>NC_069502.1:904512899-904837899 GCF_027579735.1 Bombina bombina | reverse complement strand
CTGAATTACTTAAAATTCTCAAAGATTTAGTGTGGAATCCCTCTTGGTTATTTGTCACTGCTGATATAAGATCCCTTTACACAGTTATAAACAATGATGAAGGGGTAGATAGAATAAAAAAGATTTTCTCAGATTTCACTTTTCATTCAATTGTTCAGCAAGAATTTTTGACTAAAAGTATTTATTTTATACTTGAGAACAACTTTTTTCCCTTCAACTGTAAATTTTACCAACAAATACAAGGCACAGCTATGGGGACTAGATTTGCCCCTAGCTATGTGAACCTTGTTTTAGCTCATTGGGAAAAAGAATATATTTGGACTCAAACTCATTTTTTAGACAATTTGATAATATATAAAAGGTACATCGATGATGTGATCCTAATTTGGAAGGGCAATATAGACTCTTTAAATGTTTTTTTGGAACATCTGAATAAAAACTATTTGGGTCTAATTTTTTTACTATAAAATTGACAGTAATCGATGTGAATTTCTAGATTTGGAAATTATTAGTGAAAATAGCAAAATAACAACTAAGACCTATTTTAAAACAGTACAGTAGACCAGAATACTTACCTTCATTCTAATAGTTGTCATGATAAGAAATGGCTCCAAAATATACCTAAGGGCCAATTTGCCCGCATAAGGAAAAACTGTACCAATATACCTGATTTTCATTCTCAGGCCAAAATGTTAAAAGAGAGATTCATCGATAAAGGTTTTTGAATCTTCATTACTGGAAAATAATATAGATGAAATAACTAAACTGGATCGGGATACGTTACTAGAAGGTAAATCAGAGGTAAGTAAAAAGAAAAAATACTATATAAAGACGATGGATGGCAACACCATCATGAATAGTGATCGGGATAGTAAGTTTTGTAATAGAATGTTAACCACTTATAGCCAAGATAAGAAAAAGATAGAATATACAGTAAATAAACATTGGCATTTACTTAAAAAAAGACCCTTTTTTAGGACCAAGTTTACCCGATAGAAACCGTTTGATCTGTAAAAGAGGGCGGAATTTAAAATCAATTCTTTCCCCCTCTCATATGAGTAAAAAATGTATTAGATGGCAAAAACAGAAACAAAATATTGACACTAAGACTGGAATAAATTAAAATGAAATAGTTAGGAGAGAAGTTCGGCGTGCGGCTGCACTAATCCGGAACCGGAACTACGGGTAGACCACAAGGTCACGTGGTCCTCCAATAATGAATCAGCTAGTCCGGAGTGCCGTAGCCAGGGAGATCAGGCCCAAGGTATGTAATCCAAAGAAAAAAATGGCAGGCACTACTCAGGGGTGAAATTCAAACAGCGGTTTATTAATTTAAGCCACACATAAACAAGAGCAGGCTTAAAATAACTCCAGCAACATACAGACAGAAGGGTAGACACAGAGGGACTGACTGCCTGACGCGTTTCGCGCCCCCTAGTGGCGCTTAATCATAGGCTAAGTTGGTAACAGCAAGACACCCCTTATATACACACAAAGGAATTAACCCTGCCCCCACCAACAATAAGTTTTAAAACATACTGATATATTCTATAGTGTATTTGAAGCTGAGGCAATAGAGTTATAGAAGAAAAACATAGTATACCACTTTACAAAATTATTTTAAATCTATTACTAATATAAAGAAATAGATAAATACTCCAATCAGGCTCACAAAAAAACAGAAAAGCGCAAAAAAGGAGTACAAAAAAGGCACTAAGAAAGAAAAGGGGAAAAATTAAAGGACTAAATGAGTAAGTTAATATCCAGGATTTTTTCAACCTAGTCAATAAAGCTAAAACTCCTATATTAAAACACATATACTAAAAAAACAGGAAAATACTAATTAAATAAATATTTCAAATGGTCTTCCTGTTCATATACAAAAATATTAAATATATATGTGATACACAAATTAAATTAAAAGAATCCGTGTATCAATGTATATGTGTAAATGGAGTATATTGATAGAACCTAAATATCAATAAAGAAATTGATGTCACATTCCTTATTCATACCATTGGGTATCCTAGTGTGTAATTTTAGGATCCAGTAAAGTTCTTTTCTATCTAAGATATGATTTTTGTTGCCACCCCTAAGGGGAAGAGTGGCTCTATCAATTACTTGTATTGACATATCTGCAATATGACTAAAGTGATGATAATTAAAATGGTTAGCTACTGCGGAGTCTACAAAATAATTTTTAACATCCCTAATGTGTTCACCATGTCTTGTTCTTATCTCACGTGACGTTTTCCCTACATATTGGCTTTTACATAGATTGCAGGTAAGTAGGTAGACCACGTAAGAGGTTCTACAGTTAGCATAAAAATCTATTTGGTAAGTTTTATTGTCATAAGAAGAGCTAAAACTATTACCTACTATTATATTCATGCAAGTCGTGCATTGTCTACCACCACATTTAAAATTACCCTTCTTTGAAAGCCAGCAAGTGGGATTACGGTGGTTTTTGGTTGTAACCATACTAGGAGATAGAAATCTAGATAGAGTTTTAGGCTTTCTTGAGACAAAACGGCAATTGCCAATCAGGGGTTTTAGAATTGGATCACCCATTAATAAATGGAGATGTTTTTTAAGTATACCAACTATATTCATGTATTGAGGTGAATACTCAGTAGAGAATACCACAGAATCCCCTGACACATGCTTTTCAGAGCCATGTCTCTTATTTAGCCTATAGTTAATAGTTTTGACATGCTGTCTACATATTTCCAGGTCATCGGGATTGTAACCTCTGTTGATGAGTCTGTTCTTTAATTCCAAAGATTGTTCATCATAAATATTATCAGACTTCGTATTCCTACGTAGTCTGATAAATTGACCCTTGGGGATAGCTTTAATTAAATGAGATGGATGTTGAGAAGCAGCATGCAAGATTGTATTTCCAGCAGTGCTCTTCCTGTATGTTTTTGTCATGATCATATCTCCATCGGTGTATAGTGTAAGATCAAGAAAATGTATCTCTTTAGTATTCATTTCGCCAGTAAATTTCAAACCCAGTTCATTAGTGCTGAAATAAAGTAGCATACTATTTAAAAGATCTGGATCCCTATCACTGCGCACCACTAGGAGCAGGTCATCTATATATCTGACGAAGAGCTCTATCTGTTCAGACCAGGGGTTAGTGGGGGAGTAAACGTACATTAGCTCCCACCAGGCAACAAAGATATTGGCAAATGCCGGGGCAAATTTTGCCCCCATGGCCGTCCCCCTTATCTGCAGATAGAACTCTCCGTCAAAAGAAAAAAAGTTGTGTTTTTAGTATATGTGTTTTAATATAGGAGTTTTAGCTTTATTGACTAGGTTGAAAAAATCCTGGATATTAACTTACTCATTTAGTCCTTTAATTTTTCCCCTTTTCTTTCTTAGTGCCTTTTTTGTACTCCTTTTTTGCGCTTTTCTGTTTTTTTGTGAGCCTGATTGGAGTATTTATCTATTTCTTTATATTAGTAATAGATTTAAAATAATTTTGTAAAGTGGTATACTATGTTTTTCTTCTATAACTCTATTGCCTCAGCTTCAAATACACTATAGAATATATCAGTATGTTTTAAAACTTATTGTTGGTGGGGGCAGGGTTAATTCCTTTGTGTGTATATAAGGGGTGTCTTGCTGTTACCAACTTAGCCTATGATTAAGCGCCACTAGGGGGCGCGAAACGCGTCAGGCAGTCAGTCCCTCTGTGTCTACCCTTCTGTCTGTATGTTGCTGGAGTTATTTTAAGCCTGCTCTTGTTTATGTGTGGCTTAAATTAATAAACCGCTGTTTGAATTTCACCCCTGAGTAGTGCCTGCCATTTTTTTCTTTAAAATGAAATAGTACAGACACTAACTTCAGTTACACCAAAAGGTTGGCATAGATGTGGTAGGTGTGATTACTGTAAATATTCCCTTAAGAAGATATTGACATACCAATTTCAGAAAATACAATTGCAAGTTAGAAATTTCATCAATTGTGACTTCACTTTTGTAATATATATTTTGAAATGTAGCTGTAATTTCTTTTACGTAGGACGTACGAGACGCCCTCTTTGTAAAAGAATTTATGAACATCTTTATAACATTGAAACTGGTTTTCTTAAACATTCTCGCCTAGATTTAGAGTTGGGCGGTAGCCGTGAAAACCAGCGTTAGAGGCTCCTAACGCTGGTTTTTAACGCCCTCTGGTATTTGGAGTCAGTCAGGAAAGGGTCTAACGCTCACTTTCCAGCCGCGACTTTTCCATACCGCAGATCCCCTTACGTCCTTTGCGTATCCTATCTTTTCAATGGGATCTTTCTAACGCCGGTATTTAGAGTCGTGGCTGAAGTGAGCGTTAGAAATCTAACGACCAAACTCCAGCCGCAGAAAAAAGTCAGTAGTTAAGAGCTTTTTGGGCTAACGCCGGTTCATAAAGCTCTTAACTACTGTGCTCTACAGTACACTAACACCCATAAACTACCTATGTACCCCTAAACCGAGGTCCCCCCACATCGCCGCCACTCGATTAAATTTTTTTAACCCCTAATCTGCCGACCGCCACCTACGTTATACTTATGTACCCCTAATCTGCTGCCCCTAACACCGCCGATCCCTATATTATATTTATTAACCTCTAATATGCCCCCCACAATGTCGCCGCCAGCTACCTACAATAATTAACCCCTAATCTGCCGACCGCAAAGCGCCGCCACCTACATTATCCTTATGTACCCCTAATCTGCTGCCCCTAACACCGCCGACCCCTATATTATATTTATTAACCCCTAATCTGCCCCCCACAACGTCGCCGCCACCTACCTACACTTATTAACCCCTAATCTGCCGAGCGGACCGCACCGCTACTATAATAAAGTTATTAACCCCTAATCCGCCTCACTTCCGCCTCAATAACCCTATAATAAATAGTATTAACCCCTAATCTGCCCTCCCTAACATCGCCGACACCTAACTTCAAACATTAACCCCTAATCTGCCGACCGGAGCTCACCGCTATTCTAATAAATTTTAACCCCTAAAACTAAGTCTAACCCTAACACTAACACCCCCCTAAGTTAAATATAATTTAAATCTAATGAAATAAATTAACTCTTATTAAATAACTTAATCCTATTTAAAGCTAAATACTTACCTGTAAAATAAACCCTAATATAGCTACAATATAAATTATAATTATATTGTAGCTATTTTAGGATTTATATTTATTTTACAGGTAACTTTGTATTTATTTTAACCAGGTACAATAGCTATTAAATAGTTAAGAACTATTTAATAGCTAAAATAGTTAAAATAATTACAAAATCACCTGTAAAATAAATCCTAACCTAAGTTACAATTAAACCT
Organism: Bombina bombina; assembly: GCF_027579735.1. Classification (NCBI taxonomy): domain Eukaryota; kingdom Metazoa; phylum Chordata; class Amphibia; order Anura; family Bombinatoridae; genus Bombina; species Bombina bombina. Next base: position 904,832,560 of record NC_069502.1, on the reverse strand, counting down.
AACACTACACTATCAATAAATTAATTAAATACAATACCTACAATTATCTACAATTAAACCTAACACTACACTATCAATAAATTAATTAAATACAATATCTACAAATAAATACAATGAAATAAACTAACTAAAGTACAAAAGATAAAAAAGAACTAAGTTACAAAAAATAAAAAAATATTTACAAACATTAGAAAAATATTACAATAATTTTAAACTAATTACACCTACTCTAAGCCCCCTAATAAAATAACAAAGCCCCCCAAAATAAAAAAATGCCCTACCCTATTCTAAATTAAAAAAGTTCAAAGCTCTTTTACCTTACCAGCCCTGAACAGGGCCCTTTGCGGGGCATGCCCCAAAGAATTCAGCTCTTTTGCCTGTAAAAAAAACATACAACCCCCCCCAACATTACAACCCACCACCCACATACCCCTAATCTAACCCAAACCCCCCTTAAATAAACCTAACACTAAGCCCCTGAAGATATTCCTACCTTATCTTCACCATACCAGGTTCACCGATCCGTCCTCGGAAGTCTTGATCCAAGCCTCGGAAGTGTTGATCCAAGCCCAAGCGGGGGGCTGAAGAGTGACGTCCATCCTCGGGCTGAAGTCTGGATCCAAGCGGCGGCTGAAGAAATCCATCATCAAGCTGAAGTCGGAAGTCCATCATCGGGATGAAGTCTTCTATCAAGCCGTATCTTCAATCTTCTTTCTTCTGGAGCGGAGCGGAGCCATCTTCTTTCCAACAGACGCGGATCCAACCTCTTCAACCGACGCCTACTCGCCGAATGACGGTTCCTTTAAATGACGTCATCCAAGATGGCGTCCCTCGAATTCCGATTGGCTGATAGGATTCTATCAGCCAATCGGAATTAAGGGAGGAATATTCTGATTGGCTGATGGAATCAGCCAATCAGAATCAAGTTCAATCCGATTGGCTGATCCAATCAGCCAATCAGATTGAGCTCGCATTCTATTGGCTGTTCCGATCAGCCAATAGAATGCGAGCTCAATCTGATTGGCTGATTGGATCAGCCAATCGGATTGAACTTGATTCTGATTGGCTGATTCCATCAGCCAATCAGAATTTTCCTACCTTAATTCCGATTGGCTGATAGAATCCTATCAGCCAATCGGAATTCGAGGGACTCCATCTTGGATGACGCCATTTAAAGGAACCGTCATTCGGCGAGTAGGCGTCGGTTGAAGAGGTTGGATCCGCGTCGCTTGGAAAGAAGATGGCTCCGCTCCGCTCCAGAAGAAAGAAGATGCGGCTTGATAGAAGACTTCATCCCGATGATGGACTTCCGAATTCAGCCCGATGATGGATTTCTTCAGCCGCCGCTTGGATCCAGACTTCAGCCCGAGGATGGACGTCACTCTTCAGCCCCCCGCTTGGGCTTGGATCAAGACATCGGAGGAGCTCTTCTGGACCGATCCGTGAACCCGGCGAGGTGAAGAGAAGGTAGGAAGATCTTCAGGGGCTTAGTGTTAGGTTTATTTAAGGGGGGTTTGGGTTAGATTAGGGGTATGTGGGTGGTGGGTTGTAATGTTGGGAGGGGGTATTGTATGGTTTTTTTTTACAGGCAAAAGAGCTGAATTCTTTGGGGCATGCCCCGCAAAGGGCCCTTTTAAGGGCTGGTAAGGTAAAAGAGCTTTGAACTTTTGTAATTTAGAATAGGGTAGGGCATTTTTTTAATTTGGGGGTCTTTGTTATTTTATTAGGGGGCTTAGAGTAGGTGTAATTAGTTTAAAATTGTTGTAATTTTTTTCTAATGTTTGAAAATATTTTTTTATTTTTTGTAACTTAGTCCTTTTTTATTTTTTGTAATTTAGTTAGTTTATTAAATTGTATTTATTTGTAGGATTTGTATTTAATTAATTTATTGATAGTGTAGTGTTAGGTTTAATTGTAACTTAGGTTAGGATTTATTTTACAGGTAATTTTGTTATTATTTTAACTAGGTAACTATTAAATAGTTATTAACTATTTAATAGCTATTGTACCTGGTTAATATAATTACAAAGTTGCCTGTAAAATAAATATAAACCCTAAACTAGCTACAATGTAATTATTCGTTATATTGTAGCTATATTAGGGTTTATTTTACAGGTAAGTATTTAGCTTTAAATAGGAATAATTTATTTAATAAGAGTTAATTTATTTCCTTAGAATAAAATTATATTTAACTTAGGGGGGTGTTAGGGTTAGGGTTAGAATAAGCTTTAGGGGTTAAAAAATTTATTAGAGTAGCGGTGAGCTCCGATCGGCAGATTAGGGGTTAATACTTGAAGTTAGGTGTCGGCAATGTTAGGGAGGGCAGATTAGGGGTTAATACTATTTATTATAGGGTTATCGAGGCGGGAGTGAGGCGGATTAGGGGTTAATACATTTATTATAGTAGCGCTCAGGTCCGGTCGGCAGATTAGGGTTTAATAATTGTAGTTAGGTGGAGGCGACGTTGGGGGCGGCAGATTAGGGGTTAATAAATATAATATAGAGGTCGGTGATGTTAGGGCAGCAGATTAGCGGTACATAGGGATAACGTAGGTGGCGGGGGTGTACGGAGCGGCAGATTAGGGGTTAAAAATGATATGCAGGGATCAGCGATAGCGGGGGCGGCAGATTAGGGGTTAATAAGTGTAAGGTTAGGGGTGTTTAGACTCGGGGTACATGTTAGGGTGTTAGGTGCAGACGTAGGAAGTGTTTCCCCATAGGAAACAATGGGGCTGCGTTAGGAGCTGAACGCGGCTTTTTTGCAGGTGTTAGGTTTTTTCAGCTCAAACAGCCCCATTGTTTCCTATGGGGGAATCGTGCACGAGCACGACCACTATATTATATTTATTAACCCCTAATCTGCACCCCACAACGTCGCCTCCACCTACCTACAATAATTAACCCCTAATCTGCCGACCGCATCTCACCGCTACTATAATAAAGTTATTAACCCCTAATCCACCTCACTCCCGCCTCAATAACCCTATAAGAAATAGTATTAACCCCTAATCTGCCCTCCCTAACATCGCCGACACCTAACTTCAATTATTAACCCCTAATCTGCCGACCGGATCGCACCGCTACTATAATAAATGTATTAACCCCTAAAGCTAAGTCTAACCCTAACACTAACACCCCCCTAAGTTAAATATAATTTAAATCTAACAAAATAAATTAACTCTTATTAAATAAATTATTCCTATTTAAAGCTAAATACTTACCTGTAAAATAAACCCTAATATAGCTGCAATATAAATAATAATTATATTGTAGCTATTTTAGGATTAATATTTATTTTACAGGCAACTTTGTTATTATTTTAACCAGGTACAATAGCTATTAAATAGTTAATAACTATTTAATAGCTAAAATAGTTAAAATAATAACAAAATTACCTGTAAAATAAATCTTAACCTAAGTTACAATTAAACCTAACACTACACTATCATTAAATAAATTAAATACAATACCTACAATTATCTACAATTAAACCTAACACTACACTATCAATAAATTAATTAAATACAATACCTACAATTATCTACAATTAAATAAACTAACTAAAGTACAAAAAATAAAAAAGAACTAAGTTACAAAAAATAAAAAAATATTTACAAACATTAGAAAAATATTACAACAATTTTAAACTAATTACACCTACTCTAAGCCCCCTAATAAAATAACAAAGACCCCCAAAATAAAAAAATGCCCTACCCTATTCTAAATTTAAAAAGTTCAAAGCTCTTTTACCTTACCAGCCCTGAAAAGGGCCATTTGCGGGGCATGCCCCAAATAATTCAGCTCTTTTGCCTGTAAAAAAAACATACAATACCCCAACATTACAACCCACCACCCACATACCCCTAATCTAACCCAAACCCCCCTTAAATAAACCTAACACTAAGCCCCTGAAGATCTTCCTACCTTATCTTCACCATACCAGGTTCACCGATCCATCCTCCGAAGTCTTCATCCAAGCCTCCGAAATCTTCATCCAAGCCCAAGCGGGGGCTGGCAATCCATAATCCGGCTGAAGTCTTCTATCAAGCGGCGGGTGAAGAAATCCATCATCGGGCTGAAGTCTTGATCCAAGCGGGCGCTGAAGAAGTCCATCATCGGGATGAAGTCTTCTATGATGCGGCATCTTCAATCTTCTTTCTTCCGGAGCCATCATCTTCCAGCCGACGCAGATCCATCCTCTTCTACCGACGCCTACTCGCCGAATGACGGTTCCTTTAAGGGACGTCATCCAAGATGGCGTCCGTCGAATTCCGATTGGCTGATAGGATTCTATCAGCCAATCAGAATTAAGGTAGGAAAATTCTGATTGGCTGATGGAATCAGCCAATCAGATTCAAGTTCAATCTGATTGGCTGATCCGACTTCATCCCGATGATGGACTTCTTTAGCGCCCGCTTGGATCAAGACTTCAGCCCGATGATGGATTTCTTCAGCTGCCGCTTGGATCCAGACTGCAGCCAGAGGATGGACGTCACTCTTCAGCCCCCGCTTGGGCTTGGATGAAGATTTCGGAGGCTTGGATGAAGACTTCAGAGGATGGATCGGTGAACCTGGTATGGTGAAGATAAGGTAGGAAGATCTTCAGGGGCTTAGTGTTAGGTTTATTTAAGGGGGGTTTGGGTTAGATTAGGGGTATGTGGGTGGTGGGTTGTAATGTTGGGGGGGTATTGTATGTTTTTTTTTACAGGCAAAAGAGCTGAATTATTTGGGGCATGCCCCGCAAATGGCCCTTTTCAGGGCTGGTAAGGTAAAAGAGCTTTGAACTTTTTTAATTTAGAATATGGTAGGGCATTTTTTTATTTTGGGGGTCTTTGTTATTTTATTAGGGGGCTTAGAGTAGGTGTAATTAGTTTAAAATTGTTGTAATATTTTTCTAATGTTTGTAAATATTTTTTTATTTTTTGTAACTTAGTTCTTTTTTATTTTTTGTACTTTAGTTAGTTTATTTAATTGTAGATAATTGTAGGTATTGTATTTAATTAATTTATTGATAGTGTAGTGTTAGGTTTAATTGTAGGTAATTGTAGGTATTTTATTTAATTAATTTATTGATAGTGTAGTGTTAGGTTTAATTGTAACTTAGGTTAGGATTTATTTTACAGGTAATTTTGTTATTATTTTAACTAGGTAACTATTAAATAGTTATTAACTATTTAATAGCTATTGTACCTGGTTAATATAATTACAAAGTTGCCTGTAAAATAAATATAAACCCTAAAATAGCTACAATGTAATTATTCGTTATATTGTAGCTATATTAGGGTTTATTTTACAGGTAAGTATTTAGCTTTAAATAGGAATAATTTATTTAATAAGAGTTAATTTATTTCGTTAGAATAAAATTATATTTAACTTAGGGGGGTGTTAGGGTTAGAATAAGCTTTAGGGGTTAAAAAATTTATTAGAGTAGCGGTGAGCTCCGATCGGCAGATTAGGGGTTAATACTTGAAGTTAGGTGTCGGCAATGTTAGGGAGGGCAGATTAGGGGTTAATACTATTTATTATAGGGTTATTGAGGCGGGAGTGAGGCGGATTAGGGGTTAATACATTTATTATAGTAGCGCTCAGGTCCGGTCGGCAGATTAGGGTTTAATAATTGTAGTTAGGTGGAGGCGACGTTGGGGGCGGCAGATTAGGGGTTAATAAATATAATATAGAGGTCGGCGATGTTAGGGCAGCAGATTAGGGGTACATAGGGATAACGTAGGTGGCGGGGGTGTACGGAGCGGCAGATTAGGGGTTAAAAATAATATGCAGGGATCAGCAATAGCGGGGGCGGGAGATTAGGGATTAATAAGTGTAAGGTTAGGGGTGTTTAGACTCGGGGTACATGTTAGGGTGTTAGGTGCAGACGTAGGAAGTGTTTCCCCATAGGAAACAATGGGGCTGCGTTAGGAGCTGAACGCGGCTTTTTTGCAGGTGTTAGGTTTTTTTTCAGATCAAACAGCCCCATTGTTTCCTATGGGGGAATCGTGCACGAGCATGACCCCTATATTATATTTATTAACCCATAATCTGCACCCCACAACGTCGCCTCCACCTACCTACAATAATTAACCCCTAATCTGCCGACCGCATCTCACCGCTACTATAATAAAGTTATTAAGCCCTAATCCACCTCACTCCCGCCTCAATAACCCTATAAGAAATAGTATTAACCCCTAATCTGCCCTCCCTAACATCGCCGACACCTAACTTCAATTATTAACCCCTAATCTGCCGACCGGATCGCACCGCTACTATAATAAATGTATTAACCCCTAAAGCTAAGTCTAACCCTAACACTAACACCCCCCTAAATTAAATATAATTTAAATCTAACAAAATAAATTAACTCTTATTAAATAAATTATTCCTATTTAAAGCTAAATACTTACCTGTAAAATAAACCCTAATATAGCTGCAATATAAATAATAATTATATTGTAGCTATTTTAGGATTAATATTTATTTTACAGGAAACTTTGTTATTATTTTAACCAGGTACAATAGCTATTAAATAGTTAATAACTATTTAATAGCTAAAATAGTTAAAATAATAACAAAATTACCTGTAAAATAAATCTTAACCTAAGTTACAATTAAACCTAACACTACACTATCATTAAATAAATTAAATACAATACCTACAATTATCTACAATTAAACCTAACACTACACTATCAATAAATGAATTAAATACAATACCTACAATTATCTACAATTAAATAAACTAACTAAAGTACAAAAAATAAAAAAGAACTAAGTTACAAAAAATAAAAAAATATTTACAAACATTAGAAAAATATTACAACAATTTTAAAGTAATTACACCTACTCTAAGCCCCCTAATAAAATAACAAAGACCCCCAAAATAAAAAAATGCTCTACCCTATTCTAAATTAAAAAAGTTCAAAGCTCTTTTACCTTACCAGCCCTGAAAAGGGCCATTTGCGGGGCATGCCCCAAATAATTCAGCTCTTTTGCCTGTAAAAAAAACCATACAATACCCCAACATTACAACCCACCACCCACATACCCCTAATCTAACCCAAACCCCCCTTAAATAAACCTAACACTAAGCCCCTGAAGATCTTCCTACCTTATCTTCACCATACCAGGTTCACCGATCCATCCTCCGAAGTCTTCATCCAAGCCTCCGAAATCTTCATCCAAGCCCAAGCGGGGGCTGGCAATCCATAATCCGGCTGAAGTCTTCTATCAAGCGGCGGCTGAAGAAATCCATCATCGGGCTGAAGTCTTGATCCAAGCAGGCGCTGAAGAAGTCCATCATCGGGATGAAGTCTTCTATGATGCGGCATCTTCAATCTTCTTTCTTCCGGAGCCATCATCTTCCAGCCGACGCAGATCCATCCTCTTCTACCGATGCCTACTCGCCGAATGACGGTTCCTTTAAGGGACGTCATCCAAGATGGCGTCCGTCGAATTCCGATTGGCTGATAGGATTCTATCAGCTAATCTGAATTAAGGTAGGAAAATTCTGATTGGCTGATGGAATCAGCCAATCAGATTCAAGTTCAATCTGATTGGCTGATCCGACTTCATCCCGATGATGGACTTCTTCAGCGCCCGCTTGGATCAAGACTTCAGCCCGATGATGGATTTCTTCAGCTGCCGCTTGGATCCAGACTGCAGCCAGAGGATGGACGTCACTCTTCAGCCCCCGCTTGGGCTTGGATGAAGATTTCGGAGGCTTGGATGAAGACTTCAGAGGACGGATCGGTGAACCTGGTATGGTGAAGATAAGGTAGGAAGATCTTCAGGGGCTTAGTGTTAGGTTTATTTAAGGGGGGTTTGGGTTAGATTAGGGGTATGTGGGTGGTGGGTTGTAATGTTGGGGGGGTATTGTATGTTTTTTTTTACAGGCAAAAGAGCTGAATTATTTGGGGCATGCCCCGCAAATGGCCCTTTTCAGGGCTGGTAAGGTAAAAGAGCTTTGAACTTTTTTAATTTAGAATATGGTAGGGCATTTTTTTATTTTGGGGGTCTTTGTTATTTTATTAGGGGGCTTAGAGTAGGTGTAATTAGTTTAAAATTGTTGTAATATTTTTCTAATGTTTGTAAATATTTTTTTATTTTTTGTAACTTAGTTCTTTTTTATTTTTTGTACTTTAGTTAGATTATTTAATTGTAGATAATTGTAGGTATTGTATTTAATTAATTTATTGATAGTGTAGTGTTAGGTTTAATTGTAGATAATTGTAGGTATTGTATTTAATTAATTTATTGATAGTGTAGTGTTAGGTTTAATTGTAGGTAATTGTAGGTATTTTATTTAATTTATTTAATGATAGTGTAGTGTTAGGTTTAATTATAACTTAGGTTAGAATTTATTTTACAGGTAATTTTGTTATTATTTTAACTATTTTAGCTATTAAATAGTTATTAACTATTTAATAGCTATTGTACCTGGTTAAAATAATAACAAAGTTGCCTGTAAAATAAATATTAATAGTAAAATAGCTACAATATAATTATTATTTATATTGTAGCTATATTAGGGTTTATTTTACAGGTAAGTATTTAGCTTTAAATAGGAATAATTTATTTAATAAGAGTTAATTTATTTTGTTAGATTTAAATTATATACTTAGGGGGGTGTTAGTGTTAGGGTTAGACTTAGCTTTAGGGGTTAATACATTTATTATAGTAGCGGTGAGGTGCGATCGGCAGATTAGGGGTTAATAATTGAAGTTAGGTGTCTGCGATGTTAGGGAGGGCAGATTAGGGGTTAATACTATTTATTATAAGGTTATTGAGGCGGGAGTGAGGCGGATTAGGGGTTAATAACATTATTATAGTAGCGGTGAGATGCAGTCGGCAGATTAGGGGTTAATAAGTGTAGGTAGGTAGCGGCGACGTTGGGGGCGGCAGATTAGGGGTTAATAAATATAATATAGGGGTCGGCGGTGTTAGGGGCAGCAGATTAGGGGTACATAGGGATAATGTAGGTGGCGGCGGTGTACGGAGCGGCAGATTAGGGGTTAAAAAAAATATGCAGGGGTCAGCGATAGCGGGGGTGGCAGATTAGGGGTTAATAAGTGTAAGGTTAGGGGTGTTTAGACTCGGGGTACATGTTAGGGTGTTAGGTGCAGACTTAGGAAGAGTTTCCCCATAGGAAACAATGGGGCCGCGTTAGGAGCTGAACGCTGCTTTTTTGCAGGTGTTCAAACTGCCCCATTGTTTCCTATGGGGGAATCGTGCATGAGCACGTTTTTGAAGCTGGCCGTGTCTGTAAGCACCGCTGGTATTGAGAGTTGAAGTTGCGGTAAATATGCTCTACGCTCCTTTTTTGGAGCCTAACGCAGCCCTTCTGTGAACTCTAAATACCAGCGGTATTTAAAAGGTGCGGCCAGTAAAAAGCATGCGTAGCTAACGCACCCCTTTGGCCGCAAAACTCTAAATCTAGGCGTAAGGTTTTATATAAGTTTCTGTAATGGTTTCTGTTAAGTTCACATTTCATATATACATAAAAGTATTTTTATTTTTATAGAATATATTTGTATTAAACATAGATGCCAGTAGATGTTAATCTGGACTTTCCTATCCTCCCCATGATGGTCATCTGGTAGCCCAAGCCGGCCGGACTATCAGATTGCCGTCTCTATCCCTTTTCTTTCCCTCTTCCCCTAGCCCAGGTTAACAGCTACATATATAGAATAATTTTTGTTAAGGGTGTATGCTGCAGAGTACTTGTGACACTGTAGCAGTGCTATGAATTATTTGTTTATAAAGTTAGGTTTGGATCATACTATGTACTTGGCAGAATGTAAGAATAGATGCCTGTAATGAATTAATTTTAGTTTTTTTTGAGTCATCATTTGTTAGTCATTGTACCAATCTTGTTGTATATATATCTTTTCACATTTAATATACAGCGGCAAGTATACTGAAATCATTCATTTGCAGTGATTTTCTATATACTTTGTTTTCAATATAGTTATACAATGCTTTAAAGACAGATTCATCTTTGTACACACCGCTAGATAGTATATTGGTTTAGTCATATTAAAAATGCAATTTTTCTCAGAACTTCTATATAGAGATCTTATTATTATTGCCTGAACTATTCCTTTGATGCCCTTTTCCAAGATGGCGATTTTAGAGTAACTTGTCAGTTAAATATCCGGAGACAATCTATTGGTTGAACAAACAGGAAATGGGTTGTCTTTTGAGCATTTAACAGCTAGTCGCACCCTACTCACACTGCACCTGATGAAGGGGCCTGACCCAGAAACGCGTAAGTGAGTATATTGTTTGAGTTGTCTGGCCAGACCAGTAGGTTACGGCTGGCTGTTAACGTTTACTCATTTTATCGATATATATTTTTATTTTGTATGCACTTTTTATTATTATTGTGTAACATTATAACATTATGAACAGTTCCTTTGTACTGTATTGATAGTAGATATCACTATACTGCCAGTAGGCATTGATGTATTAAGATACAATTCACTTGCAATACATTCTCAAATGTTTGAATTGCTACTAAAGCTATGATTGTTCACTCTGTATAGAGGTTGCAACTATGTTTGCATATTTTGCATACTGTATTTTATATATTTGAAATAAACATTAGTATCAACACTATAAGGTTGTTTCTCACAATTATTTGCAGCGTTGTTACCACTTGTTATTTATTTTTTGTTTATTCTTTATAACAGCTGCTTATACAAAAAATAAACACAAATTATACACATTTATACACAATTTTTGTATATAGTATCAGTGGTGCTCTCCATTTTTTTCATATATATATATATATATATATATATATATATATATATGTGTATATATATATATATATATATATATATATACCAAAGGGTGTCCCACTTTTGAATTTTAAAATGTTGGGACATTATACACAAGATTTTCAGACTCCTAACCAAGCTCAAAGTTTTAAAAGTATACTGATGTCTACCTACTCCAGCTTGCTCCTGTTTGTGTAAAGAGCCTTGTCATATGCAGGGGGGGGTATATTCTCTTTTTAGTATACAACCACTTTCAGTGGGTGTTCTAGCTAATCTTTTCAACAGAGCTAAACTGGGAGCTTCTAAGCAAGTTTTTAAACATTTTTATACTGAATTTTTAAATCAGTATCTGTGCATATTATTCTTTATAGTAGTGTCTATTACATGCAATTATATGAAAATTGGTGTATACTGTCCCTTTAAGTACATTGCGGTACCCATTGGACAAATCCTCATTACGGACAGATGTGCTGTCACCACATATTTTTTGGAAAACAATACCATGCCATGGGTATGAGGCTTCTATGGGGGCTGCAGGGCTAAGAGGGCATATCTGCAGGTCAAGGTGTCTGCTCTCATGTAAGTATGACAGAGGAAGAGCAGTGTCAGAAGTCTGACCTCATGTGGGTATGTGGCCCTGCAGCCCCCTGATTATATTAAAAAAACTAACAAAAATAAAAACATAAAAACATATAGGTTATGACCAAATAGCTGCATTTTATGTCTTTTTAATCATATACGTTTTTGCTGTTGGACAAATATATGACATAACTGGACCATATAGTATGGACTAATAGGTGCAAGCTTTTTTCATTTTAGTATATTATTCTGAATAAATGAGCCTTACATTCTATGATTCAGGTGATGAATTGCGTGCATTATTAATGTTGCTTCATTATGTATTGCATAAACTGTAGATCAATCACCATTGTTATAAACCAGTGTCTCAGGATACACCAGTATATCAAAATAACTAGCTTAGCATGTCAAAGGGAGTTAAGATTTGGCACAATCTATGAGAGATGGTAAAAGAGGGCGGATTATTTGCAAGTCTGATCTATAAACATACTGTGTTTAGATACTTTATATGTATAGATTTCTATTAATTGATAGCTTAGCATGCACATTGCATTGTTGATATTTAAATATTAAAAAAAAATCAAAATCTCCAAAATTATTTTATATACAGGTACAAATCCCATGTGAATTCAAAAATCCACAATTATTCCAAAATCCTGACTTTTTCATTAATATTTAAAAAATAAAAATTACCATTTTCCCATACAGTAAATCATAATCTGCTCTGTCTGCATTTTTTGGTTTGTATTTTTTGTGTTCTAAAATGTAAATGCTAAGTCTATATTTATTTAAAACAACAACTATAAACTTTTTTTTTTTTTTTAATTCTTTTTATTAAAGAGAATTCAGGCATACAACATGTAAACAATTACATAAAGATAATTCAGAATTGTACAGAATTGAACAGTGTCACATTCAATGCATTTACAATAAAATAGAATAGTAGATATGACTATCTAGAATATAACATAGTGCACATTACTGATCTGATTCATAGATATGTATGGGCAAAGATAAATTTCCCTGGCGCGTGCTAGATTGTATTATGATTTAGAAATATAAGATGGTACATTCAGTAGAAGTGAGATCTTTATTTATTCACATTTACCCTGGTGTTCTCATTGCCTGTTACCCAAATTCTCTTAATTTTAACTTTATTAAACTTAAACTAAACAAAACATACATAATAAAAAACAAAACACAAAAAAAAAAAACAACACACACTAAATCCTCAACAGATCCAAAGAATTCAGAGTTATACAGTCCCTCCCTAGATATGAAGGAGAAATATCAATATATGTTGTTCAGTATTATAGTATAAGCAAGCCTACGCATTCAGTTAAGCAATACATATGCTGAAGTATAGCTGAAAGGGGTAGTATTAAAGAGGCAGATCTGATTTAACTGTTGGGTTGTATTGTACTGAAGTGTTATTAATTTGAATGTCCAGTCTAATTAAAATGAGGGAATCTATATGGGTTGGTGTTAAAATAAGAGCTCTGGGAAAGCTGATATTCATAACTGTAGTATAGTCTAGTAGTTACCCATCATTTTCAATATAATTGACAAGTTCACCTAACCAGAACAGCCCCAAGCCCAACAACAGTTCAAAAGTGTGAATCCTTCCCTGTGTTGATGCAAATGTTAAGAAAGTAGATGCTCCTTGTGTAAGGCTCTTAGTCAAAGAATATGGCAAGTTGACCCATCACTGCCTCCACAAGCACCACCCCCTGGGAGCAATGTAGAGTCAAGGGAACATTGGTTAGGATATATGGAAAGTTGTATTAAGAGACCCTTAAAGCAAAATGGTCAAAATGAGCTTAACTAAACCAATCACCTCAACATGATTTTCCAAACATCTGTTTTAAGATATGATTTCTTCCATGTGTTGCTGAACATATTAAGAGAGCAGGAGCTCCCTATGCTAGGTTTCTAAATAAAGAGTACGATATATACATTATTAGGGTTTAGCGTACATTGATATATGGACTCACACCACCACACCAAGCACTGATCTAGTAATTGGAGCCCTACTATCTTACTGCAGTAGATCAGCCCAAAGCATGTCAGACTGGACAAGGTAATTATCCTAACATATCAAACATGGCATATGTCTGTCTCCGTATAGTGTTACAGGAAGGGAAGTATGAGGTGCAGCTCTAAACAGTAACCTGTAGCTTAGGCAGCCTGTGGTGCATCAGTTTTTATATGGAGAGCTGTGAGAGATCCAATTAGCATATTATGCACCTCAATAATAGGTACTAAACTAGTAAGTGGGGTGTAATTATCAGCATACATTACTCACTTTTAAAGTAGGATATTCACTGAGTATTTATAGGTATATTCGTGAGGTCACTAGCGCAAACATAAATACCATCAAAAATAACTACAGTACCTAAGAATTGGTTTAAGGGGGGAATTTGGATGATCTTGTATGTAGGAGACCGGGTATTGAAAACAATTATAGGCAGCGTGTGCTTCAAAATCCATCTACGTTTTCTAGATATTATAAATGAATAAAAACAGAACAGAACAATACTTATGACCAACAGGGCCAAAAATGAGAGCCAATGTAAGACAGTGACAGTGTAATGCGGTGAACTTGCAGGCATCCAATCAGTTATTATGATACAAATCCACCTTGTTTCAAAGGGTAGCGGATTAAAGGTTTATTGCAGATACGGCAACTACCGCACAGTTACAGTCCCATAAAAGTCACCTTCAACAGGCGTACCACACCGCCCACATGCCTCCCGGAGTAAGATGAGCACTGCAAACGGCCTTATTATATCTTAGTGGATGGTTTGCATCATAGATGCAGTTCAAGTTGCTGGTATTATTCAAAGCTCAGATCAGCCGATTATTCTAATTCCAAAGCCATGGGAGACAGCCTGAAGAGGATCTATAGGTATTATCCCACTCCCTCCCTGGACAGAGCCAACGGCTCATAATATGGGTCTGGCAGCCATCTTAATTGTAATATTTGGAGGGCGCGTTCAACTGCGCTATGCTCACAGAGGCAGAATGTAGACAGGAATGTATTGCCGGCATACTTTGCCATCCCAGCTGATATGTTAGAGGAAGGTATCTTCATGATAGTAGTTTCGTACAGCAAAGTATCAGCAGGGCACTCTTTGATTGCAGAGGCCATCTGCGTAACATGTTCAGAGGAGAATTGCCTTAGCGGGGTAAATATAGATAATGTCCCGGTATTATGATTCTCTCCATGCCGGGTAAGAATAGAATGCTCCAACGGAGTGGAATCCCCAGCATTTCTGTCAAGGCCACACACCGTCTCAGTAAATGAGTACAAAGGAGACAGATCCTCCTCGTCTTGGCATGTCTGTGAGGGGTCGATTGGGTCTGAGATAGGAACGTGCGAGTCGTCCGTTATGATAGATCCGTGTGGACGAGTGCGAGGTGAGTCATACAGATTGCATGCTGGAGAGGAGGTTTTCAAGTTTGCTGGCTCACTGTTTATAAGATGAGGCTTCGCCGCAGAATGTACCGCCTCACATAGTCTTTCACAGCTCATAAGTAGGCGATCTAATGCAGGCAGGAAAGTCATAAGAATCTGCAACGCCACATCCCTCTCCGGTTCCATTGCCCCCAAAAATAGCGGGCATGCAGTTAGTACAGTCTATTTTAGTCCAATGCCTTCCAGGGGAGAAAAGATTGAATTGTTTCTATCTGCTCGAAGTTCCCGGACACCGTCTCTGTCAAGGGAGATGCAGATGGCATAGAATGATGGCACACATTATAGATTAGAAGAAGAGTTCTTCAGAGCAACAGGAGCTTGCAGCCATCTTCTAGAGCCGCCCACCGGAAGTCAACTATAAACTTTTTAATTACAGTTCCGTATTATCTTTCTGATGGTCCACTAGTTTTTAAAATGATATAAAACTTTATTTATAAGTTGAATTATGAGATGTAAATAGTTCATACATTTCATAAAATGTTGTTTATTCTTGGTCCCATTGTAACAATGCAAATTTACAAATATTCTGAACTCCAGATTATTCCAAAATCTAAACCTTTTCTAGTTTCAAGCAGTTTGGATAAAGGGTTTTGTACCTGTAGTATGTTTATCTTTTTCCATACGCTTGATATAATATAAAATATTTCAATAACCTTGAAATATTTAATACATTTAATAAAAATAGTGAAGGAAATCACAACAAACAAAATTGTAAAAGGGCTGTAATGAGATAAACAGTTTTCTTTCTTCTTACTTTTATAGCTGGTGGATATACACATGTACAATGTTTGTGGTTTAGTATTTCGCGTAAACGTATTGGAATATGCGTGCAGTTCTGTTGCTATGATTTGTCCATAGATAAGTATCAATCCCTGGACAACATTTTAAAACATCTAAAGAGTCAGAAACGTAATATATATATATATATATATATATATATATATATATATATTCAGTGCTAGATTACAAGTGGCGCTTTAAAGTTAGTATGAGCGCGATATAGCAATATAACATATTGAAAAATATTAATAATTAATGTAAATAATTATTATTGAAGTTCTTAAAAAAAATATATATTTATGTCTTTTTTTCAGTAAATATAATAATTATTAATAATTATTATTTTTTCAATATTTTATATTTAATATTTACATAACGTGCCTAATTATTCATGTGTGCTAACCCGACACTGTGTTAGACCTACAGCGTGAAACCCGAAGCACGTTAGGTATACTTTACTTAGAATAAAATGTTCTTTTTATTTTTAAATATGTATTTCTTTATATATCTGATGATGTTGATGTAAAATATATATCTACATATCTATATGAACATATACACAGGTATGAGTATATATAGATGAATATAGAAAGATCTATTTAAAATAAAAATACAAATTTTCTGTATGTGAATAACATTGGAATAGGAAATATTAATAACTCTTGTTGAGTATAACGCTGCAGGTTTAAAGGGACAGTCAAGTCCAAAAAAAAAAACTTTCATGATTCAAATAGGGCTTGTAATTTTAAACAACTTTCCAATTTACTTTTATCACCAATTTTGCTTTGTTCTCTTGGTATTCTTAGTTGAAAGCTAAACCTAGGAGGTTCATATGCTAATTTCTTAGGCCTAGATTTGGAGTTTTGTGGCCAAGGGGGTGCGTTAGCTACGCATGCTTTTTTCTGGCCGCACCTTTTAAATACCGCTGGTATTTAGAGTTTACAGAATGGCAGGGTTTTCAGTGCGTTAGGCTCCAAAAAGGGAGCGTAGAGCATAATTTAACGCCACTGCAACTCTAGATACCAGCGGTGCTTACGGACGCGGCCAGCCTCAAAAACGTGCTTGTGCACGATTCCCCCATAGGAAACAATGGGGCTGTTTGAGCTGAAAAAACCCTAACACCTGCAAAAAAGCCGCGTTCAGCTCCTAACGCAGCCCCATTGTTTCCTATGGGGAAACACTTCCTACGTCTGCACCTAACACTCTAGCATGTACCCCGAGTCTAAACACCCCTAACCTTACACTTATTAACCCCTAATCTGCTGTCCCCGCTATCGCTGACCCCTGCATATTATTTTTAACCCCTAATCTGCCGCTCCGTACACCCCCGCCACCTACGTTATCCCTATGTACCCCTAATCTGCTGCCCCTAACATCCCCAACCCCTATATTATATTTATTAAACCCTAATCTGCCGCCCCCAACGTCGCCTCCACCTAACTACACTTATTAACCCCTAATCTGCCGACCAGACCTGAGCGCTACTATAATAAATGTATTAACCCCTAATCCGCCTCACTCCCGCTCGCATTCTATTGGCTGTTCCGATCAGCCAATAGAATGCGAGCTCAATCTGATTGGCTGATCGGATCAGCCAATCGGATTGAACTTGATTCTGATTGGCTGATTCCATCAGCCAATCAGAATTTTCCTACCTTAATTCCGATTGGCTGATAGAATCCTATCAGCCAATCGGAATTCGAGGGACGCCATCTTGGATGACGTCCCTTAAAGGAATCGTCATTCGTCGGGAAGTCGTCGGAAGAAGAAGATGGGTCCGCGGTGGAGGTCTTCAAGATGGAGCCGGTCGTCATCGGATGAAGATAGAAGATGCCGCTTGGATCAAGATGGTTGCCGGTCCGGATCGCCTCTTCTTCCCGGATAGGATGAAGACTTTGGAGCCTCTTCTGGACCTCTTCAGCCGCCGGATGATGGATCGCCAGCCCCCGCTTGGGTCGGATGAAGATTTCGGAGCCAGGACCGATCGGTGATACCCGGCGAGGTGAAGATAAGGTAGGAAGATCTTCAGGGGCTTAGTGTTAGGTTTATTTAAGGGGGGTTTGGGTTAGATTAGGGGTATGTGGGTGGTGGGTTTTAATGTTGGGGGGGGGTATTGTATTTTTTTTTTACAGGCAAAAGAGCTGAATTCTTTGGGGCATGCCCCGCAAATGGCCCTTTTCAGGGCTGGTAAGGTAAAAGAGCTTTGAACTTTTGTAATTTAGAATAGGGTAGGGCATTTTTTTATTTTGGGGGTCTTTGTTATTTTATTAGGGGGCTTAGAGTAGGTGTAATTAGTTTAAAATTGTTGTAATTTTTTTCTAATGTTTGTAAATATTTTTTTATTTTTTGTAACAGTTCTTTTTTATTTTTTGTACTTTAGTTAGTTAATTTAATTGTATTTATTTGTAGGAATTGTATTTAATTTATTTATTGATAGTGTAGTGTTAGGTTTAATTGTAACTTAGGTTAGGATTTATTTTACAGGTAATTTTGTAATTATTTTAACTATTTTAGCTATTAAATAGTTCTTAATTATTTAATAGCTATTGTACCTGGTTAAAATAAATACAAAGTTGCCTGTAAAATAAATATTAATCCTAAAATAGCTACAATATAATTATAATTTATATTGTAGCTATATTAGGATTTATTTTACAGGTAAGTATTTAGCTTTAAATAGGAATAATTTATTTAATAAGAGTTAATTTATTTCGTTAGAATAAAATTATATTTAATTTAGGGGGGTGTTAGGGTTAGGGTTAGAATTAGCTTTAGGGGTTAAAAAATTTATTAGAATAGCGGTGAGCTCCGGTCGGCAGATTAGGGGTTAATGTTTGAAGTTAGGTGTCGGCGATGTTAGGGAGGGCAGATTAGGGGTTAATACTATTTATTATAGGGTTATTGAGGCGGGAGTGAGGCGGATTAGGGGTTAATACCTTTATTATAGTAGCGGTGCGGTCCGGTCGGCAGATTAGGGGTTAATAAGTGTAGGTAGGTGGCGGCAACGTTGTGGGGGGCAGATTAGGGGTT
Source organism: Bombina bombina (assembly GCF_027579735.1). Taxonomy (NCBI): domain Eukaryota; kingdom Metazoa; phylum Chordata; class Amphibia; order Anura; family Bombinatoridae; genus Bombina; species Bombina bombina. The sequence goes on along the minus strand of NC_069502.1, from coordinate 904,813,918 downwards.
AATAAATATAATATAGGGGTCGGCGGTGTTAGGGGCAGCAGATTAGGGGTACATAAGGATAACGTAGGTGGTGGCGCTTTGCGGTCGGCAGATTAGGGGTTAATTATTGTAGGTAGCTGGCGGCGACGTTGTGGGGGGCAGATTAGAGGTTAATAAATATAATATAGGGGTCGGCGGTGTTAGGGGCAGCAGATTAGGGGTACATAAGTATAACGTAGGTGGCGGTCGGCAGATTAGGGGTTAAAAAAATGTAATCGAGTGGCGGCGATGTGGGGGGGCCTCGGTTTAGGGGTACATAGGTAGTTTATGGGTGTTAGTGTACTTTAGAGCACAGTAGTTAAGAGGTTTATAAACCGGCGTTAGCCCAGAAAGCTCTTAACTACTGACTTTTTTCTGCGGCTGGAGTTTTGTCGTTAGAGTTCTAAATCTCACTCCAGCCACGACTCTAAATACCAGCGTTAGAAAGATCCCATTGAAAAGATAGGATACGCAATTGACGTAAGGGGATCTGCGGTATGGAAAAGTCGCGGCTGGAAAGTGAGCGTTAGACCCTTTCCTGACTGACTCCAAATACCTGAGGGCGGTAAAATCCAGCTTTAGTAGCCTCTAACGCTGGTTTTCACGGCTACCGCCCAACTCTAAATCTAGGCGTTAGACCTTAAAGGCCCCCTCTAATCTAAATGCATTTTGATAGTTTTTCACCACTAGAGGGCATTAGTTTGTGTGTTTCATATAGATAACATTGAGCTCATGCACATGAATTTAACATGGAGTCAGATCTGATTAGCTAAAATGCAAGTCTGTCAAAAGAACTGAAATAAGGGGGCAGTCTGTTGAGGCTTAGATACAAGGTAATTACAGAGGTAAAACATGTATAATTATAACTGTGTTGGTTATGCAAAACTGGGGAATTGGTAATTAAGGGATTATCTATCTTTTAAAACAACAAAAATTCTGGTGTTGACTGTCCCTTTAATATGGTGTTGGGTTAGCATGAGAGCTAACTGTTAGGTTTTTTCTTCTGCACTCTTCATTAAAGTCTATGGGGAGAATGAGTTAACATGGTCGCAATATCTGAAGTCCTTTAGTTAGTGCATGTCAGGTTTTGCTCGCGCTCAAAAGTTTTACTTTCAACTTGTAATCTGAGCACTAACCTGCGCATGCAAATACTTAACTTCTGGCAGTGTTAACTATCAAGCAAAAGCGCTAAACAGTGCACCACTTGTATTCTAGCCCTCTGTTTTATTAAAGCATTTTGGGCCAGATTACAAGTGGAGCACTATTTAATGCTACCGGTAGAGAGTTTAAAGTAAACACCCTACTCGCGCACAAACCCGATCGCATATTCTCAAGTGCGCTAACCTGACATGAAAATATGAATATTTCACATTCCCATGTTCTTCACGTAGTAGAATATGTTTTATTTATTCATAAATACATATTTCTACATATATGTGATGGTATTTTGGTACAATATATATCTACAGTATACCTATAAACAGTATATAGATGAATATTTATAGCTATAGATAAATAGTCAGGATTTGACTTCGCTAGTTATTTGCAGCTTTTTATCTTGGCTGCCATTTCAGACTCACCTGTGTTTTCTCCTTGCCTGTAGCAGAGTGTGTAACGCTGCTCATTACACCCCAACCACACTCTCTCTTATGGCCAAACTGAAGAACATCATCAGAGAAATACAAGTTGCAGTCCCAGAATGATGATGTCATCACTTCCTATTTAACTGCCTCAGTCCAGTTTGCCATTGCCCTTGCATTGTCTCTGACTTCACTGTGAGTTCCTGCGTTCCTGACTCTGTGCATGACCTGACTTGTTTAATGCCCCTTCTGCTTTCTGATTCCTGGCTTGTTCCTGACTTTCTTGATCTTCGTGTTCCTGACACCGGCTCGTTTGACTATCTGCTTTGGTTCCTGACCCGGCTTGTCTGACTACACTCTCTGGCTTTGACTTCTGGCTTGTCTTTTGGACTTGTTATAATTTTTATTTTTTTAAGTTTTAGAAGTTTTTATTGAGGTTATTGGCAAAACATTTTAAAATAAGCATGTTACATATATATTCAGAAACATTCTCTTATATTATGGTATTACAAAAGAGTACATGAGTATGCTACAGTCACATATAGTTAGAAACTCTCTATAATCATACATAACAGGCTAAACTGAAACCTCATTTTATACTTTATTTTTTAACTCCCTCTCCTATTGTGATAAGCCACTCTTGGACTCATGTAATCTAAAATGGTATCTAGAGGGAATAGAGTGATAAAAATACTCTCTCTTGAACCTATGGTATTTTAGAGTAAGATTCTCTACTGATATAAGCATCTTAAACAATTAAGAATATTCAAGCAGGGGGCCTGTCTGGGCAGCGTTGAAGTTAAGACGCAATATCTGGAGCTCCTGACCTGAACAAGCTAACCCGCCAGTTAATGCTGATCTTTTTCAATATCCTTGGCTAAATAAGAGATATTACATATCTACCCATCCTCATGAACATTTTGATACCAGGATTATTGTATTCATGATTGCAGGAGTCAGATCCGGACCGCTGAGGCCTTAGAGTCCTCGGCAAGACATGGGGTTAGCAGTAGTACTTGTACTGCCTTGATGTATGCAGATTGAACCATAAGAGACATGGAAGTCAACATTCAACAGCTCTTACAGGACCTGAGCTCTCTAATGGACGAACGCTTTTCTCAGTTGTCCCATTATATAGCTACACGTTTTGGCGCACATGAATATAACACCTACACCGGAGATGGCGACCTTTCTCTCTGTTATGAGGTGGCTGAAACAGCGGTAATCAGAAATGCCTGGGACCCAATGGACACCACTAACCTGATATCAACCCGTTTTTTCAGTGTGCACATGGAGGATGTAGTTGAGAGTGCAGAGCACACAAAATGGTGATGGAGAAGATTGAGTGAGATTCAAATTGTAAATGATGCACTTGCATTGGGGCTCAGAGTTTACAGAGGCCAGGCGGAAGATTAATTTACAGACCCAGCATCACTCTGCATTGTAGAGAATTAAGAGCTCTGTGGAGGTAGCTGCACATTGACCCTTCTCACTATCAGTCGGAACAGACTTCCGCCTCGGTACTCACTTGTGCTGCAGTGCACATGCAGCAGTATACACGCCACAACGGATATCAAAACTGGTGTGGGGTAGATTCATTACAGGTACCATATCGCCATATCGCATGATAGAACTTTATGTGCGATCTTGAAATATGTTCAGCGTTTTCAGAAGAGTCTGATCTGAGACTAGGTTATATGACTGACCTTGTATAGATTTATGACAAAGACACTTTGCCAGTTTGGGACTCTATGTCTCTTCAGTTATCCAACTTCATATTGGTGGGGTTAGCTATTCATTAGAATAGACCAGAGATATACAATGTCTTACTCAGTTGTTAAGAGTAAGTGATTCAATAAGTTTGCTTTGTTTTATACCTATGTTCTGGGTTTATTTGTATTTAGATTAACCTGTAATTGTAACTATATGGGGCAACTGTACAATATATGTTGGTTACCTTTATAGACCATATAGTGAACACATCTCTCACAGCATTTGCCCATTCTTAGTCCCAAAGGCTTTATAGCTCCTGGAAAAAATAATATCTCGTGCATGTTGGCCCATGTGTTGTAGAATATACCTATATATAAATACACATGTCTTATAGATCTCAGAGGGAGCTTACATGCAAAGATTACTTTTTTATGGCATTTGGTTGGTCCTTCTATCCACGGCCGGGATAGGGGACTTAAACCGATTTGATGCTAAGCCCCATTTACTTGTGTTAGGAAATCCAGAGCGCACTAGGAGATCAAGCCAAAATAGTGATCTGAGAATATCCCTAAGATTAATATGTCAAGGGACATGTGAAGCTATATCACCAATTCATATAATTGCCAAGGTATAATTCATCACCACAACTCCGCTTCGCTTACATCCTTAGCTTGATTGGGGTTGGTTTTCTGCCAACAAACTGCCCTTAGGCCCGGTATAAGGGACATGGAGGTTCAAAATGTGATAATATAAGATGTCAGCATGTCTAAAGTATGAGCTTTTTCACTCGGGTCACTTGAGCTACTTGTTTATCCTAGAATTTCATGTCCATTCAATATCAGTGAGCTTATTTCTGCCCAAAGATTCATTGTAATGTGTATACAAGTGTATGTCTATTGAGTCACCATGCCCAAAGGTGGCTCAATTTTATTATATACAGAAGTGTTTTGTTCTGCTCTTTTTTATAGCTTAAAAACTAATAATTGTGCCATGGTCCAAATGTGACCGTATATCACTCTAGTTATTTCACCTCCAGCTATTCAAGTTCTATTGCATAGGTTCATGAGTAGCCCATATATTACTTGGGAGGTTTATAAAATTATATATCACTCTAGATTACCTCCATCAATACTGGATATAACGTGTGGGCCCAAAAATGGCCTACTAATAGCATAGGAGGTTCCTATAAATATATAAAAGGAGGTTTCAGTTTGCTTATCATTCTTTGGTTTATATATCATTATAGGAATATGCTTGTATTGTAGTACCTATGCTTGGTGACTATATTCTTACCAATTTGTTACTGTTCTGTATATTTTCTCATTATGATACAAAAATTGTTCTTATATCTGTTTATACGGAATTGTGGCACATTATATCTGTAATGTAATTTTTGCTAAAACCTCAATAAAATAAAAATATATATAAAAAAAGAATATTCAAGCAGAAGACAATATTCATAGCCATATTTGACAGTATTGGAGGGATTAACGCTGTAACTTCCCATCTCACCAGAGCTAAATGTGAAAAGAATTACTAACTACGCTCTTCCACCTATAAATGTTTGTCAAAAGCATTATATATACATAGTACTATTTTTACAAAGTGTTAAAGTGAACAACTCATATCATCAATGAACTCATAATAAGTCTTGTAAACTGTGTCCTGAGAACCAATGCTGAATATGTAGTCTTTATTCAACACATATGTTTCTCAAAATAACAGCACAAAAGGAAATCCTCACTTTCACATCTAGGACTGAGAAATGTCTAGAACCTTCCTTATAAATCTGATACACATATGTTGAAATAAAAATATTGATAATGTGATTAAGATGCGATAAGCAATAATCATGCCATGTACTTGTAAGTTATCTGGTAATAATAGGTAAATGGAATGTGGAAATGTTAGCAGAGAGGGTTATCAAAAACTAATTATAATCTTCAAACTTCTGAGTGCCATGTCTTTATAAGGAATATGTAGCTGACTTAGAAGTTTTATTACTTATACTGAATAAGTATGAATAGTCGGCCCACAGCACCATCTTACAATTATGGGGATACAGGCCACTATTAAATTCTAAAGCTATATCTACTTTAAACATTACAGGATCAATTTAAGTTTCAGACTGGTAGTCTTCATATAAACACATCCTCTATATGGAACTCTAAGTAGTAGCTGAACACGAATATGTGAACATTCCGATATTAAAGGTTGTTGTAAGAACAGTTATATTTGCCTTTTGTCTAGCAGATCAAATTCACATAAAGTACCGCCTCACAGCATCTTTATCCGACCCCAACTTTGATGAAAATTGCCCCTTTTTTTCAAAGCTCGTACAGGGGTTCATGCCAGACCCGGTAACCATTTGCGCGGGCTTTATGAATATTAGTGGCAAGTTCTGTTGTTGTGATGATTGTTAGACCCGCACAACCAGCCAGATCGACGATGAGTGTCTCTGTGGACTCCCAGACTGTAGTTGGGATCATCGCCTCCAGACCATCCCCAGTGCGAACGGCCAGCTCGCCCCGGGCAACAGCCGAAGACCACTGCTCCCCAGCGTCACATTGCAAGGTCTGTAACTGCCAACAGAATTCTATCAGCCAATCGGAATCTAAGGGACGCCATCTTGGATGACATCACTTAAAGGAACCGTCATTCAGTAAGAAGAAATAAAAATAAACCCTAAGCTAGATACAATGTAACTATTACTTATATTGTAGCTAGCTTAGGGTTTATTTTACAGGTAAGTATTTTTTTTTTTAAATAGGAATTATTTAGTTAATGATAGGATTTTATTTAGCTTTATTTAAATTATATTTAAGTTAGGGGGTGTTAGGGTTAGACTTTAGGGGTTAGTACATTTAGAATAGTGGCAGCGACGTTGGTGCCGTAGATTAGGGGTTAATAAGTGTAGGTAGGTGGCAACAATGTCTGGGGTGGCGGCGATGTTGGGGGCAGCAGATTAGGGGTTCATAAGTATAATGTAGGTGGGGGCGATGTCCGGAGCGGCAGATTAGGGGTTAATAAGTATAATGCAGGTGTCGGTGATGTCGGGCGGCAGATTAGGCGTTAATAAGTGTAAGTTTGGGGTGTTTAGACTAGGGGTTCATGTTAGGGTGTTAGGTGTAAACATAACTTTTATTTCCCCATAGGAATCAATGGGGCTGCATTACTGAGTTATACGCTGCTTTTTTGCAGGTGTTAGACTTTTTCTCAGCCGGCTTTCCCCGTTGATACCTATGGGGAAATCGTGCACGAGTACGTACAACCAGCTCACCGCTGACTTAAGCAGCACTGGTATTGGAGTGAAGTATGGAGCAAAATTTTGCTCTACGCTCACTTTTTGTCTTCTAACGCCGGGTTTGTAAAAACTCGTAATACCAGCGCTGTAGGAAAGTGAGCGGTGAGAATAACGTGCAAGTTAGCACCGCACCCCTGTTACCGCAAAACTCGTAATCTAGCCGATAGTTAAAGTTTTAAAATTGTGAATTTAGGAGCAGTGCACTGCACTTGGACAGTAGGCCAATTAAAGGCTAGATTACGAGCAAAGCGCTATTTTACGCTCCTGCGTTAACTTGGCTAGATGGAGGCTTTTTGCGTGTGTCGGGTTGCTCTTGTATTAACAGTTGAAAGTAAAAAGTTAGCACAAGAGCATTAACCCGACACACACAAAAAGTTAAACTTCGAATATCGCAAAAGTATTTTACCATAGATGTCAATGGAGAGAGCCAACTGAATAAAAAAAACTAACACCTATACTTACATGCTAATCCGACAGAAGTTATTAATAATTTACATTCCAATGTTCTTTACATACAGGACAATGTACTTTTTATTGTAAAAAATAAAAATGATAAAAAAAGGATCTAAATAATCCATAGAATATATCTTTCTATTAATAATTAATCATTTTTATTAACATTTTTTAATAGTTTAAATTTAATATTTCAATAACATGCATTGAATATAGCAATTCTTCATGTTCGCTTACCTGACTGCATTAATCCTAAATTGTGAACCCCTAAGATTGTTACGCATATTTTACATTCCTATGTTCTTCACATAGAAAATGTACTTTTAATTATTAAATATATATTTCTATATATATCTGATACTGTTAATAAAAAATGCATATCTATACCTATATATCTATAGAAATAGATATACAGGTATAGGTATATATATATATATATATATATATATCAATATACAGTATATATATATATTTATTTATAAATATATACAGTATATATATATATATATATATATATATATATATATATATTTACAATAAAAAGTTAATTATCCTGTAAGTGAAGAACATTTGAATGTTAAATATGTACAGTATAAATACAGTAAAACACATAAATACTTCCATATGTACACACACACACACACACATATATATATATTTAGACTTGTGTATGTATGTATAAATATGGTAAAGCCCTTTGCAGCCCTTTTTTAACACCTTATACCATATCTTTGAGCTCTTATAACTTTTTTAATTATTTTTTTTAAACTATTTTTTATCATATAGTGTTAATATGAGTGTAACTTTACTTTTACATGTATTTATGTTTTGTTTAGTGCAACATTTTTTTCTTCCCCTATCCTAAAAATCTAACCCCACGAGCGTTGCTCATAAAAAGCTGAGAAAAAAAACATATTGCGCCACTCGTAATCTCGCCCTAAGAGTGGTATACAGGTGAAACTCGAAAAATTTGAATATCGTGCAAAAGTTAATTTATTTCACTAATGCAACTTAAAAGGTGAAACTAATATATGAGATAGACTCATTACATGCAAAGCAAGATAGTTCAAGCCATGGTTTGTCATAATTGTGATGATTATGGCTTACAGCTCATGAAAACCCCAAATCCACAATCTCAGAAAATTAGAATATTACATGCAATCAATAAAACAAGGATTGTACATACCTGTAGAACAATATTGGACCTCTGAAAAGTATAAGCATGCATACTGTATGTACTCAGTACTTGGTTTGGGCACCTTTTGCAGCAATTACTGCCTCAATGCGGCATGGCATGGAAGCTATCAGCCTGTGGCACTGCTGAGGTGTTATGGAAGACCAGGATGCTTCAATAGCGGCCTTCAGCTCTTCTGCATTGTTCGGTCTCATCTCTCTCATCTTTCTCTTGGCAATGCCCCATAGATTCTCTATGGGGTTCAGGTCAGGCGAGTTTGCTGGCCAATCAAGCACAGTAATCCCACGGTCATTGAACCAGGTTTTGGTGCTTTTGGCAGTGTGGGCAGGTGCCAAGTCCTGCTGGAAAATGAAGTCAGCATCCCTGTAGAGCTTGTCTGCGGAAGGAAGCATGAAGTGCTCCAAAATCTCCTGGTAAACGCCTGAGTTGACCCTGGACTTAATGAAGCACAGTGGACCAACACCAGCAGATGTAACACTCTCATATAAATAATTATGAATAAATGTGTTTTGTTGCTCTATTGTATCAATGACTCAGAATCTATGAACTGAAACAGAGTGCAGATACTGTGAGCTAATTTATAAGAGTAGTTAAACAGAAAGTGAATTGAGAACTCAGAATAATATAATACAACTGAGTGATTCAATTCAGCAAAAGAATCAGATCAGATAATGCAGCTTGGCAGGAATTATGATACAGAGATTGGATCAGGAACGCTACTGAGTAATTACACAGTTTATGTTGTTTGTCTGAATAAAGTTTATCAGTCCAGTTTAGCTTCACACACTCACACAGTTAAAACCTATTTACATTAATGAACCGTTAGGTTTAAGTGAAGATTTCTCCCATGCGGCAGATCCACAGTGTATAGGAATTTTAAGCAAAGTCACAAGCAGGATATCTGACGTATGATTACAGTTCAATGTTGTGAAAACAAACTTACCGCCAAACAGGTTGAGCACAGCTTTCCTTAGAATGCAAAAATAGAAAGCGTAGCTATGCTTCTTACCTGAGCGGGATGTTCGATTCAGACGTGGAGGGCTGTGTGAGCATGACTTACTTCCGGGTCTCGGTAGAGGTTCCGTCACAGCTGAGAATCACTGGAGGTGAGAGCGGTTACACAGGGAGTGTAAAAGGAGGACTTGGATTCCGATATTTCCTGCAAACAATTGAAAGGTGAAGGCAAAGTATTTGTTCATAATCTGTGAACACAGAATAAAGGATTAGGTAGATTTGACCTGAATAATCCAAATAAAGTATATACTACTCTTGACTTGAGCCGAAGGTTAGTTTACTTCAATTAACAGGCAGTTTGTGACTGTGGAAAGAGCGCTTAAATAGAGAAGGATGTAGATGGGAGGGTTCCTCCTTAAAGGTATATTACATCTCCCCCCCTTCAAGGGAGCACCCCAGGAGAACCGGGATGAGGTTTGAGGGGGTAGCGACGATGAAACTTCCTCAAGAGGTCAGGAGCATGAATCTCGGATGCAACCTGCCAGGAATCCTCCTCAGGACCATAACCTTTCCATTTTATGAGGTATTCCAGTCTTCTTCTCTTGATTCGGGAGTCTAGAATCCTGTCTATCTCAAACTCCTCATGATCTTCTAGAATGGTTGGAGGTGGCAGGGTTATATGTAATCTGCCTAGATCTGATGTGTAAGGCTTAATAAGAGATACATGAAATGTATTATGTATTTTGTATTGCTGCGGAAGCTGAAGTCTGACAGCATTAGGATTTATGACTTTATCAATGGTGAAAGGTCCTATATACTGATTTGCTAGTTTTTTGCTGGGTATTTGTAATCGTAAGTGTTTAGTAGAAAGAAGTACTTGATCACCTATTTTATAAGCTGGTGAAGGTCGCCGTCTTTGATCGTAGTAAAACTTTTGTCTGTCTTTTGCTTCAACTAGGTGGGATTTTAATGTTTTTAACCGGTCCTGTAGATTATTGAGGTAAGTAGAAGCACTTGGAGAGTTAACTGCTGTAGTAGCTAAAGAGATGGAGATCGGGTGGTAACCATAAGTGGCAAAAAACGGGGTCATCTTTGTAGAAGATGATTCAGAATTGTTATAAGAAAATTCTGCCATAGGGAGATAAGAAACCCAGTCATCCTGTAAGTGTGTGATGTAGCATCTGAGGTACTGCTCTAACGTCTGGTTAAGACGTTCAGTAAAACCGTTAGTTTGGGGGTGAAATGAGGTGGAATACCTACTATCAATTCTTAGTAATTTACATAGTGATCTCCAGAAAGCGGAGGTGAATTGGGACCCCCTGTCTGTAATAATCGTAGTTGGTAACCCATGTAATCGGACAATGGATCTTATGAAAGCTTTAGCTGTTACCATAGCACTTGGTAAAGATTTAAGAGGGGTGAAGTGGGCAAGTTTGGTCAACTGATCAACAACTACAAATATAGTGTTATAGTGTTGTGAGTCAGGAAGTTCTACAATGAAGTCCATGGAGATGGTTGTCCAAGGTTTATCAGGAATTGGCAGGGATGTTAATAATCCAATAGGCTTTTTGTGTTCAATTTTGTTTCTAGCACAAACGTCACAGCCCATAACATATTCCTTGATGAAGTGATCCATCTGTGGCCACCAAAAGTAACGTCTTGTCAATTCGATCGTTTTTTGGATACCGGTATGTCCAGATAGTAAACTGTCATGGGTGTGAGATAAGATAAGTGTTCTTAAGGAGTGTGGGATGAATAGTCTTCCCTTGTGATACAACAGTCCTGAAACAGTGTCCTTTATACAATTGGGAGGTACATTGTCTTCTTTGTTCAAGGCTGAAAGGATTTGTGTCTCCAAACTAGTGAGTAGTCCCAGGAATTTCTCTTCAGGTATTATAGGTCTCAAATTTGTGGAGCTTTGATGGTGTTCATGTTGTCTAGATAAGGCGTCAGCTTTTACATTAGCGCTTCCAGGTCTGTAGGTAATTTGAAAATTAAACCGATCCATAAAAAGGGCCCATCTGACTTGACGAGAAGAGAGGGTCTTGTTATTTTTTAGGTATTCTAAATTTTTATGATCGGTATAAACCATGAAAGGTTCAGATGTTCCCTCTAAAAGATGTCTCCAGTGCTCTAGAGCTCTTTTTATTGCTAACAATTCCTTATCACCAACAGAGTAATTTTCTTCTGCTGGTAGGAAGGTTTTCAAATAGAAAGCGATTGGATGTATTAGTTTAGTGGAGCAGTTTGGTTGGGATAACACAGCACCAATGCCGGAATTGGAAGCTTCAACCTCTAGGATGAAGGTTTGACTGTAATCTGGTAATGCAAGAACAGGTGCTGTGGAAAAAAGACTTTTCAAATTTGTAAAAGCTTCCTGTGTCTCTTTTGTCCATAAAAATCTTCGTTTGTTACTAGTTAACTGGGTTAGAGGTTTTACAACAGAGGAGAAATCTTTTATAAATCTCCTGTAAAAATTAGCATACCCCAGAAACCTCTGGAGTGTGCGTACGGTGGTGGGTTTTGGCCACTCCATAACAGCTTTGATTTTTTGAGGATCCATTTCAATTTGATTGGGTGATAGAATATAACCCAAGAACTTGATTTCTGATACATGAAACAAGCATTTTTCTAATTTGGCATATAATCTGTGTTGTCTTAATCTTGTTAATACCCAACGGACATGTTTCTGGTGGTCTATTAAATTTTTAGAGTAAATTAGAATATCATCTAGATAGATGATTACACATGTGTCTATGAGATCCTGAAAAATCTCATTCACAAAATGTTGAAATGTTGCCGGAGCATTGCATAGTCCAAAAGGCATGACATTGTATTGGAACAAACCATACCTGGTACGGAATGCAGTTTTCCATTCGTCACCCTTCTTTATGCGGATGAGATTGTAGGCACCCTTTAAATCTAGTTTCGTGAATATTGTTGCTCCGGTTAATCTTTCCAGTAATTCGGGGATTAAAGGCAGAGGATACCGATTTTTTATTGTTATTTTGTTTAAGGCTCGATAATCAATTATTGGACGCAAAGTCCCGTCTTTGTTTTTGACAAAGAACATCCCAGCTGGGGAGGTGGAATGTGAAATAAAACCTTTGCTAAGATTTTCATCCAGATAAGATCGTAAGTCTTGTAACTCTTTTTGATTCATGGGGTATATTTTCCCATGTGGAATTTGGGAATTGGGGATTATGTCTATAGGACAATCAAACACCCTATGTGGTGGTAGATTTTCTGCATCTTTTAGATTAAACACGTCAACCAAGTCCTGATAAACTTCTGGAACCCCTTGATCTAGTGATGCTATTGTACAGTGAGGGTAACAAGTATTGGTGCAATAAGTAGACTTGAGTTTAACTGTTTGGGTTTTCCAATCAATCTCAGGGTTATGTGTTTCCAACCATAAATACCCTAAAACTATTGAATGGTGGGCTATTGGTAATATATCAAAGGATAGATATTCAGTGTGTCCCCCTGATGTAGTTATTAACAACGGTATGGTGTTATGAGTAATTGGCCCTTTCTGTGTGAATGTACCATCAATCAACTTCACAAAAACTGGGTTTGGTTTACACACCGTGGGAATTTTATTAGTCACAACAAAATCAGTGTCAATATATATACCCGTCGCCCCAGAATCTATGAGTCCTTCAGTCGGTAGGTTGTATTGATTCCACTGTAAAGAGAAAGGTAGAATTAGCTGATGGGTCTTGTGGGTGTTATGTGCTTGTGTAATTGAAAGAATCTTACCCTTTTTCTGTTTGGCTAGAAGAGGGCAAGCACTCACTGAATGTTCCTTATGAGCACAGTATAAACATAGGTTTGAGAGTTTCCTTCTTATCTTTTCTTTAGGAGTGAGAGGTACTCGAATAGTTCCTATTTCCATGGGAGTAGAATGAGAAGGAGGTTTTTCTTGAGTAACTTGGAGAGGGTAACTGCGTCTGGGGGCACTCTCAAACGCCATCCTCTCAGCTTTTCGCTCTCTCAATCTTCTATCAAGTGTGATACATAATTTAGTGAGTGATGATAGACTCTCAGGCATGTCAAGCCTTGACAATTCATCCTTGAGGCTTTCTGATAATCCAAGCCTGAACTGGTTTCTCAGGCTAACCTCGTTCCATAATGAGTCAGAGGCCCACATCTGAAAGTCGGTGATGTACTCCTCGACTGTTCTCTTCCCTTGTTTGAGGGCACGTAATTTGGAATCAGCAATAATCTGAGTATTTGTGTCCTCGTATAAGGTAGACATGGCAGAAAAAAAGTCTTGTAGTGAATCCAGTATTGGATCGTTTGCTTCGAACAATCTGTTGGCCCAGGTCCTGGGTTCCCCTAAGAGGTAGGAAATGGTGGTACAAACCTTTATTCTCTCACAATGGTAAGTCCTGGGTCTGAGGGAATAAAGCAAGTTGCAAGCATTCTTAAAATCTCTGAATGTTGCACGTTTACCTGAAAAAGGTACAGGAGGCTGAATCTGGGGTTCAGGTATTTCCTGCTCTTTTGGTGTCAGGTATTCTTTGATGAGTGCTTTTAAAGCAGTATTCTCTGCACGTACTTCACTTAACCCATGTGCCAAGTAATCCAATTTTTGGTGTATATTTGAGATTTCATTTTTAATCTCTTGTGGATCCATGGCTGGTTAAATTCCTATGCAGAGCCAAGGCCTGTTAATTCTGTAACACTCTCATATAAATAATTATGAATAAATGTGTTTTGTTGCTCTATTGTATCAATGACTCAGAATCTATGAACTGAAACAGAGTGCAGATACTGTGAGCTAATTTATAAGAGTAGTTAAACAGAAAGTGAATTGAGAACTCAGAATAATATAATAAAACTGAGTGATTCAATTCAGCAAAAGAATCAGATCAGATAATGCAGCTTGGCAGGAATTATGATACAGAGATTGGATCAGGAACGCTACTGAGTAATTACACAGTTTATGTTGTTTGTCTGAATAAAGTTTATCAGTCCAGTTTAGCTTCACACACTCACACAGTTAAAACCTATTTACATTAATGAACCGTTAGGTTTAAGTGAAGATTTCTCCCATGCGGCAGATCCACAGTGTATAGGAATTTTAAGCAAAGTCACAAGCAGCATATCTGACGTATGATTACAGTTCAATGTTGTGAAAACAAACTTACCGCCAAACAGGTTGAGCACAGCTTTCCTTAGAATGCAAAAATAGAAAGCGCAGCTATGCTTCTTACCTAAGCGGGATGTTCGATTCAGACGTGGAGGGCTGTGTGAGCGTGACTTACTTCCGGGTCTCGGTAGAGGTTCCGTCACAGCTGAGAATCACTGGAGGTGAGAGCGGTTACACAGGGAGTGTAAAAGGAGGACTTGGATTCCGATATTTCCTGCAAACAATTGAAAGGTGAATTCAAAGTATTTGTTCATAATCTGTGAACACAGAATAAAGGATTAGGTAGATTTGACCTGAATAATCCAAATAAAGTATATACTACTCTTGACTTGAGCCGAAGGTTAGTTTACTTCAATTAACAGGCAGTTTGTGACTGTGGAAAGAGCGCTTAAATAGAGAAGGATGTAGATGGGAGGGTTCCTCCTTAAAGGTATATTACAGCAGATGACATGGCTCCCCAAGTGTCCAAGTGCACTGCACTTGGACAGTAGGCCAATTAAGGGCTAGATTACGAGCAAAACGCTGCGTTAACTTGGCTAGATGGAGGCTTTTTGCGTGTGTCGGGTTGCTCTTGTATTAACAGTTGAAAGTAAAAAGTTAGCACAAGAGCATTAACCCGACACACACAAAAAGTTGAACTTCGAATATCGCAACCGCGTTAAAGTATTTTACCATAGATGTCAATGGAGAGAGCCAACTGAATAAAAAAAACTAACACCTATACTTACACGCTAATCCGACAGGAGTTATTAATAATTTACATTCCAATGTTCTTTACATACAGAACAATGTACTTTTTATTGTAAAAAATAAAATTATAAAAACAGGATCTAAATAATCCATAGAATATATCTTTCTATTAATAATTAATCATTTTTATTAATATTTTTTAATAGTTTAAATTTAATATTTCAATAACATGCATTGAATATAGCAATTCTTCACGTTCACTTACCTGACTGCATTAATCCTAAATTGTGAACCCCTAAGCTTGTTACGCATATTTTACATTCCTATGTTCTTCACATAGAAAATGTACTTTTAATTATTAAATATATATTTCTATATATATCTGATACTGTTAATAAAAAATGCATATCTATACCTATATATCTATAGAAATAGATATACAGGTATAGGTATATATATATCGATATACAGTATATATATATTTATTTAGAAATATATACAGTATATATATATATATATATATATATATATATACAATAAAAAGTTCATTATCCTGTAAGTGAAGAACATTTGAATGTTAAATATGTACAGTACAAATACAGTAAAACACATAAATACTTCCATATGTACACACACACACACATATATATATATATATATATATATATATATATATATATATATATATATATATATATATATATATTTAGACTTGTGTATGTATGTATAAATATGGTAAAGCCCTTTGCAGCCCTTTTTTTAACACCTTATACCATATCTTTGAGCCCTTATAACTTTTTTTCTTCCCCTATCCTAAAAACCTAACCCCACGAGCGTTGCTCATAAAAAGCTGAGAAAAAAAACATTGCGCCACTCGTAATCTCGCCCTAAGAGTGGTATACAGGTGAAACTCGAAAAATTTGAATATCGTGCAAAAGTTAATTTATTTCACTAATGCAACTTAAAAGGTGAAACTAATATATGAGATAGACTCATTACATGCAAAGCAAGATAGTTCAAGCCGTGATTTGTCATAATTGTGATGATTATGGCTTACAGCTCATGAAAACCCCAAATCCACAATCTCAGAAAATTAGAATATTACATGCAATCAATAAAACAAGGATTGTACATACCTGTAGAACAATATCGGACTTCTGAAAAGTATAAGCATGCATACTGTACTCAGTACTTGGTTTGGGCCCCTTTTGCAGCAATTACTGCCTCAATGCGGCATGGCATGGAAGCTATCAGCCTGTGGCACTGCTGAGGTGTTATGGAAGACCAGGATGCTTCAATAGCGGCCTTCAGCTCTTCTGCATTGTTCGGTCTCATGTCTCTCATCTTTCTCTTGGCAATGCCCCATAGATTCTTTATGGGGTTCAGGTCAGGCGAGTTTACTGGCCAATCAAGCACAGTAATCCCACGGTCATTGAACCAGGTTTTGGTGCTTTTGGCAATGTGGGCAGGTGCCAAGTCCTGCTGGAAAATGAAGTCAGCATCCCCATAGAGCTCGTCTGCGGAAGGAAGCATGAAGTGCTCCAAAATCTCCTGGTAGACAGCTGAGTTGACCTTGGACTTAATGAAGCACAGTGGACCAACACCAGCAGATGACATGGCTCCCCAAATCAACACAGACTGTGGAAACTTCACACTGGACTTCAAGCATCTTGCAGTGTGTGCCTCTCTATTCTTCCTCCATACTCTTGGTCCTTGGTTTCCAAATGAGATGCAAAATTTGCTCTCATCAGAAAAGAGGAGTTTTGAACACTGAGCAACAGACCAGGTCTGTTTTTCTTTAGCCCAGGTAAGACGCTTCTGACGTTGTTTGTTGTTCAGGAGAGGCTTGACAAGAGGAATACGACATTTGAAGCCCATGTCCGGGATCTGTCTGTGTGTGGTGGCTCTTGTGTAATTCCCCAACACTTTTGAATGGCCTTTTCCTGACAATCCTCTCCAGGCTGCGGTCATCCATGCTGCTTGTGCACCGTTTTCTTCCAATCTTTCCCTTCCACATAACTTTCTATTAATGTGCTTTGATACAGCACTTTGGGAACATCCAACTTCTTTTGCAATTACCTTTTGAGGCTTTCCCTCCTTATGGAGGGTGTCAATGATGGTTTTCTGCACAACTGTCAGGTCAGCAGTCTTTCCCATGATTGTGATTCCTACTGAACCAGACTGAGAGACCATTTAAAGGCTCAGGAACCCTTTGCAGGTTATGTTAGTTATGGCTTAATTAGCTGATTAGAGTGGGACACTTTGAGCCTAGAATATTGCACCATTTCACAATATTCTAATTTTCTGAGATTGTGGATTTGGGGTTTTCATGAGCTGTAAGCCATAATCATCACAATTATGACAAATCACGGCTTGAACTATCTTGCTTTGCATGTAATGAGTCTCTCATATATTAGTTTCACCTTTTAAGTTGCATTAGTGAAATAAATGAACTTTTGCACGATATTCTAATTATTCGAGTTTCACCTGTACTTAAGTATCTACTGATCACTGGCCATGCTAAGGAACTATAAGGGAGTGCTACTTTTGCATTTATTTTATTAATATTTTAAGATTTGCTGAAAAATAAAATACTAACAAAATAGAGCATTTTATGTTTATACTCTTTAACAAAGTATTTTACTCAAGAGCATATTTTTCTTTTAGGAGTAATTGATGTTCTACTTGTTTACCTGTTTAAAAATTTTATTGTTTGTTTTATACTTATCCCCACCACATATTTTCAACTTTTTTTCCCTTAATCCTTAATCTTCTATATTGAATTAAAGGGGCATGATTTAGACAGAACATGCAATTTTAAATAACTTTTTAATGTATTTCAGTTATCTATTTTGTTTTGTTTTATTTGTACCCTTTGTTTATAAGTATATCTAGGTAGGCTCAGAAGCTGTTGATTGGTGGCTGAACATTTATGCCACTTGTCATTTCGGTTAGCTCCCAGTAGTGCATCACCGCTTCTTCAACAAAGGATACCAACAGAATGAAGCCGATTAGATAATAGTAATACATTGTAAAGTTGTTTAAAATTATGATCTATCTGAATGATTTTTTGGGGTTTCATGTCCCTTTAACTATCAGGTCTTTTTAGATATATTCATCTCTACTAAAGGTTCTCTTTGTGTTTCACACAACAAAAAGTCAAGTGAATGCATTCTGACTATATTTAGAATGCAAGAACTGTGTTATTATAAAATCATACTGAGTCAGATTAAGCAATACTGTGTTAGTGCAATTCAAGCACAATTCTCTGAGTCTCTAAATAATAGAAAGAAACTGTTTAACAGTGAAATAAATATGTACTGCAGAATCCATAAAAAGTGTAATATAGTGTAATTTTTGTCCATTACTTGCATCTGTAAAATTGCACATCTAGGACAGGGAATGAGAAAAAGTGTGAATAAAAATATCTTATGTATTTTTTCGTCATTTAGACAATATTTATATATCATAATACAGCTTATGCATGCAACCTAAAGGTAGTTTTGTATCATTTTAATACTTTTGTATACATAATACTGTCAGAAAGGTAATATAGTACTATAATCAAAAAGGTTGTTATTTTAAATAAACATAGAATAGTGTTTACATTTTAGAGCACAAGAACCAAACCAAAGATGCAGACAAAGAAAATTCTGACTTACTCTTAGGGAAAAAACATAATTTATTTAAGAACTTACCTGATAAATTAATTTCTTTCATATTGGCAAGAGTCCATGAGCTAGTGACGTATGGGATATACAATCCTACCAGGAGGGGCAAAGTTTCCCAAACCTCAAAATGCCTATAAATACACCCCTCACCACACCCACAATTCAATTTAATGAATAGCCAAGTAGCGGGGTGATAGAAAGAGAAGTTAAAAGCATCAAACATAATCACCATAAAAAGGGTGGGTCTCATGAACTCTTGCCAATATGAAAGAAATGAATTTATCAGGTAAGTTCTTACATAAATTATGTTTTCTTTCATGTAATAGGCAAGAGTCCATGAGCTAGCGATGTATGGGATAGTAATACCCAAGATGTGGTACTCCACAGAAGAGTCACTAGAGCGGGAGGGCTAAAAAATAAAACAGCCATTTTCTGCTAAAAAAATTAAATCCACATCCAAAAAAATAAGTTTTTCTCATCATTGAAAAGAAAAAACTTAAATCATAAGCAGAGGAATCAAACTGAAACAGCTGCCTGAAGAACTTTTCTACCAAAAACTGCTTCCGAAGAGGCAAATACATCAAAATGATAGAGTTTAGTAAATGTATGCAAAGAAGACCAAGTTGCTGCTTTGCAAATCTGATCAACTGAAGCTTCATTCTTAAAAGCCCACGAAGTGGAAACTGATCTAGTAGAATGAGCTGTGATTCTCTGAGGCGGGGCCTGACCCGACTCCATATAAGCCTGATGAATCAAAAGCTTTAACCAGGATGCCAAGGAAATAGCAGAAGCTTTCTGACCTTTCCTAGAACCAGAAAAAGACAACAAATAGACTAGAAGTCTTCCTGAAATCTTTAGTAGCTTCAACATAATATTTCAAAGCTCTTACAACATCCAGAGAATGTAAGGATCTCTCCAAAGAATTCTTAGGATTAGGACACAAAGAGGGAACAACAATTTCCCTATTAATTTTGTTAGAATTCACAACCTTAGGTAAAAATTTAAATGTAGTCCGCAAAACTGCCTTATCCTGATGGAAAATCAGAAAAGGAGACTCACAAGAAAGAGCAGATAATTAGGAAACTCTTCTAGCAGAAGAGATAGCCAAAAGGAACAACACTTTCCAAGAAAGTAGTTTAACATCCAAAGATGCATAGGCTCAAAAGGAGGAGCCTGTAAAGCCTTCAAAACCAAATTAAGACTCCAAGGAGGAGAGATTAATTTGATGTCAGGCTTGATATGGACCAAAGCCTGTAAAAAACAGTGAATATCAGGAAGCTTAGCAATCTTTCTGTGAAATAAAACAGAAAGAGCAGAGATTTGTCCCTTCAAGGAACTTGCAGACAAACCTTTATCCAAACCATCTTGAAGAAACTGTAAAATTCTAGGAATTCTAAAAGAATGCCAGGAGAATTTATGAGAAGAACACCATGAAATATCAGTCTTCCAAACTCGATAATAAATCTTCCTAGAAACAGATTTACGAGCCTGTAGCAAAGTATCAATTACTGAGTCAGAGAAACCTCTATGACTAAGCACTAAGCGTTCAATTTCCATACCTTCAAATTTAATGATTTGAGATCCTGATGGATAAACGCTCCTTGAGATAGAAGGTCTCGTCTTAAAGGAAGTGCCCAGGTTGTAAACTGGACATCCAGACAAGATCCACATACCAGAACCTGTGAGGCCATGCTGGTGCTACCAGAAACACAAACGATTGTTTCATAATGATCTTGGAGATCACTCTTGGAAGAAGAACTAGAGGTGGGAAGATATAAGCAGGTTGGTAAAACCAAGGAACTGCTAATGCATCCACCGACTCCGCATGAGGATCCCTGGACCTGGACAAGTACCTGGGAAGTTTCTTGTTCAGATGGAAAGCCATCAGATCTATTTCTGGAAGACCCCACATCTGAACAATCTGAAAAAAACACATCTGGATGTAGAGACCACTCCCCTGGATGTAAAGTCTAACAGCTGAGATAATCCGCTTCCCAATTGTCTACACCTGTCTACACCACAGAAATTAGACAAGAGCTGGATTCCGCCCAAGAAAGTATCCAAGATACTTCTTTCATAGCTAGGGGACTGTGAGTCCCACCCTGATGATTGACATATGCCACAGTTGTTATATTGTCTGTCTGAAAACAAATGAATGGTTCTCTCTTCAATAGAGGCCAAACCTGAAGAGTCCTGAAAATAGCAAAAAAAATAGAGTTCTAAAATATTGATTGGCAACCTCGCCTCATGAGATTTCCAAATCCCTTGTGCTGTCAGAGATCCCCAGACAGCTTCCCAACCTGAAAGACTTGCATCTGTTGTGATTACAGTCTAGGTTGGATGAACAAAAGTCGCCCCTTGAACTATACGATGGTAATCTAACCACCAAGTTAGAGAGAGTCGAACATTGGGATTTAAGGATATTAATTGTGATATCCTTGTATAATTCCTGCACCATTGATTCAGCATACAAACCTGAAGAGGTCTCATATGAAAACGAGCAAAGGGGATCGCGTCCGATGCTGCAGTCATGAGACCTAAAACTTCCATACACATTGCCACTGAAGGGAATGATTGAGACTGAATGTTTTGACAAGCTGAAACCAATTTTATTTGTCTCTTGTCTGTTAGAGACAGAGTAATGGACACTGAAGCTATCTGGAAACCTAAAAAGGTGACCCTTGTCTGAGGAATCATGGAACTTTTTGGTAAATTGATCCTCCAACCATGTCATTTAAGAAACAAAACTAGTTGAATCGTGTGAGATTCGGCTGAATGTAAAGACTGAGCTAGTACCAAGATATTGTCCAAATAAGGAAACACTGCATTACCCTGTTCTCTGATTACAGAGAGTAGGGCACCGAGAACCTTGGAAAAAATTATTGGAGCTGTCGCTGGGCCAAATGGAAGAGCGACAAATTGGTAATGCTTGTCTAGAAAAGAGAATCTCAGAAACCGATAGTGGTCTGGATGAATCGGAATAAGAAGATATGCATCCTGTAAGTCTGTCGTGGACATATAATGACCTTGCTGAACAAAAGTCAGAATAGTCCTTATAGTCACCATTTTGAAAGTTGGCACTCTTACAAAACGATAAAAAAAATTAAAATCCAGAACTGGCCTGAATGAATTTTCTTTCTTTGGGACAATGAATAGATTTGAATAAAACCCTAGACCCTGTTCCTGAAACGGAACTGGTATGATTACCCCTGAAAGCTCTAGATCTGAAACACACTTCAGAAAAGCCTGAGCCTTCACTGGATTTGCTGGAACGTGTGAGAGAAATAATCTTCTCACAGGAGGTCTTACTCTGAATCCTATTCGATACCCTTGAGAGACAATATGCTGAATCCATTGATTTTGGACAAAATTTTAATCTGTCCCCCACCAGCTGAGCTGGAATTAGGGCCGCACCTTCATGCGGACTTGGGGGATGGCTTTGGTTTCTTAAAAGGCTTGGATTTATTCCAACTTGAAGAAGGTTTCCAATTGGAACCAGATTCTTTGGGGGAAGGATTGGCTTTCTGTTCCTTATTCTGTCGAAAAGAACAAAAACGATTATAAGCTTTAGATTTACCCTTAGATCTTTTATCCTGAGGTAAAAAAAACTCCCTTCCTCCCAGTGACAGCTGAAATAATTGAATCCAACTGAGAACCAAATAAATTGTTACCTTGGAAAGAAAGAGATAGTAATCTAGACTTAGATACCACGTCAGCATTCCAATATTTGAGCCACAAAGCTCTTCTAGCTAAAATAGCTAAATACCTAGATTTAACATCAATATTGATGATATCAAAAATAGCATCACAGATAAAATGATTAGCATGTTGAAGCAAGCGAACAATGCTAGACAAATCAGGGTCTGTTTCCTGTTGCGCTAAGCTTTCCAATCAAAAAGCTGCAACATCAGCCATGGATATAGCAGGTCTAAGAACGTAGCCAGAAAATAAATAAGCTTTCCTTAGATAAGATTCAAGTTTCCTATCTAAAGGGTCCTTAAAAGATCTATCTTCCATAGGAATAGTAGTATGTTTGGCAAGAGTAGAAATAACCCCATCAACTTTGGGGATATTTTCCCAAAACTCCAATCTAACTGCTGGCAAAGGATACAACTTTTTAAACCTAGAAGAAGAAATAAAAGAAGTGCCAGGCCTATTCCATTCCTTTGAAATCATATCAGAATAAGCACCAGGAACTATAAAATCCTCTGGAGTAACCACAGGAGGTTTATAAACAGAATTTAAACGTTTACTAGTTTTAGTATCAAGAGGACTAGTTTCCGCAATATCCAAAGTAATCAACACCTCTTAACAAGGAACAAATAACAAGGAACAAATATACCCCATCTTAAAGATATAAGTAGATTTGTCAGTGTCAATATCTGAGGTAGGATCTTCTGAACCAGATAGATCCTCATCAGAGGAGGATAATTCAGTATGTTGTCAGTCATTTGAAATTTCATCAACTTTATGAGACGTTTTAAAAGACCTTTTATGTTTATTAGAAGGCGGAATAGCAGACAAAGCCTTCTGAATTGCATCAGCAATAAAAAAAATTATATACACAGGGATATCGTGTACATTAGATGATGAAGGAACAACAGGCATTGTACTAGTACTGATGAATACATTCTCTGCACGTAAAAGCTTATCAAGACAACTGTTACATACTACAGCTGGAGATATAATATGCGCTAACTTACAACAGATACACTTAGCTTTGGTAGAACTGTTATCAGGCAGCAGGGTTCCAACAGTGGTTTCTGAGACAGGATCAGATTGAGACACCTTGCAAATGTAAGAGAAAAAAACAACATATAAAGCAAACTTAGCAATTTCCTTATATGACAGTTTCAGGAATGGGACAAGAAATGCAAACAGCATAGCCCTCTGAGCATAAAAACAGGCAAGAGGCAATTTTTGCGAGCCTAATTTTGCACGCAAAAATTAATGAAAAAGCAGTCAATTTGAAGAAAAGACTATACTAAAAAATAACTTTCTAAATATGTTTCCCAATTTTGAAATTGATAGTCTGCAAAAGAATATATACATAAACCTGACTCATGGCAAATATAAGTACAATGCATATATTTAAAACTTTATATTAATACATAAAGTGCCAAACCATAGCTGAGAGTGTCTCAAGTAATAAAAACATACTTACCAAAAGACACCCATACATATATAGCAGATAGCCAAACCAGTACTGAAAAAGTATCAGTAGAGGTAATGGAATATGAGAGTATATCGTCGATCTGAAAAGGGAGGTAGGAGATGAATCTCTACGACCGATAACAGAAAACCTTTGAAAAGATTTCCCGTGAGGAAAACCATAGAATCAATAGGTTATATTTTCTTCACATCCCTCTGACAAACACTGTACTCTGAGAGGAATTGGGCTTCAAAATGCTGAGAAGCGCATATCACAGAAGAAAATCAAGCACAAACTTACTTCACCACCTCCATAGGAGGCAAAGTTTGTAAAACTGAATTGTGGGTGTGGTGAGGGGTGTATTTATAGGCATTTTGAGGTTTGGGAAACATTGCCCCTCCTGGTAGGATTGTATATCCCATACGTCACTAGCTCATGGACTCTTGCCAATTACATGAAAGAAATTGTGATTTTTGCTTTTTTTTTTAAATATTAATGAAAAAGTCTGGATTTCAGAATAATTCTGAATTTTAGAATTCCAGATTTGGGAATTTGTACAGAAGGCAGCAACTCATGACATTTGGTTCTATTCAGAGCCAGATTAATTATTGTTAGAGTGCAACTCACCAAGATCTGGATTTACTGTGTTGAACTTTTCACAAGAATAAATCCAGCTCCAAAAAGAACCGAATGCCACGAGTGGTCATCTTCTTCCACATTGAGAAGTGAAAGAGACTGCCGAATGCACATCTCTAAAATTATATATACTGTATAGATATATATAAAATTCATTAAAATGATGGGGGGAGATATACAAATATTTACATTGATTTATATATATATATATATATATATATATATATACACACACACACTCACTGGCCACTTTATTAGGTACACCTGTTCAATTGCTTGGTAACACAAATTGCTAATCAGCCAATCACATGGTAGCAACTCAGTGCATTTAGGCATCTAGACGTGGTTGAAGATGACTTGCCAAAGTTCAAACCTAGCATCAGAATGGGGAAGAAAGGGGATTTAAGTGACTCTGAACGTGGCATGGGGTTTTTGGTGGTCTGAGTATTTAAAAAACTGCTGATCTACTGGGATTTTCACCCACAACCATCTCTAGGGTTTACAGAGAATGGTCCGAAAAAACAGAATTTATGCTTACCTGATAAATTTCTTTCTCTTGTGATGTATCGAGTCCACGGATTCATCCATACTTATGGGATATTCTCCTTCCCTACAGGAAGTGGCACAGAGAGCACCCACAGCAGAGCTGTCCATATAGCTCCTCCCTCAGCTCCACCCCCAGTCATTCGACTGAAGGCTAGGAAGAAAAAGGAGAAACTATAGGGTGCAGTGGTGACTGAAGTTTTTTAAATAAAAATATACTACCTGTCTTAAATAGACAGGGCGGGCCGTGGACTCGATACATCACAAGAGAAAGAAATTTATCAGGTAAGCATAAATTCTGTTTTCTCTTGTAAGATGTATCGAGTCCACGGATTCATCCATACTTATGGGATACCAATAACAAAGCTTTAGGACATGGATGAAGGGAGGGACAAGACAGGTACCTTAAACGGAAGGCACCATTGCTTGCAGAACCTTTCTCCCAAAAATAGCCTCCGAAGAAGCAAAAGTATCAAATTTGGAAAATTTGGAAAAAGTATGAAGCGAAGACCAAGTCGCCGCCTTACAAATCTGTTCAACAGAAGCCTCATTTTTAAAATCCCATGTGGAAGCCACTGCTCTAGTAGAATGAGCAGTAATTCTTTCAGGAGGCTTCTGACCAGCAGTCTCATAAGCCAAACGGATGAAGCTTTTCAGCCAAAAGGAAAGAGAGGTAGCCGTAGCCTTTTGACCTCTCCGTTTACCAGAATAAGCAACAAACAATGAAGATGTTTGACGGAAATCTTTAGTTGCTTGTAAGTAGAACTTTAAAGCATGAACCACATCAAGATTGTGCAACAGACGTTCCCTCTTTGATGAAGGATTAGGACACAGAGAAGGAACAACAATCTCCTGATTGATATTCCTATTAGAAACAACCTTAGGAAGAAACCCAGGTTTGGTACGCAAAACCACCTTATCTGCATGGAAAACTAGGTAAGGTGAGTCACACTGTAAAGCAGATAACTCAGAAACTCTTCGAGCCGAAGAGATAGCTACTAAAAACAAAACTTTCCAAGATAGAAGCTTAATATCTTTGGAATGCATAGGTTCAAACGGAACCCCTTGAAGAACATTAAGAAACAAATTTAGGCTCCATGGTGGAGCAACAGGTTTAAATATAGGCTTGATTCTGACCAAGGCCTGACTAAACGCTTGAACGTCTGGGACATCTGCCAGACGTTTGTGTAAAAGAATAGACAAAGCAGATATTTGTCCTTTTAAGGAACTAACTGATAATCCCTTCTCCAATCCTTCTTGGAGAAAGGACAAAATTCTAGGAATACTAATCTTACTCCATGAGTAACCCTTGGATTCACACCAACAAAGATATCTGCGCCAAATCTTATGATAGATTTTCCTGGTGACAGGCAATGACCGACTCAGAGAAACCACGTTTTGATAGAATCAGGCGTTCAATCTCCAAGCAGTCAGACGCAGAGAAGTTAGATTTGGATGCTTGATTGGACCATGGATTAGAAGGTCCTGCCTCACTGGCAGAGTCCACGGTGGAACAGATGACATGTCCACCAGGTCTGCATACCAAGTCCTGCGTGGCCACGCAGGTGCTATCAGAATCACCAAAGCTCTCTACTGCTTGATTCTGGCAACCAGACGTGGGAGGAGAGGAAACGGTTGAAACACATAAGCCAGATTGAAGGACCAGGGCACTGCTAGAGCATCTATCAGTACCGCCTGGGGATCCCGGGACCTGGACCCGTAACAAGGAAGTTTGGTGTTCTGTCGGGACGCCATCAGATCCAATTCTGGTGTGCCCCATAGCTGAGTCAGCTGGGCAAATACCTCCGGATGGAGCTCCCACTCCCCCGGATGAAAAGTCTGACGACTTAGGAAATCCGCCTCCCAGTTCTCTACCCCTGGGATATGGATTGCTGAGAGATGGCAAGAGTGATCCTCCGCCCATCGGATTATTTTGGTTACCTCCATCATCGCTAGAGAACTCTGTGTTCCTCCTTAATGATTGATATAGGCTACAGTCGTGATGTTCTCCGACTGAAATCTGATGAATTTGGCCGCAGCTAGCTGAGGCCATGCCTGAAGCGCATTGAATATCGCTCTCAGTTCTAGAATGTTTATCGGGAGGAGAGATTCCCCTCGAGACCATAAGCCCTGTGCTTTCAGGGATTTCCAGACTGCACCCCAGCCTAGCAGGCTGGCATCTGTCGTTACTATGAGCCACTCTGGCCTGCGGAAACACATTCCCTGAGACAGGTGGTCCTGAGACAACCACCAGAGAAGAGAATCTCTGGTCTCTTGGTCCAGATGCAGTTGAGGAGATAAATCTGCATAATCCCCATTCCACTGTTTGAGCATGCATAGTTGCAGTGGTCTGAGGTGTAGGCGGGCATAAGGAACTATGTCCATTGCCGCTATCATGAGTCCGATTACCTCCATACACTGAGCCACTGATGGCCGAGGAATGGAATGAAGAGCTCGGCAAGTGATTAAAAGTTTTGATTTTCTGACCTCCGTCAGAAATATTTTCATTTCTACCGAGTCTATCAGAGTTCCTAGGAAGGAAACTCTTGTGAGCGGGACGAGAGAACTCTTTTTTATGTTCACCTTCCATCCGTGAGATCTCAGAAAAGCCAACACGATGTCCGTGTGAGACTTGGCTAGCTGGAAAGTCGACGCCTGAATTAAGATGTCGTCTAGATAAGGCGCCACTGCTATACCCCGCGGTCTTAGAACTGCCAAAAGGGACAATAGCACCTTTGTGAAAATTCTGGGAGCCGTGGCCAACCCGAAAGGAAGGGCCACAAACTGGTAATGCCTGTCCAGAAAGGCGAATCTGAGGAATTGATGATGATCTCTGTGAATAGGGATGTGTCGATACGCATCTTTTAAATCCACGGTACTCATATACTGACCCTCCTGGATCAGAGGAAGAATAGTCCGAATAGTCTCCATCTTGAAAGATGGTACTCTGAGGAATTTGTTTAGAATTTTGAGATCCAAGATCGGTCTGAAAGTTCCCTCTTTTTTGGGAACCACAAACAGGTTGGAGTAAAAACCTAGCCCTTGTTCCGCTCTTGGAACTGGACGGATTACTCCCATGGTATGTAGGTCTTCTACACAGCGTAAGCACACCTCTCTCTTTGTCTGGTTTGCAGACAATTGAGAAATGTGAAATCTCCCCCTTGGGGGGGAGTCTTTGAAGTCCAGAAGATATCCTTGGGACACAATTTCTAAAGCCCAGGAATCATGAACATCTCTTGCCCAAGCCTGAGCGAAGAGAGAGAGTCTGCCCCCTACTAGATCCGGTCCCGGATCGGGGGCTACCCCTCCATGCTGTCTTAGAGGCAGCAGCAGGCTTCTTGGCCTGTTTACCTTTGTTCCAAACCTGGTTAGGTCTCCAGACTGACTTGGATTGGACAGAATTCCCCTCTTGCTTTGCTGCAGGGGAAGCTGAAGCGGGACCTTTGAAGTTCCGAAAGGAACGAAAATTATTTTGTTTGGTCCTCATTTTATTTGTTTTATCCTGAGGGAGGGCATGGCCTTTCCCTCCAGTGATGTCTGAAATAATTTCTTTCAGTGTAGGCCAGAATAGGGTCTTTCCTTTGAAAGGGATGTTCAACAACTTAGATTTTGATGACATATCAGCAGACCAGGACTTAAGCCATAACACCCTGCGTGCTAAAATGGCAAAACCTTAATTCTTTGCTGCTAATTTAGCCATTTGGAAAGCGGCATCTGTAATGAAAGAATTAGCCAACTTAAGGGCCTTAATTCTATCAATAATATCCTCTAATGGAGTCTCCACCTGGAGAGCCTCTTCTAGAGCCTCAAACCAGAAAGCAGCTGCAGTAGTTACAGGAACAATGCATGCAATAGGTTGGAGAAGAAAACTTTGATGAACAAAAACTTTCTTTAGGAGACCCTCTAATTTTTTATCTATAGGATCTTTGAAAGCACAACTGTCTTCGATAGGTATAGTTGTACGCTTAGCAAGAGTAGAAATAGCTCCCTCCACCTTAGGAACAGTCTGCCACGAGTCCTGTATGGTGTCAGATATGGGAAACATTTTCTTAAAAACAGGAGGGGGGGGCAAATGGAATACCTGGTCTATCCCACTCCTTAGTAACAATAGTCACAATCCTCTTAGGGACTGGAAAAACATCAGTGTAAACAGGAACCTCTAAGTATCTGTCCATTTTACACAATTTCTCTGGGACCACTATAGGGTCACAATCGTCTAGAGTAGCTAATACCTCCTTGAGCAATAAGCGGAGGTGTTCAAGCTTAAATTTAAAGGCCGTCATATCAGAATCTGTCTGAGGGAGCGTCTTTCCTGAATCAGAAATCTCTCCCTCAGATAACAAATCCCTTACCCCTACTTCAGAACATTGTGAGGGTATATCGGATACGGCTACTAAAGCGTCAGACGGCTCAGCATTTGTTCTTAACCCAGAGCAGTCACGCTTT
Source organism: Bombina bombina (assembly GCF_027579735.1). Lineage (NCBI taxonomy): Eukaryota > Metazoa > Chordata > Amphibia > Anura > Bombinatoridae > Bombina > Bombina bombina. The sequence goes on along the minus strand of NC_069502.1, from coordinate 904,784,405 downwards.
CCTTGTAAACCAGGCAGTTTAGAGAAAACCTCTGTGAGGGTTTTATTCATAACTATGGCCATGTCTTGTAAAGTAAATTAATTTGACGCATTAGAGGTACTTGGCGTCACTTGTGCGGGCGTTACTGGTTGTGACACTTGGGGAGAGCTAGATGCTAAACCTTCATTTCCTTCTAACTGAGAATCATCTATTGCAATATTTTTAAGTGCTAAAATATGCTCTTTATAATTTATAGACATATTAGTGCAAGTGGGACACATTCTAAGAGGGGGTTCCACAATGGCTTCTAAACACATAGAACAAGGATTTTCCTTGGTGTCAGACATGTTAAACAGGCTAGTAATGAAACAAACAAGCTTGGAAAACACTTTAATCAAAGAAAATAACACTTTAAACAAAAACGGTACTGTGCCATTAAGAGAAAAAAAGCTGCACAAACTCTGCAAAACAGTGTAAAAAAGCAGTAAACAAAATGAAATTTTTACAGTAGCATCATAAAGCCTTAGTAACTTTGCACCACTATGCAAATAAACAATTAACCCCTTAATGTAAAAACCGGATTGAAAAACTTCAAAACCGGTAAAATAACGTTCAGCACCTTGCCACAGCTCTGCTGTGGCGCCTACCTGCCCTTTAGGAACGATTTGTGGGGGAAAAAACCTCTTTACAGCCCTCAAATACAGCAGGAATCTCTGGAGAAGTAGCTGGATGCTTCTGAGGTAAATAAACTGTAAATAGGCCCCTCCCACCTCACTCAATGTTATGGGGCCTAAAATAAACACCACAGAGTGTTTCTTAAACTAGCCATGTGGGTTAATATCCCTTAAACAAGCCACAAAGACCCCTTAAAGTCCCTCAAAAAACGTTTTATTTGTAATTAAACCAAAACGTTTTTTCCTATTAGTGTCACCAGTAACTATGAGCCCTTAATGCAAGCTTGGATTCCTCTTTTACTGAATACAGCTTACCTTTCCCTCATGGGGATATTGCCAGCCTTTTCTAGAAATAACACAGTCTGTCTAGAAAAAATAGACTGAACATACCTTAATGCAGTTTAGCCTGCAAACTATTCCCCCAACTGAAGTTTTCCTGTACTCTTCAGCCCTTGTGAGAACAGCCGTGGATCTTAGTTACAAAATGCTAAGATCATCATCCTCCTTGCAGAAATCTTCATCCCTTTTCTGCCAGAGAGTAAATAGTACACACCTGTCAGGATTTAAGTCTTGCCGTATCCTGTAAGGCAAGGAATTTATTTTTAAGAACCTCAACTGCTGAGTTAAAAGAAATAAACTTAAAATACTATGTGTGTTGTTCAAAGAATACTGGGATTTATCATTAATTACTATCAGAGTAAAAGATAGTCCCAGACATCATAGTTCAGTTATTAGCAGGGGTTAATGGTGATTACACTACAGCTGCCACCTGTGAGTAAACACTAAACAATTGCAGCAGTGTAACACATAGAAACCCCAGTATGGATACATAGAAAAATATAATTACAAACTAGTTTGGAATTTCAGTAGTACAGGCAATAAAAAGAGATCAGGCAAAAAGCTAAATAATAAGTAACTAACTTTAGTGAGTATTTTAAGATAGCTAATTAAAGTTGGCTCAGATAGATTTAGCAATTGCAAATATATATGATAAACAAGAGTCTGGTATGCTCATATATGATTTGAGTCACAGGAGAGTGAATGTTAAGAGCAGGTCTTACTTGAGAAATTATTAGAGGGTCCGCAGGAATTAGGAGCTTGCAAGTCCTGGCAGTCTGGGAGACAGTGCAGCTGAACTGTGTGTTGCTGCTGTGTGAAGCAGGATGGCGTGTGACGTCACAGCTCTGTGAAATCCGGAACTGACAGGCAAAAGAGGCAGACACAGTTTGCAGAGAAGATAGGCTTGGCTGTAGCAGTCCTATAGCATAAGACTCCAATACTAAGCAACTAGGAGAGTGTGATAAGGAGTTATATAGGGCTGAAGCAGGATAGACACTCCCATATTTAAAGGGACATGACATGACACCCCCCTCAAGGAGCAGCTCCGCGGCTCATGGATGCGGGCGATCAGGATTCCGCTGATGGAACCTAGAGATCAACCGGGGAGCAGAAATGTTAGCTGCGGGTTCCCAGGAATCTTCGTCAGGAGAATACCCCTTCCACCTGACAAGGTATTGAAGAGTACCTCTCATCTGTCTGGAGTCCAATATGTCTTGGACCTCGTATTCTGTATCAGGGTCCACAGTTACTGGAGTAAGTGATACTTGGTCAGGAGGTGATCTAAGGGCTCGATATGGTTTCAGTAAGGAAACATGGAAGGTAGGGTGTACACGTATTGTAGGTGGTAACCTTAATCTCATAGCGTTCTCATTTATGATGCGATCTATTGGATACGGCCCAACGTAGAGGACCGACAATTTCTTAGAAGGAGTGGTTAACTTCAGATGTTTCGTGGAGAGCCAAACTAGATCCCCAACGGAATACTTTGGTGCAGGAGTTCTCCTCTTGTCATAATGTAGCTTGTGTATTCGCTTAGCATCATCAATAGCAGAGCGGACAGATGAGAAATTAGTTGCAATGTCATTAGTAGTCTGTGTGACAGATGGAGATGAAGAGTAGATGTCAGGTAGAAGATGGAAAGTGGGATGGAATCCATAATTAACAAAAAACGGAGTGAGCTTGGTAGTAGAGTGTACTGTGTTGTTATAAGTAAACTCTGCGTAAGGAAGAAAAGATGACCATTTATGTTGCTGATCACAACAGAATCCTCTGAGAAACTGCTCCAACCATTGGTTGCATCTCTCGGTCTGCCCATTTGTCTGAGGGTGGTAAGCTGTAGACAATCTTTTCTCTATTTGAAAAGCCTTGCAGAATTCCAGCCAAAACTTACTTGTGAATTGGGTTCCCCGATCTGTTAGAATAGTCTTAGGTAATCCATGATGTTTAAAAACATGAGTGAGCAGTAATTGTAAGGTTTCTGCAGCAGTGGGTAACTTCCGATATGGTATAAAATGACACATCTTACTGAACAAGTCTACCACAACAAGGATTGTGGTATCAGTTCCTGAGCGTGGTAAATCCACTATATAATCCAAGGCGATTTCTTCCCAAGGTCTACTTGGTGTTGCTACTGGCATAAGTAATCCATAGTGAGGCCGTTTGCTTCTTTTAGATAAGGTACAAACTCCACAGGAAGAGATATAATCTGAGATATCCTTATGCATTGTTGGCCACCAGAAAGATCTATTAGCTAAATCTTGTGTTTTACGAAGGCCCGTATGCCCTGCTAGAGGTGCATCATGTATAGCGTGTAAAACCAACTGCCTGGTGGATGGGGGAATATATAACTTGTCTTGATGATAATGTAAACCATCTGAGCCCCGTTGCATAACAGTTAGTGGTTTAGTAATATCTTTCTCTTGTTCTTCCTTAAGGAATGATGTGGAATCAAATGAAAAGGCAATGAACTTTTCTGTTGGAATGACAGTATCCTTACTAAGTAGGTTTGGTGGTTTCTTGTATTGTCTTGATAAGGCATCAGCCTTGCCATTCCGTGAGGAGGGTCTGTATGTGATAAGAAAATTGAACCTGGAAAAATATAAATTCCACCTTACTTGTCGTGCGGTGAGAGTCTTGGTGGATTGGAGGAATTGAAGGTTTCGGTGATCCGTGAAAATAATGATAGGCAGAATGGTACCTTCCAACAAGTGTCGCCAATGTTCAAGGGAGACCTTGATTGCCAACAGCTCTTTATCCCCAATGGGGTAATGTATTTCAGATGGAGTCATGATACGAGAGTAGAAGGCAACTGGATGTAACGGTTTCTTGAGAGAGAGTCTCTGTGATAGAATGGCGCCCACAGCATAATCCGAGGCATCGACCTCTAATATATATTGTAGTTCAGGATCTGGTATACTAAGAATAGGTGCAGAGGTAAACTGTGCTTTAAACAATTCAAAAGTCTTTTGACTATCTGGGGTCCAACGAAATGGAACATTTGCTTTAGTGAGGTTTGTTAATGGTCTTGATAAGGAGGCAAAATTTTTGATGAATTTCCGGTAGAAATTGGCGAACCCCATGAATCTTTGAATGTCTTTTTTACATTCAGGGGTAGGCCAATTCTTAACAGCATCTATCTTGTTATCCTCCATGCTAATGCCCGAAGCACTGATGCAATAACCAAGGAAAGTTATGCTATTGGAGTTGAAGATGCACTTCTCAGCCTTGGCATATAAGGAGTTGCTTCTCAATCTGCTAAGGACTTGTCTGACATGTGATATATGTTCAGGTAGGGTCTTAGAATAGATTAATATGTCATCCAAGTAAATAACAAGATAGACATCCAGGATATCCTTAAAGATATCATTTATCAAATACTGGAATGTCGCGGGAGCATTACAGAGTCCGAATGGCATGACGGTGTATTCAAACAACCCGTAACGGGTGCGGAACGCCGTCAGCCATTCGTCTCCAGATCTTACTCGAATTAAATTATAGGCTCCTCTAAGGTCAAGCTTGGTAAAGAATTTAGCTCCCTGTAGTCTCTCAATAAGCTCCGGAATCAGTGGGAGAGGATAACGATTCTTTACTGTCCTTTTATTTAGTTGTCTATAATCGATTATTGGGCGTAAAGATCCGTCTTTGTTTTTTACAAAGAACATCCCCGCACCTGCTGGGGATGTAGAAGGACGGATAAAGCCTTTCCTTAGGTTATCATCAAGGTATGTTTTCAAGTGGTCTAGTTCAGGTTTTGACAATGGAAAGATGTGTCCATAAGGGATATCTGATCCTGGGAGGAGCTCAATAGGACAGTCATACTTCCTATGTGGAGGAAGTTTTTCTGACTCTTTTTTACTAAAAACGTCATTGAAGTCAGCATATTCTTGAGGTATGTCTAATTCTAAAGGTTTCTCTATAGTATGCAGTATGAGTGGTGGGAAACAAGTTGTCTTACAGTAGTGAGAGTTAAAACAAATGGAGAATGGTGACCAGACTATACAGGGGTTGTGTAGTGATAGCCAGTTTAACCCTAGAATGATGGGTACAATGGGGGATGAAATGACATCAAAAGTTTGAAATTCCCTATGATGGTCTTGTGTCACTACAAGTAAAGGTACAGTTTCATACATTACGGGGCCTGAGGCCATATTATTACCATCAATAACTCGCAAATACACAGGAGTCTGCTTTTTCACCAAAGGTATTTTATTATCCTTAGTATATTGTACATCAATATAGTTTGCAGTTGCTCCTGAATCAATGATTCCACTGGCGTTGAGGCGACATTGGTCCCACTGTAAAAGAAGTGGGAATTTATGGTAGGTTGTAGCAGAGGTATAACTACCTAAACATTCAGTATGTGACATTGTCTTACCACGGCTCTGTCGCTGAAGCGCAGGACAGTCCTTAACCCCATGGTCCTCTGCTGCACAATACATGCAGAGATTTTGACTGCGGCGTCTTAGTTTCTCCTGTGCTGTAAGCGGTCCTTTCACAAACCCAATGTCCATAGGCTCAGTGGGGGGCTTTATTGGTGGTATGTGTGCAGGGGTGTGGGTATGACGTTTTTGAGTGGTGTCCTGGTAAGACCTTTCCTGTTGCCTTTCCCTAAGGCGTCTATCAATAGTGATACTGAGATTTATTAATTCTTCTAAGGTGGGGGGAAGGTCAACTCGAGATAACTCATCTTTAATACCTTCAGACAAGCCTAGTCGGAATTGATTCCTTAGAGAAAGGTTATTCCATTGGCTATCTTTTGCCCATTTCTTAAATTCAGTGATATACTCCTCTACATATCTTTTCTTTTGCTTCAATGACCTCATAGCATTTTCGGCAGTCATTTGTTTATATGGATCATCATACAACTGGGCTAAGGCGGTAAAGAAAGCATCTAATGAATTGAGTATGTTATCATTTGTTTCAAAAAAACTGTTTGCCCAGCTCCTGGGCTCACCTCTAAGAAAAGATATGGTTGTTAGAACCTTTACTCTATCTGTGGGATATGTCTGTGGTTTTAGGGTAAACAAAAGAAAACATGCATTTCTAAAATCTCTGAATTGTGTTCTATCACCTTTAAATAATTCAGGGAGACTGACTTGTGGTTCTATAGCATGAATTTTTGTTTCTACAATATCTTTTATATAAGCTTTTAAATTATCATTTTCTGCCTTTAGGGTATTTAACCCATCAGTGAGTAAATCTACCCTATGACTAAGGGTTTGCATGTGTGCAGTTAACTCAGCTGGGTCCATGTTTATTTTTCTGGCTTAGTATTCTGTCAGGATTTAAGTCTTGCCGTATCCTGTAAGGCAAGGAATTTATTTTTAAGAACCTCAACTGCTGAGTTAAAAGAAATAAACTTAAAATACTATGTGTGTTGTTCAAAGAATACTGGGATTTATCATTAATTACTATCAGAGTAAAAGATAGTCCCAGACATCATAGTTCAGTTATTAGCAGGGGTTAATGGTGATTACACTACAGCTGCCACCTGTGAGTAAACACTAAACAATTGCAGCAGTGTAACACATAGAAACCCCAGTATGGATACATAGAAAAATATAATTACAAACTAGTTTGGAATTTCAGTAGTACAGGCAATAAAAAGAGATCAGGCAAAAAGCTAAATAATAAGTAACTAACTTTAGTGAGTATTTTAAGATAGCTAATTAAAGTTGGCTCAGATAGATTTAGCAATTGCAAATATATATGATAAACAAGAGTCTGGTATGCTCATATATGATTTGAGTCACAGGAGAGTGAATGTTAAGAGCAGGTCTTACTTGAGAAATTATTAGAGGGTCCGCAGGAATTAGGAGCTTGCAAGTCCTGGCAGTCTGGGAGACAGTGCAGCTGAACTGTGTGTTGCTGCTGTGTGAAGCAGGATGGCGTGTGACGTCACAGCTCTGTGAAATCCGGAACTGACAGGCAAAAGAGGCAGACACAGTTTGCAGAGAAGATAGGCTTGGCTGTAGCAGTCCTATAGCATAAGACTCCAATACTAAGCAACTAGGAGAGTGTGATAAGGAGTTATATAGGGCTGAAGCAGGATAGACACTCCCATATTTAAAGGGACATGACAACACCTGTACCATTTAAAATAACAAACTTTTGCTTGAGAAAATAAAAACTAACATTTTTGTCACCACACTCCCTTTGCCCTTCCTAGCAGTTAAGCAGGCAGAGAGAATGACTGGGGGTGGAGCTAAGGGAGGTGCTATATGGACAGCTCTGCTGTGGGTGCTCTCTCTGCCACTTCCTGTAGGGAAGGAGAATATCACATAAGTATGGATGAATCCGTGGACTCGATACATCTTACAAGAGAAAGAGAAAATATCCAGTGAGCGGCAGTTGTGTGGACGAAAATGCCTTGTTGATGTCAGAGGTCAGAGAAGAATGGGCAGACTGGTTTTAGATAGAAAGGCAACAGTAACTCAAATAACCACTTGTTAAAAGCAAGCTATGCAGAATACCATCTCTGAATGCACAACATTTTGAACCTTGAAGCAGATGGGATACAGCAGCAGAAGACCACACCTGGTGCCACTCCTATCAGCTAAGAACAGGAAACAGGTTAAATTAGCACAAGCTCACCAAAATTGAACAATAGAAGATTGTAAAAACGTTGCCTGGTCTGATGAGTCTCGATTTCAGCTGTGGCATTCAGATGGTAGGGTCAGAATATGACGTAAATAACATGAAAACATTGACCCATCCTGCCTTGTATCAATGATTCAGGCTGGTGGTGGAGGTGTAATGGTGTGGGGGATATTTTTTGGCACACTTTGGGCCCCTTAGTACAAATTGAGCATTGTTCTCTGTGTGTTGTATTGTAACAATTGAGTATTGTTCTCTGTGTGTTGTATTAATTTGTTTTGTAATTTTCCCTATGGGCCTTGCACCCAGGCCTGTTTGGGGTTAACTGCCTGTGACTCTGGGGGCAGCACAGCTTCCTGTGAGGGCTATTGAGCACCTAGGGCTGAGCATGTTGCAGGGTCATGGGATGTGTACCCAGTCCAGTCTGAGAGTACAGTCCCCTTCCGTGTTTTGTATATGTCTAGGGTGATTACATAAGCCTGTGCACCCTTCACTTGTTCCCAGTTTGTTGGATTAAGAGCTTGCATTGTGTGGCTGTTTTAGGGACCCAGGTTTTGGAAGGGACCTTGACGAGGTACCTAGGCTTGTCCCATTTGGCCAAATGCGGTATCTAACCCTTCCGTTTTTGCTTTTAATCTTAGCTGAGAGCTTGTAAGTGAGTGCTGGACTTTCTCGGTATGTATATATATATATATATATATATATATATATATATATATATATATATATATATATATATATATATATAACAGTGAAATAAATATGTACTGCAGAATAAAACAATGTTTAATCTATCCATCATATAAAAAAACACAAGTCCCAAAAATCATGTTTTGAATAATTAAGATTTTCAATACAGTAATAGAAATATAATATATGTATTTCTCTTCAAGTTCTGATATTATTTTATAAGAAACCTTTATTAAAACATGTCCCCCAAAACAGGTAAAAAATAAATGAATGATAAAAAGTTTAAGTTCTCACTAAAAAATGTCAGCATATATAAATAGAGTCAAAACCAGTCTTTACTAAAAATTCATATACTAATATAACATATGTATGTTTAAAAACACAACATTTAAAATGCCAAGTAACAGTTATAAAAGTCCAAGTATATACTGGTTATGGATCTTTTGATATTATCCTTGGCAACAGTATTGTCCCAAAAATGATAGTTTCTGAGTGTTTAGCATTCCCTTACACTGTTAATCTGAAAGCAGGAATGCCAAAAAGACCCGCTCATGTGAACATTCACATGACCCTCTATCATTGCTCAGCAGCCACTATGATACACAGCCAGAGACTTACACTTTGCCGGTAGCAATATGGATCCAGTTTATACAATAGGAATACAGTCCTAATGCAGTTTTGCTCTGGCTGGATAAATACAGAATTAATGTGTTTATCAAGATGATCACAATTCTTCCCAGTGAACTTTTTTTGTGCATATAAAAAAGGTTTATTATATTATATATAGAAAATATTTTCTACAATTAATACTTTATATGCATTTTTCATATATTTGTTATAAATGGTTACATACTGTGTTATTTATCTATATGTTATATACATCACTCTGTTAATCTGATAATTAGCTATGAATAATATTTATCCACCTTGAATATAAATGTATTAGACATTTCTAACATATACATTAATGTATTTATGTGTGTATGTGTGTATAAGCATTGTGATGCTGAGGAAAGTTGTTTTCCATAGTAGCTGTTGAGCACCTATACAGGGTCATATGTGTAGGTCTTTTGGCGTTCATGTTTTCGGGTTAACAGCATTAGAGAACTCTAAACATCTGTACGAGGCCTTTACAAGTTGGGAGATGAATACATGCTCATATGACACATATTAACAAATAAATATATATATTTACAGGGAACACACAGTTCCAATAGACCACAATGGAAAGTGCTGTTTTTTGCTAATACCCCACAGCCTCCGTCTTTAGCCTAAAAAAAAAATCACTAGACACTGAATTTTGGGGGCAATTGGGGCACATTTAAAAAATTAACCGGAGGTCTGGTAATGGCTGGTTATTTATCGCTCTCCCGCAAATGGGCAAATTTGCCCCTTTGCGGGAGAGTGATAAATTAGCTCGATAAATTAGAACTTCACTTGTAACCTAGGTCTTAATAAACAGTAACTGTAAGCATAATCAGCACACCAGGGGATCCCCTTGCTCATTAGGAGCTGGTTCCTCAGAAAGTGTGCACACGCAAAAAAAAAAGCACCAAAAAACCAACAACAAAAACAATTTAACAATTTGCATTATTTGATGATGAAAGTAAATGGACAGTTTACTTTTTAAATTGCATGTTGTATCTGAATCAGGAAATTTCAATTTCAACTTTAATGTCCCTTTAAACATATACACTTGCATCATAACTATTCATACACTCAAATACAAGTAAGAGCAAAAACACACAACTAAATATAAATACATGCTTGCACAGGCAGCATTGCAGAAAGTAATACATATGTTCTAGTACACACATTCAAACATACCATACATTAGTTTAGTGTTCTTGTATCTCTGATCAGAGCAGATTTGCCAGATATGCAACAACTCCTAGGACAGGAGGGCAAAACTTCAGACTGTCCTGGCAAACTATTGATAGTTCCCAAGTATGTCTCACCTGTGCTCAGGTAGGGAAGTCCTTTAAATTTGACCTGTTAGGGGTCACTGAGGACTGGAATTGAGAAAAACTGCTATAAGTCAAAGAGCATAAATAAGAAGTACAGAACTAATATTAGTACATTAGTCTAAATCTGAATTACGTTTTTCTTTATATTTATTCAGGCAGATAAATGGCATCATGATTAAATGTTGAATGGTATAATATTTTTGAAGTACATTGTCCCTTTAACCAAAATATTAATTCTTTCTATGTGCAATAAATACGTTCATAGAATGTTGATTCATTTTATAATGTACATGATTAAACCTCCCAAAACTTTATTGGCATTTGAATGTTTGTATTTAACATGTGAACAAAATTCTTAGTTTAAAAGTGTGATATGAAATTGTATTTTCAATGTGAAATTAAAGTCAAAATTAAATGTTCATGGCAAAGACAAAAAAATAGTTCCATTGAGCCGTAATTTGATTTCGGCGCGGTTGCAAACCAATAAATATGGTGTTGTAAGAAATTTCATGTATCGACTGCTTTCGATGGTGCGTTATACCACAATGGGCTAGATTATGAGTGGTGTGCCAACAGCAAAAAGGAGTATATAGTAGCTCTTTGGAAGTAGTGCGTGTATTACAGGTCGAAAGTAGACACGTTCACTCAAGGACAATTGAATTTAATAGCTTCAGAGCTATGGTTAACTGTTACACTTGACTAAAAAGTTGCACAAAACACATTAAAAATACATTTAAAAGTACAGTCATAATAACACTATCTAATTAAAATTATTATAAACAAAATAGCATAAAAAGTTATAAGGGTTTAAAGATATGAGGTCTCGTGTTAAAAAAAAAAAAGACTGCAAAAGGCTTTAACATAGAGATACATGCATACACATGTCTAAATACTGTATATATATATATATATATATATATATATATATATATATATATATGTACATATATATCTATATATTTATATGTGTATGTATGTATTTACAGACACATAAATACATATGTATACATATATAGACATATAAATAGTTGCATTGGAGCTCTTTCCAGTCAAGTAGCTGAAAAAAAGAAAAATCATATTTATGCAATATTCATATTTAATAAAGTGTTTGTGTATTTCATGTAAATATTTCACATTCCAATGTTCTTCACATAGGGGAATATGTTCATGTCCGGTTAGCGCACTTGAGAAAAAGCGATCAGGTTTTTTTTCTACTTTTCACGCTCCATTGAAGTCTATGAGGAAATACTTTAACCCGGTCATGATATTCTAAGTTCGGCTTTTTGTGTCGGGTTAGTGCTGATGCAAAAACTTTTTACTTTCAGCTTGTAATACGCGATACCCGATGCATGCATTTAGCTTACTTATCGCGGGGTTAGGGAAATACTTTAACATGGTCACGATATTCTAAGTTTGGCTTTTTGTGCGTGTCAGGTTAGTGCTCATGCAAAAATGTTTTACTTTCAGCTTGTAATATGCGATACCCGACACACGCATTAAGCTTACTTATAGCGGAGTCAGCACAAGAGCGATAAATAGTGCTCCACTCGTAATCTAGCACAAATATTTTCACGTCCCATAGAAAGTATTAGAAGTCGTTAAAGGGATAGGACAGTCAAAACCTGCATGATTCAGACAGAGCATGTCATTTTAAGACACTTTTAAATTCACTTCTATTTTCAAATGTACTTTGTTCCCTTGGTATCCCTCGTTGAAAAAGAATATGCACATATCCTACACTAGTGGGAGCTAGCTGTTGATTGGTGCCTGCAGACATTTGTCTCTTGTAATTGGCTAACTAGATGTGTTCAGCTAGCTGCCAGTAGTGTAATGCTGTTCCCTCATCAAAGGATATCAAGGGGATGACGCAAATTTGATAACAGAAGTGAATAGGAAAGTTGTTTAAAATTGTAGGTTCTATCTGAATCATGAAAGAAAATTTCTAATTGCTAATTTACACCAGGTTTCCAATGAAAGCGCAAACCGTTAATACACTGTCGGAGGCTGTCGATACATTGAAAAAAAAAAACAACACCTAGCTCAACTAGGTGTAAAAAATGAAAAATTAGCTTTTAGAGGCCTAGTTCCGATTAAAATTTTAAAACTTGTATATAATTTAAGTGTTTCAATGTAGAAAAGAAATGCAATATGTAATATTGTTGTTGTTCCATGTATATGAATAATTGCACTTATGTTCTTATAAAAAATGTCAATATGTATTTACATATAAAAATATATGTAAGCACATATATTCGGAGCTTGATAATTCGGCCCTAAAAATCATTTGAAAAGCTGACACAATAGCATTTACTGATTGAAATAAGCAGGGTATTTTTTGTGGTGGTACTCACCTCTACTGAGTACCACCACCTCTGTCACCTCATAACAGGCAATATTTGTAATCATCATGTAAACACTTGATGGGGGCTGCAAAAGATTTCAGTCATTGTAAATAACATTGTCCCTTTGCTTTTCTCAAAGTTACTGAGCACAATATATCAATCAATAATCAGTGAGTATGGCACCTTTTTTGAGTTGAATGAAGGAGTGAGCCGCTGTAAGGTAAAATCCAAAAACTTTATTCCAAAAGATTAAAAATGGGAGGCATCCCAAAACAGAAATGAGCAACGTGAAGCTGCGCCTCGAATTTTAGCACCTTTTTTGAGTTCCCTTATCAAATTTTGCTACATCAATGTGCGCATGCACACAATTATGTAAATGCACTCCACATATGTTTCAAAAGAATGTGTGGAATGCAATTACGTAATTAAATGCATGCGCACATTCCCCTAAATTACAAGTTATGTGCTAAACCCGGTGCATAAATAAGGCAAAAAATTTAGCAGTACTGCACGTTACAGAAAAACCTTCTTGGGTTGTGCGGTATAGTGCGTTAAGCTCCATACCACACAAAAGCCAAGTCCTGACTTGACGTGCTCGTGCACGTTTCTCCCTTAGACATCAGTGGAGAAAAAGTGTTAGAAAAAAACTAACACCTGCGATTGCGGAATGGCGATTGCTATAATGCATTCCCCATTGATGTCTATGGGGACAAGAAAGTTATGTAAAAATCTAACACCTCCTAGTCTAAATACCCCTAATTCGCCGCCCCCAACATCACCGAGACTAAATAAAGTTATTAACCCCTAAACTGCCGTCCCCCGACATCGCTGACACTAAATAAAGTTATTAACCCTTAAACTGCTGCCCCCGACATTGCTGACACTAAATAAAGTTATTAACCCCTAAACCGCTGACCCCCCACATCGCCAACATTACAATAAACCTATTAACCCCTAATTCACCTCCCCCGCATCGTAAATACTAAACTAAACCTATTAACCCCTAAACCGCCGGCCCCTCACATCGCGACAAATTAAATTAAACTATTAACACCTAAACCTAACACCCCCAACTTTAAATTAAAGTTGCAATATAACTACCTTAAAATAAATAAAAGCATACCTGTGAAATTAAAAAAAACTAAGCTTAAATTATAAATAAACCTAACATTACTATTTTAAAAAACTAAACTAAAATATACTAAAAATAAAAAACCTAAATTACAAAATTAAAAAGTTCTAAACACTACGGAAAAAAAACTAAAATTACAAAAAAAAACACCAGTCTAAAATTACGAAAAATAAAAAAAAATCTAAGATTATAAAAAATAATACATGAAATTATCCAAAATACCCTTTTAAAAACAAAAAGCCACCCCAAAATAAAAACACCCCTAATCTAGCAATAAACTACAGATAGCCCTTAAAATGGCCTTTTGTAGGGCATTGCCCTGAAGAAATCAGCTCTTTTACATCAAAAAATTACAAAGTACCCCCTAACAGTAAAACCCCTCACCCACCCAACCCCGAAAATAAAAAAAACTAACTCTAAAAAACCTAAGCTACCCCTTGCATTTGTATGGGCATGGTCCTTAAAAGGGCAATCAGCTCTTTAGTGCCCATTAAAAAATAAAAAAAGCCCTAATCTAAAAAAAAAAAAACTTACACTAACCCCCAAAAATGAACTCACCATTCCTGAAGTCCGGACATCCATCTTCTGCCAGGCGGAGTAAGTCTTCATCCAGGCAGCGACATCTTAATCAATAGCGGGCTATCTTCTTTCTTCATCCCGGTGGCGCGGAGCTGGGGCGGCGCGGAGCCGGGGCGACGCAGAGCAGGTTTGCCGGTGGCACGGATGTCCAACGCGGAGCCACCTCTTCATGAGATCTCCGCCGCACACTGAAGAGTGCATGCAAGGTACCCCTTTTATATTGGGGTACCTTACATTCCTATTGGCTGAAATTTTGAAATCAGCTAATAGGATGAGAGCTGTTTAAATCCTATTGGCTGTTCAATCGAGATCGCTTCCAGACGCTCAAACAGTATTGCAGTGATGCCTCGGTATTGAGGCATTATGCAATACTGTTCCTGACTGCCAGGCTCCGTTTTAATCGCTCCCACAGAGCGATCACTTCCGGTTTCACTGCACGTTGAGCCCGGCAGTCAAGCAGAGCATCAGAAGCCATCAGGCAGGCTTCTGATGTTCTGTAAGTGTGCTAAGTGCCTCGGTGGGTCGAGGCACTTTGTAAAATATATATTTTAAAAAAAAAATACACATTTTTAATTAAAAAAGCCCCATATAGCCCCCTTAAAAGATGCTGCTGCCCAGTGCATCATGGGGCTTCTGGGAGTGTCCCTAGCCTGCCTCATCATAGGGGCAGGCTGGGGTCATCCAATCTGAGCTTGCCCCTATAATTACATTTATAATAATAAAAAATCCCATATGTCTGATAATGTCAATATTAGTAAATATTGACACTGACCGGTGTGGATCTCCCTCCCTCTCCTCACTTGCGTTTTTGTGGGAGAGAGAGATCTGTGTTTAGGAGAGAGAGAGATTTAGTTAGTTATATTAGTTTAAAAATTGTGAGACCCAAAGGTTCTTTTCAGAGCCATTAATCCCTAGTTTGCCAGTGATCAGTACAAATCACTGGCTCTTGCACAAAAGCAATTTTTTGCTCTGTGCATTTTTTAGGGGTTAATTTTTTTGTAGTAATTTTTTTGTGAGACAAAAAAGGCTCTTTTCAGTGCCATTTAGCTAGTTTAAATTAATTTTTGTAAAAAATGGTGAGACCCAAAGGCCCTTTTTAGAGCCATTAACCCCTAGCTTGCCAGTGATCACTATAAATCACTGGCTCTTGCATAACAGCACTTTTTTGCTCTTTGCATTTTTTTAGTGGTTAATTTTTCTTTTCAGAGCCATTTAGGTAATTTAGTTAAATTGAAATGTTGTATTGATTATTTTTTTATCCTTGCGTCAGACGACTCTATGTCAGACTCAGACCCCAATTTTGACCCTGTCATATGCTCAGATACATCATTAGATACAGTCTCAACTGATAGTGATGTATCTGTGGCTGCTAGCCTCCTGTCAGAAGAAGATGTGTTGCTCCAGCTGCCATTGCTGCTGAAGGGTGGGCAATGCCTCCTCACCAGAGGCCAGATATCCCACCCTTCCCAACAAATCCTGGCATCAATGTGGATGTGGCAGGATTTGGCCTCAACAGTTTATGGAGGTGTTTCTAGGCAATGATGTATTGGGGAACATTGTCACCCAAACTAACTTATATGCCCATCAGTTCCGTGCTGCAAAAGCCTGACTCATATTTGGCAAAGCAGCAATGGGCCCCCATTGATGTGCCAGAATTTAAAAAATTCTGGGCATTGACTATGCTGATGGGCATATTAAAGAAACCCTCCATTCGTTCCTACTGGAGCAGTAACCCCATCTGCTCTATCCCCATTTTCTCCCAGTGTATGTCGAGGAAGAGGTATGAAATTATTCTACATTTCATGCACTTCAGTGACAACAGCCTGTGCCCCCCAAGAGAGCATCCCCACCTCGGGGTGTCAACGTTTCAAATAAATACACTTTCATAACAATAAATAAAACTGGGGTATGCAATAGGCCCCAAACTAAAGATAGGCCTATCAAAAGAAATACTCTCACATTCAACTCAAATTACAAGTCATACAATTGTAACTGAACCTTCCCAAAATCCTGGAAAACCTATGCATCGGGGGCATGGGCGGGCGTACTCAGGAGGTCTTGCAGAAAACAACCTGGAGTATTTTCACACAGTTGGGGTGTCAACTTTTCAAATATATGCACATTCATGACAAGCAAATAAATTGGGGTATGTAAAAAGGCCCCTAAAAAGAAGATAGGCAAAGAAGATATGTTAAATGTGAAAAAAAATCACAAACGCATGTCAGAAGTTTGGCATTGCACCCCCTAAACAAGCCAACAAACCTATGCATAGGTGGTATCACTGTACTCAGGAGATGTTGTTGAACCCATATTGGGGTCTTTGTTGGCAGTAACACATAACAGGAGCTGAGAATCCATGCCTAAAGTACAATGTGTGTGAAAAATAACACAAAAATGACTGCCCAATAGTTTGACAAAGACTGGTGGTTGAACTAGTGCATGGGAAGTGTTAAAATACCAGCTTTTCAAATACCCTAGGGCGTCTACTTTTCAAAAATATATGGTTTTATGGGGGTAAATTACATTGTTCGGCTTCAGAAATTTCCCAAATAGGACATGGGTGCATGGGATGTGAAAATTCCAAGTTGGAAAACTGGAATGCGCCCCCTAAAAATAAGGCTTTTTAGCCCCCTGAGAACCTGACAAACCTATTCATGGGTGGTATCACTGTACTCAGGAGATGTTGTTGAACACATATTGAGGTGTTTTTTGGCAGTAACACATAACAGTACTGTGAATCCATGCCTAAACTACAATGTGTGTGAAAAATAACACAAAACAATTACTACCCACAAGTTTGACAAAGACTGGTGGTTAAATTAGTGCATGGAAAGTGTTAAAATACCAGCATTTCAAATACCCTAAGGTGGCTACTTTTCAAAAATATATGGTTTCATGGGGTTAAATTACATTGGCTGGCTTCAGAAATGTCCCAAATAGGACATGGGTGCATGATGACAGATGTGAAAATTCCAAGTCGAAAAAATGGAATGCGCCCCCTAAACCCACTGAGAATCCAACAACCCTATTCATGGGTGGTATCACTGTACTCAGGATATGTTGTTGAATACATATTGAGGTGTTTTTTGGCAGTAACACATAACAGGAACAGAGAATCCATACCTAAAATACAATATGTGTTTGAAAAATAACACACAAAAAATGAGTACCCAAAAGTTTGACAGATTGGTGGTTAAATTAGTGCAAGAAAAGTGTTAAAATACCAGCATTTCAAATACCCTAAGGTGGCTACTTTTAAAAAATATATGGTTTTATGGTGTTAAATTACATTGGCCGGCTTCAGAAATGTTCCAAATAGGACATGGGTGCATGATGACAGATGTGAAAATTTACAGTTGGAAAACTGAAATGCGCCCCCTAAAAATAAGGCCTTTTAGCCTCCAGAGAACCTGACACACCTATACATGGGTGGTATCACTGTACGCAGGAGATGTTGCTGAACACATATTGGGGTGTTATTTGGCAGTAACCCTTAACGTTCTCAGTAAATGTATTCTTAAATTGCTATTTTGTCAAAATACCCCAAGTTTAATAAACGGCTAGGTTACGAGTTTTGCGGTAAGAGGGGTGCGGTGTTAACTTGCACGTTATTGTCACCTCTCACTTACCTACAGCGCTGGTATTACAGGTTTTCCTAAACCCGGCGTTAAAAGACAAGAAGTGAGCGTAGAGCAAAATTGAGCTCCATACTGCACTCCAATACCAGCGCTGCTTAAGTCAGCGGTGAGCTGGTTGTACATGCTCGTGCACGATTTCCCCATAGTCATTAATGGGGAGAGCCGGCTGAAAAAAAGTCTTACACCTGCAATAAAGCAGCGTAAAGCTCAGTAACGCAGCCCCATTGATTCCTATGGTGAAACAAAATATATGTTTACACCTAACACCCTAACATCAACCCTGAGTCAAAACACAACTAATCTTACACTTATTAACCCCTAATCTGCCACCCCCGACATCTTCGACACCTGCATTATACTTATTAACCCCTAATCTGCCGCTCCGGACATCGCCGACACCTACATTATACTTATTAACCCCTAATCTGCTGCCCCCAACATCGCCAACACCTACATTATATTTATTAACCCTTAAGCCAATCGGAATCTAAGGTACACAATCTTGGATGACGTCACTTAAAGGAACCTTCATTCGTCGGAAATCGTTGTAAGAAGAGGATGCTCCGCACTGGATGTCTTGAAGATGGACCCGCTCTGCGCCGGATGGATGAAGATAAAAGATGCCGTCTGGATGAAGACTTCTGCCCGTCTGGAGGACCACTTCTCCCGGCTTGGATGAAGACATCTCCCGGCTTTGTTGAGGACTTCTTGCTGCTTCGTTGAGGACTTCTCCCGGCTTCATCGACGATGGATGTCCATCTTCAAAACTGTAAGTGGATCTTCGGGGGTTAGTGTTAGGTTTTTTTAAGGGTTTATTGGGTGTGGTTTTAGTTTTAGATTAAGGTTTGGGCAGCAATAGAGCTAAATGCTATTTTAAGGGCAATGCCCATCCAAATGCCCTTTTCAGGGCAATGGGGAGCTTAGGTTTTTTTAGTTAGGGTTTTATTTGGGGGGTTGGTTGTGTGGGTGGTGGCTTTTACTGTTGGTGGTTGTTTGTATTTTTTTACAGGTAAAAGAGCCGATTTCTTTGGGGCAATGCCCCGCAAAAGGCCCTTTTAAGGGCTATTGGTACTTTAGTTTAGGCTAGGGTTTTTTTTTTATTTTGGGGGGGGCTTTTTTATTTTGATAGGGCTATTAGATTAGGTGTAATTAGTTTAAATATCTTGTAATTTGTTTTTTATTTTGTGTAATTTAGTGTTTGTTTTTTTGTAATTTAGGTATTTGTATTTAATTTAGTTAATTGTATTTAATTTAGGTAATGTATTTAATTGTAGTGTAAGGTTAGGTGTTAGTGTAAGACAGGTAAGGTTTTATTTTACAGGTAAATTTGTATTTATTTTAGCTAGGTAGTTAGTAAATAGTTAATAACTATTTAGTAACTATTCTACCTAGTTGAAATAAATACAAACTTGCCTGTAAAATAAAAATAAAACCTAAGCTATCTACAATGTAACTATTAGTTATATTGTAGCTAGCTTAGGGTTTATTTTACAGGTAAGTATTTAGTTTTAAATAGGAATTATTTAGTTATTAATAGTAGGTTTTCTTTAGATTTATTTTAATTACATTTACGTTAGTGGGTGTTAGGGTTAAACTTAGGTTTAGGGGTTAATAACTTTAGTATAGTGGCGGCAACGTTGGGGGCAGCAGATTAGGGGTTATTAACTGTAATGTAGGTTGCAGCGATGTTAGGGGCGGCAGATTAGGGGTTAATAATATTTAACTATTGAAACAAGGGAGGAATTCAATGGCACTAACTAATGAATAATAGTGACTACACCCTAAATAGATTGTTAGTTTGTATGCTATATAACCATCACAGGGTAGGTGGTGCTATGTATTATTTAAACTTCAAGAAAAAATAGAATGGGCATAGTGACCATTCAAGAATACACATATAGCACTCATGTAGACAAATTCATCATATAGTATATATATTATGAATAAAGTGAACACCTAATAGGTTGGGAGTTTTTCGCTGCAATATTTAAAACATAACTTTTATTAATTACGCAAAAAAACAGGAGATAAAATAAAGGGATGTGCAATTAAAAACAATAGCTAAAGTAAAGGGATATAGAGAATATCCTATATCACAGTCAATGACTAAGTGTGATTACCATGAGTTGATATAAGTACTCAGTGTGATTAGTGCATATTTGGGTATCTACTGATTGAATTCAAATAAGCAACAGATTCCCTGAGAGACTGGTAACGTTATTACCTTGATGGTATATAATAACCTAAATGGTTGATTTTCAGGGGATATGTTATAAATATTTAAGTTTTGAATTAAAGTTATCTTAAACACAGGTGTCTAATACTGTCTGTGTATTTCCCAAGATGTCCCATTAGCAACAGATTTATAGAATACAATTAGCACAATTATGTATTAAGTACAGGTAACATATATCTCTCTTAACAGTCAGTGTGATTGGTGCATACTTAGGTATCCCTACTCCATAATCCCAGACAGCAAAAGGTTAGGAAAAATATGTTGTGTACCTAACAGGTTAATAAATATGTCACCTTAATTAAGTATAAACCTTAATGGTTAACCTTAAAGGAATATACTGAAGATAGTTTATTTATAGTCTGGGTTTGGTTTATCTTCGATACTTATGGAAAAAATAGTCCATTTGGACATATATTTGTGTTGGAGTTGAATACAAACAGGCCCATTTATCAAGCTCCGTATGGAGCTTGAAGGGCCGTGTTTCTGGCGAGTCTTCAGACTCGCCAGAAACACAACTTATGAAGCAGCGGTCTAAAGACCGCTGCTTCATAACCCTGTCCACCTGCTCAGAGCAGGCGGAAAGGAATCGCCGGAAATCAACCCGATCGAATACGATCGGGTTGATTGACACCCCCTGCTGGTGGCCGATTGGCCGCGAGTCAGCAGGGGGCGGCGTTGCACCAGCAGCTCTTGTGAGCTGCTGGTGCAATGTTAAATGCAGAGAGCGTATTGCTCTCCGCATTTAGCGAGGTGTTGCAGACCTGATCGGCAGTGTCGGATCAGGTGCGCAACACCTTTGATAAATTGGGGCCTTAGTATCAAGTTTACTAGTATCAACTATATTGGAGGTAAATGTCCATAAGAGGACTCGAATTGTGCTCAAAGTGCACTATTGTTTGCGAGGCGGGAGTGCAGCGGTTTAGGGGTTAATAACTTTAGTATAGTGGCGGCGACGTTTTGGACTGCAGATTAGGGGTTAATAAATTAAGGTAGGTGGCGGCAATGTTAGGGACGGCATATTAGGGGTTAATAATATGTAACTAGTGTTTGCGATGCGGGAGTGCGGCAGATTAGGGGTTAATAATTTTATTTTAGTGTTTGCGATGCGGGAGGGCCTCGGTTTAGGGGTTAATAGGTAGTTTATGGGTGTTAGTGTACTTTTTAGCACTTTAGTTATGAGTTTTATGCTACAGCTTTGTAGTGTAAAACTCATAACTACTGACTTTAGAATGCGTTACGAATCATGCGGAATAGGCTGTACCGCTCACTTTTGGGCCTCCAAAAAAAGCTTGTAATATCGACGCTATGGAAGTCCCATTGAAAAAAGACTTTACGCAAATTGCGTAAGTTAATTTGCGGAACGGCCAAAAAAGTGTGCGGGAGAGCTGTACCTACAAGACTCGTAATAGCAGCGGTAGTGAAAAAGCAGCGTTATGAGCCTTAACGCTGCTTTTTTACTCATAACGCAAAACTCGTAATCTAGCCGTTAGGTTGTCTTCTTTTAAAAAATATATACATGTGAAGGGTTAATCAGGGATTATTATTATTATTATTTTCAGGTATTTGTAGAGCGCTTACAGGTTCCGCAACGCTATGAACATAGGTGGTAAATAAAAACAATTACAGGGATCAAATGAGTAGAGGGTTCTTAGGAAGGTGGACTACAAACAGCTGGGCTCATAGGCTTAGATGCTATGGGGTTTAAGGGAATAGCAGTGAAGATTGGAAAGTTAGTGTAGGTTGTATGCGTCCCTGAATAGTAGAGTCTTCAGGGAGCACTTGAAGCTTTTAAAACTAGGGGAGAATCTTGTGGAGCGAGTTCCATAAAATGGGAGCCAGTCTGGAGAAATCTTGTCAACGGGAATGTGAGGAGGTAACAAAAGAGGAGGAGAGTAGGAGATCATGAGCGGAGCCGCTCAGGAGGGAGATTATCTGGAGACAAGGTCTGAGATGTAGGGAGGAGCAATGCAATTGAGGGCTTTATAAGTCAGAGTGAGAATTTTGTGTTTAATCCTGGAGGCAAGAGGAAGCCAGTGAAGGGATTGTCAGAGAGGTGCAGCAGATAAAGAGCGACGTATAAGGAAGATGATGGCAGAGGCATTCATTATGGATTGTAAAGGAGCTAGGCGGCAGCTAGGGAGACCAGAGAGGATGGAGTTGCAATAGTCAAGGCGGGAAAGGATGAGAGAGTGGATTAAAACCTTAGTTGTGTCTTGTGTAAGGAAATGTCTGATTTTAGCAATGTTTTTAAGGTAGAAGCGGCAGGCTTTATCCAAGGACTGAATGTGAGGAGTGAAAGATCTGAGTCAAGTGTGACCCCAAGACATCGGGCATGTGAGGTTGAGGTAATGATGGAGTTATCAACAGTTATAGAGAAATGGGGTGTGGAGATTTTGGAAGAAGGGGGGAAATAAGGAGCTCAGTTTTGGAGATATTTAGCTTGAGGTAGTGAGAGGACATCCAAGATGAGATATGAGAAAGACAGTTAGTGACACGGGTTAGCAAGGAAGGAGATAGTTCTGGTGCAGAGAGGTAGATTTGGGTATCGTCGAGATGATAGTGAAACCTGTGGAACTTTATTAAGGAACCAAATGAGGAAGTGTAGATTGACAAGAGAAGGGGACAGAGGACAGAGCCTTACGGTACCCCAACAGAAAGAGGTAATGGGGCAGAGGATGCCCCAGAAAAGGCTACACTAAAGGTACAGTTAGACAGATAGGAAGAGAACCAAGAGAGAGCCGTGTCGCAGATGTCAAAGGATTGGAGGGTATGGAGCAAAAGATGGTGGTCAACAGTTCAAAGGCTGCAGACAGATTAAGGAGGATAAGTAGAGAGAAATGGCCTTTGGATTTTGCTGTAAGTAGGTCATTGGTAACCTTAACAATTGCTGTCTCTGTTGAGTAAAGGGGTCGAAATCCAGATTGCAGTGGATCAAGGAGGGAATTCAATGTAAGGAAATGGGATAGGCGTGAATATACTAGTTTTTCAAGAAGCTTTATGGCAAGAGGGAGTAGGGAAATAGGGCGGTAGTTGGATGGGAAGGTTGGATCGAGAGAAGTTTTTTTGAGGATAGGTGTGACTAATGCATGTTTAAGAGATGTGGGAACTATACCAGTGCTGAGGGAGAGGTTGAAGATGTGTGTGAGACAGTATAAGGGTTAGGGTAGAAGAGAGGGAAGGGAGTAGTTGTGAGGGGGTGGGGTCGAGGGGACAGGTAGTGAGGTGAGAGGATAGTATAAGGGCAGACATTTCTTCCTCTGTAACAGGGGCAAAAGAGCTAAATTTATGGCTATGTGGGTTTTGGATGATTGTGAGCTTTTGAGGGGGTGGGAGACCGGTAGTATGTTGAGAGCTGATTTCATTTCTGATGGAGTCGATTTTGTTGTTGAAGTAGCTTGCAAAATCTTGAGCTGAGAGAAAAGTTGTGGTGGGAGGTGGGGGTGGGTGGAGAAGAGTATTGAATGTGGAGAACAAACGTTTTGGGTTTGAAGAAAGAGTAGAGATAAGTGTGGAGAAGTAATGTTGCTTATATAGATTAAGGGCAGAATAGTAAGAGTTCAAGATTAATTTATAGTGAAGAAAGTCAGCAGAACTCCGAGATTTCCTCCAGTGTCGCTCAGCAGTACGGGAACATCTATGTAGGTACTGTGTCAGAGGAGTATGCCAGGGTTGAGGATGAGTGTATGTTTTCCGAGCTATTGTAGGTGGGGCCAGATTATCAAGGACCGATGTAAGGGTGGAGTTATAGTGGCAGATAGATTCATCAGGACAGGAAAAAGAGGGGATAGAAGAGAGAAGAGGTTCAAGAGAGCTAGCGAGCTGTTGCTGATCTAGTGACTTGATACTTCTGTGAAGTTTAGTCTGAGGGGTAGAAGGAGGGAGAGTTGTAGGGAGGGAGGTGAGGTTACAAGTGAGGAGGTGGTGGTTAGAAAGAGAAAAAGGTGAGTTTGTGAAGTTTGAGATAGTGCATTGATAGATGAAAATCAGATCAAAGGAGTGACCATCTTTGTGAGTGGGAGAGTCAGTCCATTGTGACAGGCTGAAAGAGGAAGTAAGTTGCAGAAGTTGTTTTGCAGAGGAGGCAGTGGGATTATCAACAGGGAGGTTGAAGTCACCAAGAATGAGGGCAGGGGTATCCGAGGAAAGGAAGTAAGGTAGCCAGGCGGCAAAGTGATCTAGAAATAGAGTTGCAGAGCCAGAGGGCCGTATATGACTGCAACGTGTAAAGAGAGGGGAGAGAATAAGGTAATTATGTGTGTTTCGAATTAAGAAAATGTGAGGGAAGAGAAGGGCTGTATTTGTTGAAAGGTGCAATGAGACCTAGGAGTGTTGCTGAAGTGGAGACCCCCATGTGACAGTGCAGCAGAGGTAGCAGTGTCTGAAGGAGAGAGCCAGGTTTCTGTGAGAGCCAGAAGATTGAGAAAGTGGGAGATAAAGAGGTCATGGATAGAAGTGAGCTTGTTGCAAACAGATGAGAGTTCCACCTTCCATTGATTCCTGACAGATATCAGTGTTACAATGTAACTATCGCTAATTTTTTTAAAAAAATGGTTTGGAAATAGCAAAGTGCTACTTGTACTTATTGTCCTATAACTTGCAAAAAATTGCAAAGAACATGTAAACATTGGGTATTTCTAAACTCAGGATAAAATTTAGAAACTATTTAGCATGGGTGTTTTTTGGTGGTTGTAGATGTGTAACAGATTTTGGGGATCAAAGTTAGAAAAAGTGTGTTTCTTTCCATTTTTTCATCATATTTTACAATTTTTTCTTATAGTAAATTATAAGATATGATGAAAATAATGGTATCTTTAGAAAGTCCATTTAATGGCGAGAAAACCGGCATATAGTATGTGTGGGTATAGAAAATGAGTAAGAGGAAAATTACAGCTAAACACAAACACCGCAGAAATGTAAAAATATTCCTGGTCCCAAACTGTAAGAAAATTCAAAAGTGCTGTGGTCACTAAGGGGTTAATAATGAGTTGACTAATACCTATTAATTACATTTTTTCACTTATATAATGATGACTCTAACAGCAATTTTTATGCATCACTCTGAGGTTGTGCACTCCGCAGAAAGATACACCAGACATGCCAAAAAACAAAGGCCTAGATTTGGAGTTTGGCGGTAGATGGGCTGTTAACGCTACGTGGGCTTTTTTCTGGCCGCACCATAAAATTAACTCTGGTATCGAGAGTCCAAAAAAATGCTGCGTTAGGCTCCAAAAAAGGAGCGTAGAGCATTTTTACCGCAAATGCAACTCTCGATACCAGAGTTGCTTACGGACGCGGCCAGCCTCAAAAACGTGCTCGTGCACGATTCTCCCATAGGAAACAATGGGGCTGTTTGAGCTGAAAAAAACCTAACACCTGCAAAAAAGCAGCGTTCAGCTCCTAACGCAGCCCCATTGTTTCCTATGGGGAAACACTTCCTAAGTCTGCACCTAACACTCTAACATGTACCCCGAGTCTAAACACCCCTACCCTTACACTTATTAACCCCTAATCTGCCGCCCCCGCTATCGCTGACCCCTGCATTATATTATTAACCCCTAATCTTCCGCTCCGTAAACCACCGCAACTTACATTATCCCTATGTACCCCTAATCTGCTGCCCCTAACACCGCCGACCCCTATATTATATTTATTAACCCCTAACCTGCCCCCCACAACGTCGCCGCCAGCTACTTACAATAATTAACCCCTAATCTGCCGACCGCAAAGCGCCGCCACCTACGTTATCCTTATGTACCCCTAATCTGCTGCCCCTAACACCGCCGACCCCTATATTATATTTATTAACCCCTAATCTGCCCCCCTCAACGTCGCCGACACCTGCCTACACTTATTAACCCCTAATCTGCCGAGCGGACCTGAGCGCTACTATAATAAAGTTATTAACCCCTAATCCGCCTCACTAACCCTATCATAAATAGTATTAACCCCTAATCTGCCCTCCCTAACATCGCCGACACCTAACTTCAATTATTAACCCCTAATCTGACGACCGGAGCTCACCGCTACTATAATAAATGGATTAACCCCTAAAGCTAAGTCTAAACCTAACACTAACACCCCCCTAACTTAAATATAATTTACATCTAACGAAATTAATTAACTCTTATTAAATAAATTATTCCTATTTAAAGCTAAATACTTACCTGTAAAATAAACCCTAATATAGCTACAATATAAATTATAATTATATTATAGCTATTTTAGGATTAATATTTATTTTACAGGCAACTTTGAAATTATTTTAACCAGGTACAATAGCTATTAAATAGTTAAGAACTATTTAATAGTTACCTAGTTAAAATAATAACAAAATTACCTGTAAAATAAGTCCTAACCTAAGTTATAATTAAACCTAACACTACCCTATCAATAAATTAATTAAATAAAATACCTACAATTACCTACAATAAAACCTAACACTACACTATCAATAAATAAATTAAATACAATTTCTACAAATAACTACAATTACATAAACTAACTAAAGTACAAAAAATAAAAAAGAACTAAGTTACAAAAAATTAAAAAATATTTACAAACATAAGAAAAATATTACAACAATTTTAAACTAATTACACCTACTCTAAGCCCCCTAATAAAATAACAAAGACCCCCAAAATAAAAAAATTCCCTACCCTATTCTAAATTAATAAATTTAAAAGCTCTTTTACCTTACCAGCCCTGAACAGGGCCCTTTGCGGGGCATGCCCCAAGAAAATCAGCTCTTTTGCCTGTAAAAAAAAACATACAATACCCCCCCCAACATTACAACCCACCACCCACATACCCCTAATCTAACCCAAACCCCCCTTAAATAAACCTAACACTAAGCCCCTGAAGATCTTCCTACCTTGTCTTCACCTCAACAGGTATCACCGATCTGTCCTGGCATCCGGTGCTGAAGAGGTCCAGAAGAGGCTCCAAAGTCTTCCTCCTATCCGGCAAGAAGAGGACATCCGGACCGGCAAACATCTTCATCCAAGCGGCATCTTCGATCTTCTTCCATCCGGTGCGGAGCGGGTCCATGTTGAAGCAGCCGACGCGGATCCATCCTCTTCTTCCGGCGTCTCCCGACGAATGACGGTTCCTTTAAGGGACGTCATCCAAGATGGCGTCCCTCGAATTCCGATTGGCTGATAGGATTCTATCAGCCAATCGGAATTAAGGTAGGAATATTCTGATTGGCTGATGGAATCAGCCAATCAGAATCAAGTTCAATCCGATTGGCTGATCCAATCAGCCAATCAGATTGAGCTCGCATTCTATTGGCTGTTCCGATCAGCCAATAGAATGCGAGCTCAATCTGATTGGCTGATTGGATCAGCCAATCGGATTGAACTTGATTCTGATTGGCTGATTCCATCAGCCAATCAGAATATTCCTACCTTAATTCCGATTGGCTGATAGAATCCTATCAGCCAATCGGAATTCGAGGGACGCCATCTTGGATGACGTCCCTTAAAGGAACCGTCATTCGTCGGGAGACGCCGGAAGAAGAGGATGGATCCACGTCGGCTGCTTCAACATGGACCCGCTCCGCACCGGATGGAAGAAGATCGAAGATGCCGCTTGGATGAAGATGCTTGCCGGTCCGGATGTCCTCTTCTTGCCGGATAGGAGGAAGACTTTGGAGCCTCTTCTGGACCTCTTCAGCACCGGATGCCAGGACAGATCGGTGATACCTGTTGAGGTGAAGACAAGGTAGGAAGATCTTCAGGGGCTTAGTGTTAGGTTTATTTAAGGGGGGTTTGGGTTATATTAGGGGTATGTGGGTGGTGGGTTGTAATGTTGGGGGGGGGGTATTGTATGTTTTTTTTTACAGGCAAAAGAGCTGATTTTCTTGGGGCATGCCCCGCAAAGGGCCCTGTTCAGGGCTGGTAAGGTAAAAGAGCTTTTAAATTTATTAATTTAGAATAGGGTAGGGCATTTTTTTATTTTGGGGGTCTTTGTTATTTTATTAGGGGGCTTAGAGTAGGTGTAATTAGTTTAAAATTGTTGTAATATTTTTCTTATGTTTGTAAATATTTTTTAATTTTTTGTAACTTAGTTCTTTTTTATTTTTTGTACTTTAGTTAGTTTATGTAATTGTAGTTATTTGTAGAAATTGTATTTAATTTATTTATTGATAGTGTAGTGTTAGGTTTTATTGTAGGTAATTGTAGGTATTTTATTTAATTAATTTATTGATAGGGTAGTGTTAGGTTTAATTATAACTTAGGTTAGGACTTATTTTACAGGTAATTTTGTTATTATTTTAACTAGGTAACTATTAAATAGTTCTTAACTATTTAATAGCTATTGTACCTGGTTAAAATAATTACAAAGTTGCCTGTAAAATAAATATTAATCCTAAAATAGCTACAATGTAATTATAATTTATATTGTAGCTATATTAGGATTAATTTTACAGGTAAGTATTTAGCTTTAAATAGGAATAATTTATTTAATAAGAGTTAATTAATTTTGTTAGATTTAAATTATATTTAAGTTAGGGGGGTGTTAGTGTTAGGGTTAGACTTAGCTTTAGGGGTTAATCCATTTATTATAGTAGCGATGAGCTCCGGTCGTCAGATTAGGGGTTAATATTTGAAGTTAGGTGTCGGCGATGTTAGGGAGGGCAGATTAGGGGTTAATACTATTTATGATAGGGTTAGTGAGGCGGATTAGGGGTTAATAACTTTATTATAGTAGCGCTCAGGTCCGCTCGGCAGATTAGGGGTTAATAAGTGTAGGCAGGTGTCGGCGACGTTGAGGGGGGCAGATTAGGGGTTAATAAATATAATATAGGGGTCGGCGGTATTAGGGGCAGCAGATTAGGGGTACATAAGGATAACGTAGGTGGCGGCGCTTTGCGGTCGGCAGATTAGGGGTTAATTATTGTAAGTAGCTTGCGGCGACGTTGTGGTGGGCAGGTTAGGGGTTAATAAATATAATACAGGGGTCGGCGGGGTTAGGGGCAGCAGATTAGGGGTACATAAGTATAACGTAGGTGGCGGTCGGCAGATTAGGGGTTAAAAAAATTTAATCGAGTTGCGGCGATGTGGGGGGACCTCAGTTTAGGGGTGCATAGGTAGTTTATGGGTGTTAGTGTACTTTAGGGTACAGTAGTTAAGAGCTTTATGAACCGGCGTTAGCCCAGAAAGCTCTTAACTCCTGCTTTTTTCCTGCGGCTGGAGTTTTGTCATTAGAGCTCTAACGCTCACTTCAGAAACGACTCTAAATACCGGAGTTAGGAAGATCCCATTGAAAAGATAGGATACGCAATTGACGTAAGGGGATCTGCGGTATGGAAAAGTCGCGGCTGAAAAGTGAGCGTTAGACCCTATTTTGAGTGACTCCAAATACCGGCGGTAGCCTAAAACCAGCGTTAGGAGCCTCTAACGCTGGTTTTCACGGCTAACGCCGAACTCTAAATCTAGGCCAAAATGTACAGCAGCATATAACACAGATAAAAATACCTTTATTTATATCAAATGTGGTCTGTAGCATAACAGACTACAATTAACTCAATCTGAGGTAATAAAAAAAGGCAATTTCTTGCTCTGCTGTTCACTTAGGATTTTATTATTGTGAGAAGAATTGAGTAGTGACTTTGTACAGAATGCAGCATATAAACTATTGGAGGACTGTCTTCTAAATAGTGGAAGAGTGGAAAAAGAGTGCAGCATAGTGTCTAATGCTGATCACACCAAACAATGTACCACATGGAATGTCCACTATTTATAATATTTCTAGCTGGCTTAAAGGGAAAGTAAACAACAAAAATGTTATTGTTCAAAAAAATAGATAGTGCCTTTATTTACTATTCCCCAGTTCTGCATAACCAACACTGTTATAGAAATATAATTTTTACCTCTGTTATTACCTTATATCTAAGCTTCTGCAGACTGCCTCCTTATCACAGATCTTTTGACAGACTTGCATTTCAGGCAATTCGTGCTCACTCTTAAATAACTCCACGTGCATGAGCACAATGTTATTCATATAAAACACATGAACTAACGCGCTCTAGCAGTGAACAACTATCAAATGCATTCAGATAAGAGGCGGCTTCAAGGGCTTAGAAATTAGCATATGAGCTTATATAGATTTAGCTTTCAACTAAGAATACCAAGCGAACAAAGCTAATTTGATGATAAAAGTAAATTAGAAAATTGTTTAAAATTGCATGCCATTTCTAAATCATGAAAGTTTAATTTGGACTTTACTATCCCTTTAAAGGGATAGAAAGGTCAAAGTTGAAGTGTGCATGGGTGCATTTCAATTTTAAATACAGTCATTTTTGTAATATACTTCCATTAACAAAACTGCTTTTAATAAAAGTTATTACTGTTTTTCAGCTGCATAGCGCACATATGCTGTTAAGCCCCGAGCACCAGTATTCAAACATTACACCTTCTCAGAGAGTCAGCAGTGACTTGTCTGACACCCTGCTATTACCTTACAAACAATCATAATCCATTGTAACAAAGCAGCATTCTTCCATTTACTTGCAAAGTTTTATTATAAAAAACATCCACTTTAAAAAAAAAAAAAATGGGTTCAGGTTTGAAAACCCCCTGGAAATCCATCAGATAAGTATCAGAAGGTCATATAGGTGAATTAGAATCTAGGACAGTGTCTAAAGCATAAACTTGTCATTGGCTTTGGTAATACACCTTAGAATCAAGTTTGTAATTTTACAGTACATTTTACAACAAGCTCACACTAATTGGCCTAAGTGCTTGCATTGTTTGCATTCTGCATAAGATTTTTAAAAATGTAATTTTATAAGAGAGAACACGCAAACAATTAGACTAGTATGTTTAGATTTAGTTTAGTTAAATAGATTTGAATTTGAATGAGTTGTAACTTGTTCCTTCAGTATTCATGATGTGGTGTGTCTGGTATTTCCTCACACTTCATATTTATTTATTTAGTCACACAGAGACAAGATAACAACAGACTTAAAGGGCCACTAAACTCAAAATCTATCTTTCATGATTCAGATAGAACATACAAATTTAAACAACATTACAATTTACTTCTATTATTTATTTTGTTTCATTTTTTAGATATCCTTATTTAAAGAAAAAGCAATGCACATGGGTGAGCCAATCACATGAGGCTTCTATGTGCAGCAACCAATCAGTAGCTACTGAGCATATCTAGATATGCTTTTCAGCAATGAATATCAAGAGAATAAAACAAATTAGATAATAGAAGTAAATTAGAAAGATGTTTAAAAATGCATTCTCGGGGGACTTCCGGGCGGCGGCCATGACTGGTCGCACTTCTGTGAGCTGCTCCAGCTTCCCTGAGCTTACCACCAAATACAGCCCTCTACACGAAGCATCTAATACTAAATTTGGCATATCTGAAACCTACTATTGAAAGCCTACCTAGCGAGACCATCTTTACCAAGATTGCTGTTAGCTGCAGAGCCAGGAGCTACTTTGAAGGCCAGAACATCGGCCACGTGAAATACCCCCCGGCAGGTTGCTTTACAGCTCCTGTCGTTAGTATGCACTATAAGTGTATTTGTAATCTCCTATCTAATGTGCTGACCTGCGATCTATATAAGAGATCACTATGGACAAGACAAGTTCTAATGCTGTTTTACAAGCACTGCGTGAACTCCTCTCCGATCACGATGCAGCCTTGGAAGAAGAGCTGATAGCAGCATATAATTTCGGAGCCTTCATAGCACCTCAACAAACCACCTCGGCCAGGTCTATTTCAGTGACACTGCTAGATGATAGTGCTCTGGGGCCCCAACACTATAAACTTACCCTGGCTGAGACGCATAGCCCACTCATCACTGCAGGATCTATTGTTAGAGAGAAGGCCTCCGCAGATGTAAAGCCCACACAGCCTACCGTTGATTATGCAACTGCTGCAAATTACGGCAAAGCGATTGCAGGTGAGACCCAGTCAGCTTCTCTCTTCATCGAGGACCATGCACACAAGAGAGCCCCCGCAAAACGACCACTCCGTGACCATAGAGGTAAAGGGGCACAATCACAGAGACTAGTAGTGACTATACAATTTAGGAAAAGCCCCGGTCACACTGATGTGCGGCTGTTTAATTGGCACATTGCTCGGACACAGAAACACTGTCTTGCTGCCATCACATATGTAGGGCTTAGACTTTGGGCTACTTGGCGAGCAACTAATTAAAATGACTATGCCAGAGAGATCCGCACAGGAGTTGGCTGAGCTGAAGTGTTTAATCAGTACCATGCTAAATATTATATTTACAGTTACCCAGCTTTGTTTGCAAGTTTTACTACTTTTATTCCTAGTGTTTATAATGTGTGGTACAATCTGAATTTCTCAGTGATTCTCTATGTTGTTTTACTTTTGCCTGCATATAAGCCATAGCCTTCTCTCATACTTGTTCTCTAGCATTCAGGGGTATGCCTTTCCTCATAAACTTTAGCTACTGACATTGTGGCATTAACCTCAAAGCATATGTTTACTCAATGCTTACTTTATTGTATTATATACCTGTTGTGCGG
Source organism: Bombina bombina (assembly GCF_027579735.1). Lineage (NCBI taxonomy): Eukaryota > Metazoa > Chordata > Amphibia > Anura > Bombinatoridae > Bombina > Bombina bombina. Next base: position 904,751,711 of record NC_069502.1, on the reverse strand, counting down.
TGGTGCATGGCCTGCGGCCGGGGTCGTGCACTTTACGCAGAGTGCCATAATCAGCTTTTATACTTAGCAGAACAGGCTGAGTAATTCTGGGTCCAAGTTGAGGTTGTCCATATAGGTAACCTCTAAAGATATTGTTATTAATATGGCTGATCCCTTATATCCATAGTTAAGCACAGGTTTTAAGTTTTAAGATCACATCAAAAACCCCTTTTCTTTTTTTATTAATATGGCTGATCCCTTATATCCATAGTTAAGCACAGGTTTTAAGTTTTAAGATCACATCAAAAACCCCTTTTCTTTTTTCCCACCTTGCTCATACTAAACAGTTGCATAAAAAGTCCTGAGATTTTTTTTTTTGTTTGTTTTTTTTTTTTTTCTCTCTAAGTGGGTCAGCACAGAAAATTTATGTTACAGCATATAATACCATTATTCTATCAAGTTGGTAACAAATATTCTAAAACTTAACCTATCTGTTCAAATATTTTACCTACTGTTACCCCCTTAACTATGCCTTGTTACTACAAAACATTCAAATTACCATACGGTAAAATTTTCAGTTATCAGTTATAGTATTCTACTACTTTATTAAAAAAAGAGGTTCTCATTTAAAGATCCAAAAGTGGTCTTTTACATTTGAAATAGCCCCCTATACATGATTATATACCACTGGTTGAGGTCCAAGAGTGGCCTCTGTTATCGTCTAGGGAGCATACAGAGTGCTAGGCATTGTACTTTCACAACGTAATATTGAATTATTTTTTCTTCAGGTATGCATTGTGTCTCTACTCAAACCTATGTTATAATCTACCTGTTATCTTTTTTTTATTGTGACGCTTTGTTTATTATATTCTATGTATGCCTTATTCTGAACCTCAATAAAAATATATTTAAAAAAAAAAAAATGCATTCTCTTTCTAAATCATGAAAAAAAAATGTGGGTATCATGGCCCTTTAAAGGTACAGGAAACGTCAGAATTGTATTTTGTTATTTGGATAGAACATACAATTTTTATCAACTTTCCAATTTACTTCTATTATCAAATGTGCTTTATTCTCTTGTTATCCTTCGCTGAAGGAACATTGGCAGCTAGCTGAACACATCTAGTTAGCCAATCACAATAGACAAATGTGTGCTGGCACCAATTAGCAGCTTGCTCCCACTAGTGTAGGATATATACATATTCTTTTTCAATAAGGGCTACTAAGAGAACAAAGCACATTTGAAAATCGAAATGAATTTAAGTGTCTTAAAATGACATGCTCTATCTGAATCATGCACGTTTAATTTTGACTTTTATATCCCTTTAAAGGCAAGGTAAAGTTTGCAACGTTTGAAAAGTTGTTTACTTTTCTATTTAGCCTTGCAATGCAGTCGCTAAGTCCTTTTACATAATTGCGTTTTTATTTTCCTGATAATCATTAAAATATATAAGTACCGTTTATTGTTTTACTCCTCCCCGCTGCTACTTCCTATATTTCTGCTCTCATCTTAGAGACCCAACCCACCCGCACTCTACGTCAGAATTTTGCGCCTTCACGGACCTAAAATTATATGCGCATGCGCAACTTACGATACTTTCTATAGACAGACTCGTCTGCATTGCTCCCCGCGATTACCAAGTGTAATACCGAGACGTTACTTGTTAGGCGCATGCGCAGTGCGGTCCGATGACGTCGGATAAGCTGTGTTCACCACCACATGGAGAAAGCGGTGATTGGACGCCACAAGGTGAAACAAGTGTCAATCAATTTAATAGCAAAGTCGGGCGGACGAGGAATCGTTGCAGGACAGCAGGTAAATAATAAGATTTGAGGGTTAAAAAAATAAAATAAATAATAATGATGAATTAAACTTATGCTAAATTTTGATGTTAATGATAAATGTGATAACGAGTGCAAGCAAGTTTACCTTGCCTTTAACATTCCAGTCTGTTAGAGAAGCTATTCTATAGTGATACGATTCCTGCAGGAAGAACATGTAATGTGACTATGATTTTAAAACCTTGCTCTACAGACCGTGATTTCAAAATCTCACTCTCACTGTATATAACAAGTTTCTCTTTTTTTAAAACTTTGAGAAAATCATTGATTTAAATAAACAAGAGTGAATGGCAAATACTTTACTCCCAATTACTAAAATGCAACTGTGGAGAGAAACCCAGTTCCTAAGGACGAGAATACTGTACTTCATTCCAAAAATGCAAGTAAGAAATAAAATGAAAGATTACAATAAGGGGTTTGCTTAACACCATTTCCTAGATGTGGTCTGATTTCTGGTTTCTCACAGTTTCTATATATATCTCGCAAGCTGTTCCCAGCTGTGCTCCATAAAAACACTGCACAACCTACAGTATAGGTGACTGGGCATAGGTGGTAGGTGGGATCACACAATTTTGATCCCACCATCTATATTTTTCACAACTCAGCATTTTATTCCCTTGGTATCCAGTAACACATGTACTGTATGTAGTAGTGATTTGACCCCATTAACTTCAAGGAGCACACACATAGCTATAATTTTAACTGCCCCTTGACTGCCTATGACACATAATAGAAAATTCACAAAAGAACTTCTTTTCTGGTAACATTTGCAATGAATAGAGGTATAGGAGGCGCTTTACCTTTAGCCGAGACATAAAAACTGGATATTTTAATGGGTGGTATGTTTGTTTAGACTTTACAGGACAGCCTGCTAAAATACTGGACTGTCAACCCTAGGGATTTTACATATACAGCAAACAACATAGCCCAGCACAGGGGGCAAATCACCCAGCGTTGGACAGCAATAAATACATATATATGTATATGAATATATACATATATTTATGTGTTTATATATACACATATTAAAGGGACAGTCCCTTAATTACCAATTAAGATAATCCCTTAATTACCAATTCCCCAGTTTTGCATAACCAACACAGTTATAATTATAGACGTTTTACCTCTGTAATTACCTTGTATCTAAGCCTCAGCAGACTGCCCCCCTATTTCAGTTCTTTTGACAGACTTGCAGTTTAGCCAATCAGAGCTGTCTCCATGGTGAATTCACGTGCATGAGCTCAATGTTATCTATATGAAACACATGAACTAATACCCTCTAGTGGTGAAAAACTATAAAAATGCATTTAGATTAGAAGTGGCCTTCAAGGTCTAAGAAATTAGCATATGAACCTCCTAGGTTTAGCTTTCAACTAAGAATAACAAGAGAACAAAGCAAAACTGGTGATGATAAAAAGTAAATTGGAAAGTTGTTTAAAATTACATGCCCTATCTGAAGCATGAAAGTTGTTTTTGGACTTGACTGTCCCTTTAAGATATAAATATATATGTATAAATGCATATACATATATATTTATAGTGAAAACACAGTCCCCATTCACCTCCATGTAAAGGCACTTAAAGGGACAGTATACTGTAAAATAGTTTTTCCCTTAATGTGTTTACAATTGCTTTTTTTACCAACTGCAGAGTAACAAATGTATGAAAATTAGATTTTTAAGGCATATTTGTGTATATTAAAGCTCTAATTTTTTGTTTTGAAGCCACAACCTAATAAAATGGGTTGAGCTTGTAGTTTTAATCAGATCTCATTTCTGTATCACATTGTGCACATATACCTGCTTCTTTATCTTATATCTGTCCTTAAAACAATCACCAGTACTTTGAGAGAACAATGGAAAATCAACATTGTATTACCTTATCTCTGTTATATCCGACTGGGAGTGTAATTTCTTCTGCTGGCTGTGTTTACTAAGCTTATCTATAGCTGGTACGCGCGGCCACAAACTTTCAGAATAGGTGGGGATACCACATGCTAAATTAACAATTTCAAATGCCAATATAAGGGTAAAGGAGCTACTTGTAAACAATTTAATACACTCCAGCAGGTAAAGTGGATCATTGGGAACAAATTAAAGGGGAGAAAAAATTTGAGTAAACTGTCCCTTTAAGGTGCTTTTTGTTTTCTAACACCCCACATCCCCTCACTGTGCAATTTTTTTTATATATAAAAATGCTGATCTTTATTTTAAATATTAATGTACTGTACTCTATTTTGGGAGCAATTGGGGCATTTTTAAATTTTTAACCAGAGATCTGACCTCTGGTTATTTGTGCTAAGCGCAAAGTGAAGCTATGTACTCGCAGTCACATTAATCAGCCATTTGTAATGTCTGTTTATTTAACGTGCGCCCATAAAGGGGTAAATTTGCCCCATTATGTGCGCACGTTAAGATAGTGCTCCACTCGTAATCTGGCCCATAGTAGGGAAGGGCGAGTGGTCTGCAACATTCTAACACTCGTTTAATGTAACAGTATTTCTAATGCTTTATTTAAATGCAATATTGAATTACAACTTTTCTTTTTTGAATATTGCATAATTTGATTCGAATTATGCAATATTCAAATTAGAAACATTAGAATATATATATTTGTAATAGTATTTCTAATGCTCTCTTTTAATGTAATACGTGACTTATGCAATATTCAAAATAGAAAAATTTGAATCAATATATTTGTATCTTTTATGTTCAATTAACTAAATTCCCTACCACATTAAACTTCTGAATAGTATTTGTTAGATCGAATGTTACATTCAACATTTTTAATCTGGATATTCTTTATAATTATCAACTTTCGAAAACTAAAGTAACATTTGAAAAATAGAAATAACATTCGATTAACGAATTTAAATGGATTTTTATTCTTATCAACATTCGATTGTCCAAAAGGAACGTCCACAGGCCAATTGCACTTTTACCACATTCACAGATACTTAAAGGGACACTGAACCCAATTTTTTTATTTTGTAATTCAGAAAGAGCATGCAATTTTAAGCAACTTTCTAATGTACTCCTATTATCAATTTTTCATCGTTCTCTTGCTATCATTATTTGAAAAAAGGCATCTAAGCTTTTTTTTGGTTTCAGTACTCTGGACAGCACTTTTTTATTGGTGGATGAATGTATCCACCAATCAGCAAGGACAACCCAGGTTGTTCACCAAAAATGGGCCGGCATCTAAACTTACATTCTTGCATTTCAAATAAAGATACCAAGAGAATGAAGAAAATTTGATAATAGGAGTAAATTATAAAGTTGCTTAAAATTCCATGCTCAATCTGAATCACGAAAGAAAAATTTTGGGTACAGTGTCCCTTTAATATATAGGTATAGATATTTATTTCAGATTAACATTAACATATATATATATATATATATATATATATATATATATATATATATATATATATATATATACAGGGAGTGCAGAATTATTAGGCAAGTTTTTGAGTATTTTTGAGGATTAATTTTATTATTGAACAACAACCATGTTCTCAATGAACCCAAAAAACTCATTAATATCAAAGCTGAATATTTTTGGAAGTAGTTTTTAGTTTGTTTTTAGTTTTAGCTATTTTAGGGGGATATCTGTGTGTGCAGGTGACTATTACTGTGCATAATTATTAGGCAACTTAACAAAAAACAAATATATACCCATTTCAATTATTTATTTTTACCAGTGAAACCAATATAACATCTCAACATTCACAAATATACATTTCTGACATTCAAAAACAAAACAAAAACAAATCATTGACCAATATAGCCACCTTTCTTTGCAAGGACACTCAAAAGCCTGCCATCCATGGATTCTGTCAGTGTTTTGATCTGTTCACCATCAACATTGCGTGCAGCAGCAACCACAGCCTCCCAGACACTGTTCAGAGAGGTGTACTGTTTTCCCTCCTTGTAAATCTCACATTTGATGATGGACCACAGGTTCTCAATGGGGTTCAGATCAGGTGAACAAGGAGGCCATGTCATTAGATTTTCTTCTTTTATACCCTTTCTTGCCAGCCACGCTGTGGAGTACTTGGACGCGTGTGATGGAGCATTGTCCTGCATGAAAATCATGTTTTTCTTGAAGGATGCAGACTTCTTCCTGTACCACTGCTTGAAGAAGGTGTCTTCCAGAAACTGGCAGTAGGACTGGGAGTTGAGCTTGACTCCATCCTCAACCCGAAAAGGCCCCACAAGCTCATCTTTGATGATACCAGCCCAAACCAGTACTCCACCTCCACCTTGCTGGCGTCTGAGTCGGACTGGAGCTCTCTGCCCTTTACCAATCCAGCCACGGGCCCATCCATCTGGCCCATCAAGACTCACTCTCATTTCATCAGTCCATAAAAAAATCAGTCTTGAGATATTTCTTGGCCCAGTCTTGATGTTTCAGCTTGTGTGTTTTGTTGAGTGGGGTCGTCTTTCAGCCTTTCTTACCTTGGCCATACCTCTGAGTATTGCACACCTTTGGGCTTTTGGGCACTCCAGTGATGTTGCAGCTCTGAAATATGGCCAAACTGGTGGCAAGTGGCATCTTGGCAGCTGCACGCTTGACTTTTCTCAGTTCATGGGCAGTTATTTTGCGCCTTGGTTTTTCCACACGCTTCTTGCGACCCTGTTGACTATTTTGAATGAAACGATTGATTGTTCGATGATCACGCTTCAGAAGCTTTGCAATTTTAAGAGTGCTGCATCCCTCTGCAAGATATCTCACTATTTTTGACTTTTCTGAGCCTGTCAAGTCCTTCTTTTGACCCATTTTGCCAAAGGAAAGGAAGTTGCCTAATAATTATGCACACCTGATATAGGGTGTTGATGTCATTAGACCACACCCCTTCTCATTACAGAGATGCACATCACCTAATATGCTTAATTGGTAGTAGGCTTTCGAGCCTATACAGCTTGGAGTAAGACAACATGCATAAAGAGGATGATGTGGTCAAAATACTCATTTGCCTAATAATTCTGCACTCCCTATATATATATATATATATATATATATATATATATATATATATATATATATATATATATTAATCAATGAAAATTAAAGGGACACTGAACCAAAATTTTTCTTTTGTGATTCAGATAGAGCATGCAATTTTAAGCAGCTTTCTAATATACTCCTATTATCAATTTTTCTTTGTTCTCTTGCTATCTTTATTTGAAAAAGAATGCATCTAATGTTTTTTTGGTTCAGGACTCTGGACAGCACTTTTTTTTATTGGTGGATGAATTTATCCACCAATCAGCAAGAACAACCCAGGTTGTTCACCAAAAATGGGCCGGCATCTAAACTTACATTCTTGCATTTCAAATAAAGATACCAAGAGAATGAAAAACAATTGATAATAGGAGTAAATTAGAAAGTTGCTTAAAATGGAATGCTCTATCTGAATCACAAAATTTGGGTTGACTAATGAGATTGGGCTAGCGCACATGAAGAATTAGAAATCTTAAAGTGCATTCTTGATATAAAATATATATAATGTATAAATATTAATAATAATTATTAAAATAATTATACATACTGTAAAAAAATTCTAAGCAATCCATAGAATATATATATATGTATGTGTGTGTATTACAGTTTGTACTATTATTTTTAATAATTATTATTAATATTTTTTGTATTTTATATTTAATAATTCAAGAACCCGCTTTAAAGGGATAAGAAAGTCAAAATTAATCTTGCATGATTCAGATAGAACATGTAATTTTAAGACACTTTCAAATTCATTTCTATTTTCAAATGTGCTTTGTTCTCTTGGTATCTCTTGTTGAAAATAAATACGCACATATCCTAATGGTAGCTAGCTGCTGATTGGTGCCTGCACACATTTGTCTTTTGTGATTGGCTAACTAGAAAAGTTCAGCTTGCTGCCAGTAGTACAATGTTGTTCCTTCAGCAAAGGATAACAAGAGAATGAAGCAAATTTTTATAATAGAGGTAATATGGAAAGTTGTTTAAAATTGTATGTTCTATCCAAATCATGAAAGAAAATGTTGAGGTTTCCTGTCCCTTTAAGATTAGCATTTCTTCATGTGTGCTAACTTTACTGCGTTATACCTAAATGATGAAACCTGAAGCTTGCTACGAATATTTTACATTCCTATGTTCTTCACACAGAAAAAATGTAATTTTTTAATATATATATTTATATATATATATATATATATATATATATTTATGATAATGCTATGGAAAATAGATATCTATACCTATATATATATAGGAATAGCTATATAGGTATAAGAATATACAGATATATATATATGTTTACAATAAAAAAAATTCTGTATGTGAAGAACATTGGAATGAGAAATATTAATAACTCCTGCTGGGTTAGAGTGCGAGTAATAAGTGTTAGGTTTTTTTTTCTTCTGAGCTCTCCGCTGTAGTCTATGGGGAGAAAAAGTTACCGCAGTCTCAATATTCAAAATCCTTTGGTTAGCGCACGTCGGGTTTTTGCACGCACCCAAACTTTTTAGTTTCAACTTGCAATACATGTGCTACTTTATGCACGCAAAAAGATTACTTCTAGCGAAGTTTACGCTCGAGCAGGAGCGCTAAATACTGCTCCACTTGTAATCTAGCCCTATATTAGATGCAGAAGATATTGTAAATGATAGGCAAACGCTACATTAATCATTCCCAAAATTACTTCATATGCCAAACTATTACCAGGTGATTAAATAATTAAAACCACATCTTTTAACAACTCTAGGTAAAAATGCCATGTAATATAAAAAATGTCCAGCATTAAGAGAGAGTTAATGGATACAATGGACTTTGGTTCAATAATCTATCTTCACAAACAACATTTCTAAGATATGTGGGACCAAGCTAATATATTATACAAGGACTTCAGCCCCACTACTACGGCAGTAATATGTTCCTCATAAAATATACATTTACAACAAACATACCATGTTCCTAGCTCTTATTCGCTCAAATAAAGTCATAAACATGGCTGTCCCATGATCTCTTCTGGCATGTCTGGATGTTCTGGCTTATCCTCGTGATCAGCAGACAGTGACACCCAACCAAATGGCCAGCATTATATGCCAGATTAAGTGGGCAAAAAATCTTTAAAATAATACTTCTAACCTTTTTGGGACAGTTTTAGAAATGTCCAACAGAACATGAAAACTGTGACTTAAAAACTCAGTAGTGGTGTTCAATTTGCTGAAAAAGAGTAGAGGTGTGAGCCTACTGGAACGGGGTGTACATATTAGCATTTCTCATCTTAAATAGCCTTATGTTCATAAAATCAAAAATGTTGGAATCAGTACCAACAAATAAGTATATGAGACACTGTTAATTCCCCTTGAGGGAACAATAAGGGTTAAAAATTAAAACTTTATTGGTTATATTAAAATGGAAAAGAACAAATTTAAAAACAAAGTGGAAAGCAGATGGGTTTTGAAATGAAAAGGTATTAGGGCTAGCAAGGGAAGAGTGTAATGCCCATCTGAGTTTAAAAAAAATATAAATGGAATGGCTGGGAAATAATACCTCCAGTAATTTCAAGTATCGAATCACTCAAAAGATTGGGCACCTTTTGAGTGATTACCTTTTCATTTCAAAACCCCTCTGTTTCCCTACCCTATTGACATTTGATTTGATGTTGCCATACAATTATAGGGTCATCTTTCTGTAGTGCCATTCTCCTCCTCCCTCCCCTTTCCTTTTTCCCATTTTTGAATTGTGTTCATTTGCTGTAGCATGCTTCTGTGCTGGATAAAGCTGACATCTGCTTTATCCAGCATGGGAGCGTGTTGTAGCAAAATGAACACTGCTATCAGGTGGGTTGTGAATGTGTCAACAACTCTTTGATATGTTTTATACAAAAACATAGCTGAAAACGGGTGGACTAAGAAGAAGGAACTAGGGCCTTTTTGGGGTGCCAAATGTTATCAAGGCTTTTTAGCATTGAAAAAGGCTGTGTATGGCCGATACTTGTTTGCTGCTCCATCTTTTCTAACTTGCCTCTCCATTATCCCACCTGATGCTGAGGTTTCAGTATATCGGCCAGGACTCATTGGGATTAGTGTGATGCTTTCTTTTTTACTTTTTTCTGTTTATTTTCTTATTCACTCGGCTTTATTTTAGTACTATGTAACCTTACCCAGTGGGAGGGTGGTATGTGAGCAGGTATCATTAGATGTGATATTACCTTCTGTTAATAATTTTAATTTATAAATAATTTTTTATTAGAGAAAATATTTTTCAATAGAGAATAGTGCTGTAAGCCCCAATACTTTCTTTTTTTGTGTGTGTAATTTAATTGTCATTTTTGGAGGAGCTTATCTCTTAGAAATATTTTTATTTGATAAGTTTTTCCCACTCTTTTGGATTGTAGTGCCGGTTTGACCTTATTTGTTAATTAAATAATTATAAAGGCTTTCCCTATAAAAACTGAACAACTAACTATTTTTAATGATTCTACACATACTGCACATAAAAGCATTTATAAAAAAACATATGCTTACTGTCCCTTTATGTACAAAGAGGTTGCATTCAGGGCCCGCTTATCTAAAACTCTTTGGGCTGGCGAGATTAATATTTCCTTCTATTTCCCTGTTGGAATAATCTAAAGCCACTTTTTACCCTGAAAACAGGGTGTCTCGCTAAGGGGCAAATACTACAAATTGGTATTTTAAGCTTTATACAATATGAATAATTGAACCATTCACACAAAAAAGCAGGGAAAATTGTATTGTTAAGGTGCATCAAAAATGTAACAAAATTGATCACCAAAATCTTATTTTATCAAAAACTTAAAATTTGTATGTAAATTAAACAGGAATAAATCATATTAACTTTTCACGGCGTAAATCACAATTTAAGCACACTGGATGTGCAAAAAAAAGCAAGACATTTATACTTTTAAGTACAAAATACAAAGCGTAATTGTTGTTTTTTCGCAAAATGGACTGAACATGAGCATTTATGAAGTTGACTTTTTAATTTCAGTGTAATTCTGTAAATATTTTCGCATTACAGATCTCACACTTTTTTCTTTACCAAAACACTCAAAATACTTGTAACTCTAATACAAACACATGCATGTAAAAATATAGGTGATTGTAATATGCTATTCGCAGAAAGCAGCGCAATGTGATTTATATTGGCTGCAGGATTTAATTTTTAAAGTGCACCCCCTGCTCACTGCTAACTTCACTCCATGGTGCGAAGTTTTAATTTCCAGCAAGCTCCATTACTTTCAATAGGAGATATCTTGCCACTCACAGGGACTGTCTCTTTATTACCATAATTCCACCAGGGCAGCCCCTGTGCTGGTCGGCGAGAAAAAAACACTTCTGAAATTGCAAGGTTTTGATTATTTGGCCCTTGGTCATGGATCTATCTACTCCTTGTTTAGGACAGATTATATGCCTTCTTTTCTAGACATATACTATGCATGACAGATACTCTGCACCCACACCCAGAATCATCCTAAGAGAAACTGGTGAAGGGCATGGATTCCTACATCAGGGACTCCAGCAACCTGATTACACTATTAAAATCATTGGAGGGGATTAACAAAGATAACTTATTAGTGACAATGGATGTAAGAAGCCTCTACACTGTTATTCCACATATTGATGGTATAGATGGAATAGAGAGAGCACTTAACTATTACCCCTACGTTGGACCACCTACCACTTTTGTGCTGAGCCTCTTAGAAAAATGCCTGAAACTTAACTATTTTCGTTTTGAAAAGAATTTCTATCAACAACTAATGGGTCAGCCATGGGCTCAAACACAGCCCCTTCTTACGCTAACCTATTTATGGAACAATACGAAAAGGGGATAATGGATGTATACAAGCACAAGGACATCATATGTTATAAAAGATACATTGATGATGTATTCTTCATTTGGCAAGGTCATGAGGATTCCCTGACATCATGGGTGACCCAACTGAATGATAGAGACTCTCCAACAAAATTTGAACTGAAATATGATCATGAACAGATCGAATTCCTGGACTTGAGGATTTATAAAAATCAAGGCAAATTATACACCACCCTCTATTCCAAACCAACGGATAGAAATTCCCTACTTGAAGCCACTAGCAACCATCCAACTCACACCTGTAAGGCCATTATTAAGTCACAGATGATAAGAGTCATGAGAAATAGCACGAGACTACTAATAGGGAACAATAACTGGAAATGATGGCTAATAAGTTCCTCCAACGCGGTTATAGGAATAGCTTAATCAGAGAAGTTATAGAGGAGATTACATCATATACTGAGGATAAGAAAAAGCGGATGATCTTCACTACCACGTATAACACTGGGAAGAAGGAATAGGCCAAAAACATCAGGGAGAGATGGGAGATTCTTGAATCTGATAAACCCCTTCCATTTAACCAGATGGACCCACCGATCATGGGTTACAGACATGGGAAAAATCTAAGGGATTGCTTGATGCTCACTGACCCACAATACTGCTACCAACAACAATGGTTAAAGACTAAGAAAACTGGCTGCTTCAGATGTACAGGCTGTACCACTTGTAATGGAATGAATCTGTGCAAAATGTTCCGCCACCCACATACTAATAGGAAATTCACCATCAAATACTTTCTTACATGCACTACAAGCCATGTGATATACCTACTTAGCTGTTGCTGTGGACGGTTCTATGTGGGAAAAACTATCGACAATGCCTGCCTACGAATGGCGAATCATAAATCTGCAATACGGAGTGCATTGGACAAAGGTGTGTCAGATCAACCAGTAGCAAGACACTTTTTGGAGGCAAAGCATAAAGTCACAGACTTGCGGTTTATTTTAATTGACCATGTCCCCCCCCCCTGAAGCGAGGTGGCGATCGGGATAGAAGGCTCCTCCAGCTGGAAACACAATGGATATACCGTCTCGGCACCTTACACCCGCAGGGCTTGAACATGTCTAATGATTGGCATTGTTTTCTATAAACCCAGGATCTAGGGGTGAGTAGTACCTAGTGGACTATGGGTTGGTTATTTGGACCAGGGTATACCCCATGTTTTAGTGGGATATACACTAGATCCGACCCAATAAATCCCATAGTATACACTTGGATAACTATGCAGGATGGTGGCCTATAATTGGATGTTAAGCACATGTGACACAATAACAGGACCAATGATGATCACAAATGGGGCTGGTTTATGGGACAGGTCTCTTATATACAGCTGACATATGTTGCCTGACTGCCGTTATGTGAATATGCAATCTGACACCTTTGAAACTATCTGCCCGTATGCGATTGACTTTGGGTACATAGCCACCCTGATAATGTTTATAACAGATGCAGGTCTGTTATACTATGTATATAGAGAACATTGTGAGGCTACTTAAGTTAATTAGTTCCTGACTTTGATATATGGTGTGGACTTTAATTTTGTGAACCTTATCATGATTGTCACTTGTTATTGGACAGACCAATGATTTTTTATGAGGTCTGTGGCTTAGAATCCCCAGCCCTGGGGCGACACATGGTTAATCATTATAATTACTTGATGCAGTAATATACAGTCCTATTTATATTTATTTGGAGTAGGGTTTGTCAAGATGATGAATGGGGATAGTACACAGACATGATTCATACTGCAAGCCTGGGTATGGGATCAACTCATAGCATTGGGTCATATGAATTCACTATATGCTATGAGATATCTGTAGGGATCTATATAGCTCAAAGTTGTCCCCTATCATTTGATTCACCGTTGTAGTAAATGTGGATTTTACGGTATATAATATATTCTACAATGCTACCTAGTTATCCTATACTGTCCCCCAACATAAGGGTAGTTACAAGCTAGGTAGACATAGTTGGACAAATATTCAATGAGTATTTAGCTGCTGCATAGAATAATCTTACAGCCATTCCTAATACCTATGCAATCTCTAACAGGTTAATTGACAAGGTCACATATGCCCTGTTTGGGACTCTCCCTATATGCAGCCTTATTTTAAATTTTTTTGCCCGTTGCACACTAAAGCGGGTTACAATACTATGATTCCTGCAGCTCCCTCCCTATAACACCATCAGTTACTAGGCGAACGTCACACACGCATTGAGCTTATGCAAATTAGCCATGCGCTCCTTCAAACAGAGCCACTGACTGGCTGGCTCCGTAATTGCGCCTAAATCACTGAGTGTGTTGTTTACCTAAGGACAACTGCACTGCGCTTTCCTCCTGCCTGAAGTATTATGAACTTGCGAAGTAAGTAACTACACTAACACACAAAGACCGCTGCTCGAGTACGATCGTGTTGATTGACATCCCCCTGCTGGTGGCCCATTGGCCGCTAGTCTGCAGGGGGCGGCGTTGCACCAGCAGCTCTTGTGAGCTGCTGGTGCAATGATGAATACGGCGAGCGTAATGCTCGCCGTATTCAGCGAGGTCTGGTGGACCTGATCCACACTGTCGGATCAGGTCCGCCAGACCTTGATAAATAGAGGCCAAAGTAACAAACAAGTTAGCATTATAACTGATTCCTATATATTTCGGTCTAAACTGTTATGCTATATATATTACACGTCTCATTATGACACTATTTAATCCTTACGTCCATCGATATACATATATCTATATGACAAACGTTGGCAATGGGGGATTGATATATTAATATAATTTATTGCATATTCCAGTATTGGCTATTATGTGTCAAAATGTACACACACTAATGTATATAATACACCGTATTCTAGCAATTACATCAAGTGTCTCAGATCTATGAAACTATGTCTTGTATTGCACACTATGATATTGAATTTAGGAGATTTTAACCCGTCCAAAATGTAATCACTGTTATGGGATATGATTTGCCATATTACTATGACAGTGCACTTGATTGATTCAAGTATATTTACTAATGTGAGATGTGACTTACTATGTTACTATGACAATGACTACATTTTTTGGCGCAATTTTTTGTATTGTGAGATGGGAGGGGCTCATTGTGTTTAAAGTCACCATGTTTCATTTGCACTGTGTTGGGTCTGAGGAAGGGGTCTGCGAACCCCGAAACGTTAACACTTATGAAATAAACTTATAATTTATCTGAATCCAGTGAGTGCAGTCCTTGATTGAAGATACATACAGATATACTGACTTTGGCACCCGGATGCAAGTTATTTCTTTGGAGTGTGTTTGGAGACTCTGCACCAGCCATTATTGTCTTAAAGGGAGTGCTAATGTTGTGTAATATATATATATATATATCTACATGTGTATATATACTGTAAATATATTTATGTGTTAATATGTGTATATAAACATATAAACACATAATGTACAGTATATAATGTATATAAGCATATACATATATATTTATTTATTGCTGGCAAACACTGAGCGAAATTGTCCCCTGCGCTAGGTTGTTTGCTGTGTCTGCCGGCATGAAAACATGGCTCCCATTGGAGCCTGTGGAAGCATGCTCTTGTGAGCGATTGGCTTGCAGCAATGCAAACGCGACCTCGCCCTGTATTTGTAATAGCAGCGCACATCGACGTGTGAGGGTATTACTGAGTGGAGTGTAAATATCTCGCTCACATAAACGCAATATTGCGCTCCACTCGAACTCTGGCCTAACGTGTAAGAGGTCACACTTATTGACATTACACATTTATATTTTAAAAAATATTTGGGAAAAATTTAATCATGATAAAAATTTTAAGTAAGCTTTTTTTATGCTGCAGGTAATCAAATCAATTTATTTTAAAAAAACATGCTAGAACCATGTGCCCAGTAAAAGTGTTTCAACATCACCTGTCATTTGCATGTTATAATTAAAAAACATCAGCCTGTTTTTTCTTAATAATCAACAGAGCAAATGT
Source organism: Bombina bombina (assembly GCF_027579735.1). Taxonomy (NCBI): domain Eukaryota; kingdom Metazoa; phylum Chordata; class Amphibia; order Anura; family Bombinatoridae; genus Bombina; species Bombina bombina. The sequence goes on along the minus strand of NC_069502.1, from coordinate 904,736,021 downwards.
GTAATGATTTTATGAAAGCGCAATTTACTAAATTAAAAAATAAAAAGTGTTGAAAGGTAAAGGTGGATATAAAAAGTGACAGCAGATATAGCAGAGATTGCATTGACCAATATAAGATGTGACAGTTTACAATAGGGCAGAGGAGAATTGGAGCATGAATTTGGCCGCCAAGAATTCTATATAATGATATATATATGATATGTATACACATACTATATATATATATATATATATATATATATATATATACATATACACTGTGTGTATGTATATATATATATATATATATATATACAGTATCTCACAAAAGTGAGTACACCTCTCACATTTTTGTAAATATTTTATTATATATTTTCATGTGACAAAACTGAAGAAATGACACTTTGCTACAATGTAAAATAGTGAGTGTACAGCCTGTATAACAGTGTAAATTTGCTGTCCCCTCAAAATAACTCAACACACAGCCATTAATGTTTAAACCGTTGGCAACAAAAGTGAGTACACCCCCAAGTGGAAGTGTCCAAATTGGGCCCAAAGTGTTAATATTTTGAGTGGCCACCATTATTTTTCAGCACTGCCTTAACCCTCTTGGGCATGGTCTTCACCAGAGCTTTACAGGTTGCCACTGGAGTCCTCTTCCACTCCTCCATGACAACATCACGGGGCTAGTGGATGTTAGAGACCTTGCGCTCCCCCACCTTCCATTTGAGGATACCCCACAAATGATCAATAGGGTTTAGATCTGGAGACATGCTTGGCCAGTCCATCACCTTTACCCTCAGCTTCTTTAGCAAGGCAGTGGTCGTCTTGGAGGTGTGTTTGGCGTCATTATCATGTTGGAATACTGCCCTGCGGCCCAGTCTCCGAAGGGAGGGGATCATGCTCTGCTTCAGTATGTCACAGTACATGTTGGCATTCATGGTTCCCTCAATTAACTGTAGCTCCCCAGTGCCGGCAGCACTCATGCAGGCCCAGACCATGACACTCCCACCATCATGCTTGACTGTAAGCAAGACACACTCCTCACCTGGTTACCACCATACACGCTTGACACCACCTGAACCAAAATAAGTTTATCTTGGTCTCATCGGACCACAGGACATGGTTCCAGTAATCCATGTTCATAGTCTTATTATCTTCAGCAAACTGTTTGCGGGCCTTCTTGCGCATCATCTTTAGAAGAGGCTTCCTTCTGGGATGACAGCCATGCAGACCAATTTGATGCAGTGTGCAGCATATAGTCTGAGCACTGACAGGCTGACCCCCCACCCCTTCAACCTCTGCAGCAATGCTGGCAGCACTCATATGTCTATTTCCAAAAGACAACCTCTGGATATGACGCTGAGCACATGCACTCAACTTCTGTGGTCGACCATGGCGAGGCCTGTTCTGAGAGGAACCTGTCCTGTGAAACCGGTGTATGGTCTTGCCCACCATGCTGCAGCTCAGTTTCAGTGTCTTGGCAATCTTCTTATAGCCTAGGCCATCTTTATGTAGAGCAACATTTTTTTTTTTCCAGATCCTCAAAGAGTTCTTTGCCTTGAGGGCCCATGTTGAACTTCCAGTGACCAGTATGAGAGAGTGTGAGAGCGATAACACCAAATTTAACACACCTGCTCCCCATTCACACCTGAGACCTTATAACACTAAACGAGTCGCATGACACCGGGTATGAAAATAGACATTAATGGCTGTGTGTTGAGTTATTTTGAGGGGACAGCAAATTTACACTGTCATACAGGCTATACACTCACTACTTTACATTGTAGCAAAGTGTCATTTCTTCAGTGTTGTCACATGAAAATATATATTAAAATGTTTACAAAAATGTGAGGGGTGTACTCACTTTTGTGAGATACTGTATATGTATATGTATATATATATATATATATATATATATATATATATATATATACTGTGTGTGTATATATATATATATATATATATATATATATATATATATATGTGTGTGTATGTGTATATATATATATATATATATATATATATATATATATATATATTAAATCCATTCTCCACAAACATTATTTACCAACAAACATTCATAGAATTTAAGATGCTATGGGACTTATGGGCCGATCGTTGGTGTGTTGAGGTTCTACTCCAGGATAGATTGCCTTCTATTTGCAGTCATCCACCTTGCTCTTACCTACATTTAGCAGACCAGTCCCTCAAACAAACCGGATCCCCTCTTAATGGCTCAACTTGTATCACTGGCTGTCCCTTGGACACTCTCCATCTCACTGGCTCAGTCTCTACCACACTCACTCCTCTCATTCCACCAACAAAGTCCCTGCTACATGGTGTGTCCCTCTCACTTATGCTCTTGGAAACACTGTCACTGGCAAGTCCTCAGTCACTACCACACTGTCTCCTCTCATTCAACCAACATAGTCCCTGCTACATGGTGTGTCCCTCTCACTCATACTCTTGAAAACACTGTCACTGGCAACATAAATCTACTCTTATTACACTTATTCATCTTTGTCTAACCCCCCTTTTTGGATGGGGCCCTCTCATTAACTACAAACTCATCAGATTATCAAGCATACAAAGATGCAGCTAAGACTTATTGTGATTTGTGTTTTTAATACTTTCCTAAGCACAGGATTGTGGACAGATGTGCAATTAAATGTTTTGATAAGTAAAGGCTATCTTGTTGTATTGAAACCTTTATTTCAAGCATTTATATTAGTATATTTGTTGACGTTATAATTTTTAATATAGTATCATTGGGTCATGTTGTTTAGCATTTTGATAATTGTGTTTTTGTTTAATCATCAACCAGGAAGGGACGTGATTTTTTCATTTACTGCTTATGCACAACTATACTGCTCAAAGCATAAGAAAGGAATGTGAACATTGCTACATGTTTAATAATTATACAACGGCACCAAAATGACACTTAAATGAGAAAAAGAAGTGATTCTCAGGGTGAAGCTATTCAATGAACTTTGCACACCAATTCCAATGTATTGGAATGGGGGCCATATCTAGAATCCAGTACAGGCATACCTCAGAGATATTGCGGGTTTGGTTCCAGATCACAGCAATAAAGTGAATATAACAATAAAGTGAGTCACACTAATTTCCTTGTCTCCTAGTGCATATAAAAGTTATATTTACCCTATACTGTAGTCTATTAAGTGGGCAATAGCATTATATCTGTTAAAGGGACAGTCAAGTCCAAAAAAAACTTTCATGTTTTAAATAGGAAATGCAATTTTAAACAACTTCCCAATTTACTTTTATCACCAATTTTGATTTGTTCTCTTGGTATTCTTAGTTGAAAGCTAAAACTAGGAGCTTCATATGCTAATTTCTTAGACCTTGAAGACTGCCTCTAATCTGAATACATTTTGACCACTAGAGAGCATTAGTTCACATGTTTCATATAGATAACATTGAGCTCATGCACGTAAAGTGACCTAGGACTGAGCACTGATTGGCTAAACCGCATGTCTGTCAAAAGAACTGAAATAAGGGGGCAGTCAGCATAAGCTTAGATATAAGATAATTACAGAGGTAAAATGTGTATTATTATGACTTATGACTGTGTTGGTTATGCAAAACTGGGGAATGGGTAATAAAGGGATTATCTTTCTTTTTAAACAACAAAAATTCTGGTGTTGACTGTCCCTTTAATGTTCATACCTTAATTAAAAAATAATGCTAACCATCATTTGAGCCTTCAGTGAGTTGTAATCTTTTTGCTGGTGATGTGTGTTTATATATATATATATATATATATATATATACCCAGTTTGGAGAGAATAGGATTGACTATCTTGATGTAACACTGGAGGGAGATACAGGCATTGGATGTATATCTACCTCACTATATACCAAACCTATATCTGCAAATTCCCTTTTGCATGCGAAGAGCTGTCACCCCAAACACATGCATTATGGGGTGTCCAAAGGGGAAATGATAAGGATTAGACGTAATTGCTCTGATGAAGGCACTTTTCTTAAAGAAAGTAGAAATTTAATTATCAGATTGAGAGCTAGAGGCTATCCAGAAAATAGCATCATGAGAGCTTATAATGATGTTAGAGACATACCTAGGGAACAACTACTCAAACCTAAAATGTCAAAAATGAAATGTAAGAGAAATGAGAAAAGTACTAGCCACAAGAGTCAAACTGGAGGAATTACATTCGTGACTACCTATACTAATCAATACAATAGTATTTGTAATATTATTAGAAAGAATTTACCAATTTTGAAAGCTGATAATGTATTGAAAAATGTGGTTGAAGAGGGATGCAAGTTTGTGTCCAAAAGAAATGTTACCATTGGTAATATGGTGTCCCCCAGTGTTTTGAAGAAACCCAAGAAGAGCAGTAGCTGGCTCACTTGTAAAGGGCACTATAAATGTGGTACACGTAGCTGTGTAGCATGTGACCTTACACAGACAAGCAATGTATTTCAATCTTCCAGTACCCATAAGGTCTTTAATTGTAGCTTTTGTACAAATTGCAGATCAGACCATGCCATATATATGGTGACATGCACAGCCTGTGAGAAACAGTATATAGGATGCACTTCCAGAGAGACAAGAGTTAGGATCAAAGAACATCTATATGACATAGACAAAGAAAGAGCCACAACAGGAGTCTCAAAACATTTCATATTTGAACATGGGGGAGATACCAGTACGTTTACCTGGATGATTATTGATTTGGTAATGAAACAGCCCAGGGGTGCAATAGGGTACATGCCCTCTTCAGAAAGGAGGCCTACTGGATCTTTACGCTTGGGACGCGTAAACCAAATGGCCTAAACATAGAAGAAGATATTATCAACTTCTGGGAGTAAAAAAAAAAAAAAAATATGTAGTAAGATGGGATATATATAGTAATCGGATGTCATGTTGAGAATAACAATTACTTACCATTTACTCTATACCAAACACAAACAAAAGGAAAATGTCAGGGTATAGGCAGTGTCCCTCACAAAATAAGGATCAAGGTACTAACTTGTTTACATGCTTGCACAATATATATATATATATATATATATATATATACCTATTGTTCTAGTAGATATGTAGTACTGAACAAGACTAAGATGGTTTTAAAGTATATAGCATGTTAAATCACAAGTAGAGAAGCTACATTGTAGCCAGTTAGGGGTTTATTGCACTATAATATTGTGTGTTTCCCCTTTATAATGTCATTGATGATGTTTACCTGCTGTCCCTTTAAGTCTCCATACTACAACTTTCAGTGAGAAAAGAGGCAACCAATGAGAATGTGAGGGAGCGTATTTAAGATCCACAGGTGCTAGTCAGATTAAGTCTATGAATAAGGCTAGATAGCCGAAACGCGTCAGACTGACGGATTTCTCACTGAACATTTATGGTTTTAACATGTGTGCAGTGGATTTTTAACCTAACTTCAATAAAGGATACGTTTTAACTTTTGATGTGCAGTTATCAATTGACTTTCATATATATATATATATATATATATTGACCAGAATAGCGCACTCCCACTCGCAAATAATTCCTCCAAACCAGGGTGCATAAACAAATAATAAGTACAATCCAATATAATGCACTCCCTGGATTTAAGCACAGCACACTTTATTCAGCAGTGACGTTTCGGGGCATTCACTCCTTCCTCAGACCCGGTCTGAGGAAGGGGTGAATGCCCCGAAACGTCACTGCTTAATAAAGTGTGCTGTGCTTAAATCCAGGGAGTGCATATTATTGGATTGTACTTATATATATATCTATCTATATGTGTATATAGGTGTGTATATATGTGTTTATATGTGTGTATATATGTGTGTTCATGTGTTTATATGTGTATATATGTTGAAAAAATGGCATTGGCTCTGATAGACTTGCTCAACACAAGGTTGCCACAAACCTGTAATTTGTAAAAAAAAAAAAAAAAAAAGAGCAATATCTGCGATGTGCAATAAAGTGAAGCGCAATAAAACGAGGTATGCCTGTACTTGCTTCACAATAAAAAGCTCACACTATACTAAAAAGTTAATTTAAACTATTCACTCCCCATGACATGTTTTGCAAGCACTATTGCAAAAAATTATTGCAATATGTTACTCAGAAGCTCTTGAATTAAAAAAATTGTTATTTTTTTGTTCTAGCGCCTAATTTAAGCTTTGAATGTCCATTATTTGTATTTGACTAAGAACTTAATCTGTGGTACTAAAATCACTTTTTTGACATTTAATTACCATATTTTTTATAATGCATAGTAAACGAATATTTCCATAAATCTTTGACTGTGTTAAAGGAACAGACAACACCAGAATTTTTGTAGTTTAAAAAGATAGATAATTCCTTTATTACCCATTCCCCAGTTTTGCATAGCCAACACAGTTATAATAATACACACTTACCTAGATTACGAGTTTTGCGCTATGGCTGTGCGCAAATAGCACATGCGTAATGTTCATTGCGCACTCTTCGTAACGTAGGTATTACAAGTCTGAAAAGAACCTCGTTACGCATCGCGTTAACACGAATACCGTGTTTATTTCACTTGCGTAATCACGGACCCGTAATGGATTCCCCCAAAGAGATCAATGCAAACTGAAAAATAAACTGATTTTTTATCTAACCCTCGATATAGCGAGAACTACACATTGCTCTGTCACATTACACATACAACTTAATGGACACAAAGAAAAATCATGTCAAATGTACAAACAACAATCGCTCACACAACATAGCACATTCGCATTCAACATTCACAATCATTTACAACAAATACTACATAACATTTACACAAAACGAGGATTCAAAAAATACGTTTGGATCTGCATCACGAAACAAAAGAACAAGAATAAATAATTACACAGTTATACACAAACCAAACATTCGCATTGGCGATTAGGAAAGATTTTCCAAAATAAACATTTAAAACAGTTAACAAATATGATACGATCAAAAATCATTTGGATTTTGCTATACTAAATTATGATAATGTTATGCAAAACGATCACTATGACATTATCACATTATACACATTCCCTAAAAACATATGTGGATTTAGAAACTCAATATGAGCATGCACAAATGCAAACAAACTACTCCACATTGCACAAATACAAATCTTCACTAAAGCACAACCGGACCTCGTTTACTTTGCAAACCGGTACATAATTAAGCATTTACATAAGGTATATAAGTACGCTCTAAACATGGCTACCTTGACTGTATTGCTTTTTCGAGACAGGTACAGGTCTAGGCATTGGAGGTTAGAGATAGTCAGAGAAAGAGAGAGAGATAGTAAGAGAGAGAGATAGTGAGAGAGATAGTGAGAGAGCTGTGTACAAATCTGTCTGGGTGAGTGTGCGAGTGCTGCTTTGTTTTTCATTCCTTACACATAGATAAACACATTTACTTTCATTTACACATTCAATACATACATACACATAGCAGTAACACTACATGCACACACATACACTCCATACCTCATTCCCTTTAAACCTATACCCATCCCATAGTTATATTTTATTCTTTTTAGACCAATTTATTGTTTACACACTCTCATTTAGTTCTTTTAAATACATTTTTCTGTTTATTACTACCCCTTACCCTCTATTTTCTAAAACCCATTTAAACATTGAGCATTTAATTTTTTCATTATTTTGACCTCCTTTCATTTGTGCACTTTCACCTTCGGAAAAGGTATGGTGGGAAGGAGAAGTAGGGACGAGATTATGGAGGAGATTAGACAGCAGATTAGGGAGGAGATTAGGGAGGAGAGTGGGAGAGGAAGGGGGAGAGGAACTAGAGAGGAAGGGGGAGAGGTCAGGGTGGGTGGGCACAGCCACATTGTTGAAGACGAACAAGTGGCTGGGCCAAGTGGGACAAGCAGGAGCGCAGAAAGGGCGCAATACAGTCCTGAGAACAGAGGCTCACATCACAGGCGAAGCCCAGGCAGAGGGAGGAGAGGTATACCACGGAGGAGAAGGAGGCCCTTATAATGGCCTATATGGAGAGGGCTACGAAGATGCAATCACCGAAAGCCACCGCTTCAGAGAAGAAAAAGTTGTGGCTAGAGATCAGGGACACTGTCAACGCAGTGGGGAAGTTCAGGAGGGACGTAAAATCTATACAGCACCGCTACCGGGACTGCAAAAGCGAGCTCAAGAAAAAAATGTTGAGGGAGAGGCAAGCCAGTACCGGGAGTGCTGGCGGGCCGGAGAATAAATTCGTCTACAGCTGCTGGGAGGAAATGCTGCGTCTCAACATCTCCAAAGTGGCCCTAGTCGGGATCGAAGGAGGGATCGATACCGGGAACTTGCAATTCTCATCTGCTGGTAAGCACATTTAATAATCTCTTTCCATCCACCTCATAACTCATTTAGACGCAAAATAAATTATGGATATGATTAACGCAATTACGCTTTTTTAAACATTATTCCGAAAACGCATTCAGAATTACCATGAGAAATTTGGATTTGAAGAAAAGCTATCACATTAGTATTTAGTCTCCAGATTATGTGTGCATTTAAACATATTTAAGACGCACACAAAAAAACATTAATATTGACCATCTAGATATCAGAAAGACAGGTTTTCAAATACGTAAATCGTATTGATTGCTTTAGGATAAAATTGAATTAAGAAGGCAGCCTCATTAATAAACTTTCTATAGCATTTACATCTTTATTTGGAACTGTGCTAATATCTCTTATTTCTTTCATTTTAAAATATACAGAGTCCGAGGCCGGTGAGGAGGAAACACAGCAGGAACATGCTCCTCCCTCACCCAGGCATGAAAGTGGTGCAGAAAGTGATATGCCACCTCGGAGAGAACTGGAGGATACCCCTGCAGGAGATACCTGTGCAGCAGCCCCCCGTGCAGTAGTTCCCTCTGACAAGAACATCCCCTCCAAAATCCCCCAGGTGGAGCTGATAAGGCTCTTCCTACAGGAAATGCAGGACTCCCGGAGGGCACAACAGGCACACACACAGTTTAGGATCAACGCAGTGAACACCAATAGAAGGACAAACAAATATGGTAAATGTTCTAAATAACATACTTAAGGTCCTCCGGGAGGTGGCAACCAGACCATATCCAGAAATAGGAAGAGCCTGGACCATCAGCTTCTGGACCATCATCTCCTGTGCCTCCCCATCTCCTACTCTGCCTGGTCAATCCCCAATCACTCACAGTACTCCTCCTTCCCATCTTCCCCAACCATCTCCAATAAGGACACATCTGAGGAGGCATTTGACCACCCCAGTGTAAGAATCTGAGATATGGAGTCTGTGGATCTCAGCTGCAGAGTTAAATGGTTTATTGTATGCCTCTGTAGGTAGCTACAATGTAATTGTTACACTGTATTCCCCACTAGGCAAAGGAACTTGCTTTAGGATTGTTACTCCTGATCAGTATCTGTGATTCAAGATGATTAAGTAGGTAAGCAAGAAGTTAAAGGGAAAGAACTTATGCTTATGATGTTGAATACCGTTTTACCTTCTGTGATAGTCTCAGGAAATAACTCAGATTAATAAGCAGTACTGATTGTACACACAAATATAGGGGAAATAAAGTAATGTTGCAGAGCAGGTTCTTTAATTATATCGGCTTATTATTGAGTGCTGAGCTACTGAGAACTGAGTGGCAGCGTCTCCTGTGTAGCTGTGTGTTAGAAACCCCAGTGCTGACGGGCGCCTGTGCTGCAGAGATGAGAGACGTTGTGTGATGTGTCTGCAGCGTAGGTGATTCCCTCTGTTGGTTCCGGTGTTGTGATTCACAAGGCTGCAGCGGTGGAAGTCACAGGTTGCTTGTGAACGGTAAGGCGTTGTTTTGAAAGTATCCGTTAAGACCCGTAGCTGCAGGTTGAAACTGGGTAGGTGGAAGTTTGCTCTCTTGTGATAGCAGTGGGTATCAAGCAGTAGGGAGCTCCGGTCTCACAGGAGGGAATTAGGTAGAGAGTGCAGGGAAAGAGGTATATCCTTTGGCTGCGGTAATTTTGTAGAAATTAGAGGTTCCTGCAGGCAGCTAGAAACTTGTTGCTAACTTTCACCAACAATACTGAAGCAAGGTGTAGTGGGCGTGACCAGGTTTATATAACCTTGGAACCTGACACCTGAGAAACTTTAAAGGGGAAGACGACAACAGGAAAGAAATCATGACACCCAGAGTCTCACTGTCGTCGGAAGAAGGGAAAGAGGAAGAAGTAATTATGTTTATATATTATTCTTTTTAATTTAAAGTTAATGTGTAAATGATAATTATGTGATGATGTTGTCTTCTTACACTTGTGGAACACACTGTGTATTTCAGTGACGTGCAGTGATAGGAGGCAAGGGAGGCAGTGCCTACCCTGTCAAAATCATAAAAAAAACGTTTTTAATAGTTAATAATAAAAAAAAGTTTTATGGTGTTGCTTATTAACATTGTACTGGCCACGCCCCCCCAGGTACCCCCCTCCCTCCACCATAGCCATGCAATGAATACCATGAATCCACATTGCGCAAATTATTATCGAGAGGCAGTGAGCCGTTCAGCTGCCCTAAAACTGATTGCGCAACATTGAGCTCCATAGTGTTAATATCTCACTATGAGCTAGCGCCACCTAGTGGTATCCTTGCGGGCCCATACCATGCTCCAATAGAGGCGGTTCTTCAAACCGCCTCTATGATGGAGCTAAAGAGACAGCCAATCAGCTGCCGGGGAGGCATGGTTGGAATGTGGACGTGAGTGTCATGATGACGTTGGAGTTAGAGTAGGCTGTCGGACTGATACTGGCCGCGCTGGCGGGAACAACAGGAGGGAGCTGCTGCGGTTGCATCATCGCATGTGAGTGACAATGTGCAGGCAGAAGAGAGCAAGAGGGTGCTAGACCAATCGCGGACTAACGGACTTGCAGTGTGGAGCGGAGCTGTCAGTGCCATAAGTATGCCGTTTTGCCTTTGAACGATTTTAATGCCGAGTAGCATTATGATAATGTCTCAATAGTTTAATTAGAAAATTTTAACAAGAGTAGGCTTTATTATTTTAGTAAAAACATGGGGTTTCCACACTTATATTGTGTTTATATATGCATGTATTTAATTTAATAATGTCTTAGCTTTAGCTGCAAGGGAAATATTATATTTCCCTTGCAGCTAAAGCTAAGACATTATTAAATTAAATACATGCATATAAAAACACAATATAAAAGTGTGGAAACCCCATGTTTTTACTAAAATAATAAAGCCTACTCTTGTTAAAATTTTCTAATTAAACTTTATAGTTGTTGATTAGTCCTATGCCCCCTACCCTATGTTTGGAAATTAAAAAAGGCATGTTTTTACTGAAAATAATAAAGCCTACCCTTGCTTTAATTTTAAAAGTACTAAAGTAAGTTCCAAGGAAGAAAAAAGCAGGTGACTGTACAGCTAAAATATAATAGAGGACAAACTAGGAAAGATGGAAAGAGCACGACACAGAGGTAACTTTAAATACAGGAGACAGGATAGATAATATAGGATGATGACCTGCTTTGTAAATGCAATGAAATATTGCAATGTGTACAGTGATTACATGTATCTGGCTGAAATAAAGTGCTGATTGAATTACATATTACAAAGCAATTCATTATCCCATTACCTATCCTGTCTCCTGTGTTTAAACCCCTGTGTCTTGCTCTTTCCATCTTTCCTAGTTTTTCTTCTATTATATTTTAGCTGTACAGTCACCTGCTTTTTTCTTCCATTAGTACTTGTATTAACCCTTTTTGCCCTGAGTGTCTAGATTCCTGCACTTTCTAATCTCATTGTCTGTAGGATAGGACTAATCAATATTGGCACTGGACCCCCAGAAAGATGGTTGGGTAGAAATGGATATAAAAATATGGGTCTGGAAAATTCCAATATGTTGGCAATTTTGTGGCTGATGTGCCAAAATAAAAACAGTTTTTGCTTAAGCACCACCCTAGAACTGTTACTGGATATTTTTTAGGTTTCAAGATTTTGATGTGCAAGGCCTGAGGACTCAGGTGAAGAAGATGAAGAGGATCTGCTCAGCCTGAGCCTAATAGAACTAGCCAATCAGAATATTCCTACCTTAATTCCGATTGGCTGATAGAATCCTATCAGCCAATCGGAATTCGAGGGACGCCATCTTGGATGAAGTCATTTAAAGGAACCGTCATTCGTCGTTCAGTCGTCGGCCAGGATGGATGTTCCGTGGTGGAGGTCTTCAGGATGCTGCCGATTCGCTCCGGATGGATGCCGCTTGGATGAAGACTTCAATCGGATGGAAGACCTCTTCTGGCCCGCTTGGATGAAGACTTCAGCCGGATCATGGACCTCTTCAGCCCCCCGCTTGGGCTTGGATCAGGACATCGGAGGAGCTCTTCTGGACCGATCGGTGAACCTGGTATGGTGAAGACAAGGTAGGATGATCTTCAGGGGCTTAGTGTTAGGTTTATTTAAGGGGGGTTTGGGTTAGATTAGGGGTATGTGGGTGGTGGGTTGTAATGTTGGGGGGCTTGGGTATTGTATGTTTTTTTTACAGGCAAAAGAGCTGTATTTCTTGGGGCATGCCCCGCAAAGGGCCCTGTTCAGGGCTGGTAAGGTAAAAGAGCTTTGAACTTTAGTAATTTAGAATAGGGTAGGTCATTTTTTTATTTTGGGGGGCTTTGTTATTTTATTAGGGGGCTTAGAGTAGGTGTAATTAGTTTAAAATTGTTGTAATATTTTTCTTATGTTTGTAAATATTTTTTTATTTTTTGTAACTTAGTTCTTTTTTATTTTTTGTAGCTAGTTTATTTAATTGTATTTATTTGTAGCAATTGTATTTAATTAATTTATTGATAGTGTAGTGTTAGGTTAATTGTAGGTAATTGTAGGTAGTTTATTTAATTAATTTATTGATAGTCTAGTGTTAGGTTTATTTGTAACTTAGGTTAGGATTTCTTTTACAGGTAAATTTGTAATTATTTTAACTATTTTGTACCTGGTTAAAATAAATACAAAGTTACCTGTAAAATAAATATAAATCCTAAAATAGCTATAATATAATTATAATTTATATTGTAGCTATATTAGGATTTATTTTACAGGTAAGTATTTAGCTTTAAATAGGAATAATTTATTTAATAAGAGTTAATTAATTTCGTTAGATTTAAATTATATTTAACTTAGGGGGGTGTTAGTATTAGGGTTAGACTTAGCTTTAGGGGTTAATACATTTATTTGAATAGCGGCGAGATTCGGTCAGCAGATTAGGGGTTAATAATTGAAGTTAGGTGTCGGCGATGTTAGGGAGGGCAGATTAGGGGTTAATACTATTTATGATAGGGTTAGTGATGCGGATTAGGGGTTAATAACTTTATTATAGTAGCGCTCAGGTCCGGTCGGCAGATTAGGGGTTAATAAGTGTAGGCAGGTGGAGGCGACGTTGTGGGGGGCAGATTAGGGGTTAATAAATATAATATAGGGGTCGGCGATGTTAGGGCAGCGGATTAGGGGTACTTTGGGATAATGTAAGTAGCGGCGGTTTACGGAGCGGCAGATTAGGGGTTCATAATAATATGCAGGGGTCAGCGATAGCGGGGGCGGCAGATTAGGGGTTAATAAGTGTAAGGTTAGGGGTGTTTAGACTCGGGGTACATGTTAGAGTGTTAAGTGCAGACGTAGGAAGGGTTACCGCATAGCAAACAATGGGGCTGCGTTAGGAGCTGAACGCGGCTTTTTTGCAGGTGTTTGGTTTTTTTTCAGCTCAAACAGCCCCATTGTTTCCTATGGGGGAATCGTGCACGAGCACGTTTTTGAGGCTGGCCGCGTCCGTAAGCAACTCTGGTATCGAGAGTTGAAGCTGCGTTAAAAATGCTCTACGCTCCTTTTTTGGAGCCTAACGCAGCCTTTATGTGGACTCTCAATACCAGAGTTATTTTTATGGTGCGGCCAGAAAAAAGCCGGCGTTAGTTTTTCGGGTCGTTACCGACAAAACTCCAAATCTAGGCCTAAGAAAGGCTTTTTATATATAATGCGTGGTTATTAAACTATTTAACCCACTTATGGTACTAGTAGGACTAGGAATCATCCAGCTACATAGCCTAATAGTGAAAACTGCACTAGGCATCAGTCTTTGATTGCATTTTATTTGCACCTGCCACAATCTTTTTGTTCAACATTATTTATATATATATATATATATATATATATATATATATATGATTTTGCACAGCTTGGCAGGCGTGCACGCATTGCTCTGGCCTTTCTTTTCTCAGTAGCAGATGGGTTAACTTAAGCTTTATTTAGTGAGTAATATAATGCAGGAGGTCAATATATTGGAGCTGAATTTGAGATATATCTATTACTTTACTACATGGTTTTATCTGCTGGTATTGGGTTAAGAATCAAATTTTTAAGCTTTATATAGCAATTCCTTGTTAGGATAAAAGTTAGGCAAGATTTGTGGCACCTCTTAGTATGGTAAATTATTTCTCTTTTTACAACACAGTAGTGAATACAATTGTGTATCATTCTAATTGCTTAGTAACTGGCACTGTGCCACAGAATTGTGTGAATGAGTAGGTGAGCAGAGTGTGTGTGTGCGTGTAGTGTGTGTGTCAGTGAGTATTCTCCAGGTAATCTCCAGGTAATCAACACTTTTCAGATAAGCTGGTGAATTAGTGCAGTGTTTCTCAACCATGCTCCTCAAGTACCCCCAACAGGCCAGGTTTTCATTATAGCTGAACCGGTGCAAAGGTGAAGTAATCAGCTGATCAGTAACACCATGGTTACTAACTTGCTCTTACCCATCAGCTGATTATTTCACCTGTGCACTGGTTCAGCTATAATTAAAACCTACTCTGTTGGGGGTACTTGCGGCCCGCGTTATATGTCATATCATATCTAGTGCCTCACCAGCCTCTGACCTCACCGCACGTCACTGTTGTATTTAATCGGCTTCTATGGGACCGGGTCCATGGAGGCAGATTGTTTGCAGAGTGTGTTTTACAAGTGTGTTGAGACAACATTATCACATGCTGTCCTTGTTTATTAGAGTGATTGTTTTTTGTGATGTGATGTCCAAACGTGTTCTCCTTATACAAACCATCGACCATTACAATTATACATGATGAGATATCACTGTGTTGATGCAAACAACATAGCTTAAACAAGAACATGTGCTAAAATATAATAATCCTTATGGATTATTGGTATAGCTACATGTGCTTGTTAAATAAAGCAAATATACACTTAGATTACAAGTTTTGCATTACGGTTTTAACTCTTAAAAAATGGCTATTTCAGCGTAAAAACAGTAACGCAGCCATTACAAGTCTTGCCGGTATAGCTGTACCGCAAGCATTTTAGCCTGTAACGCGAAGTCAGTCCTGCACTCAAAAAAATGAAGTTTTATGTGTGGGATTTCCATGGCGCCGGTATTACAGGTTGTGCAGTGAAGCTAAAATGCTTGCGTTGCAGCCTATACCGACAAGATCCGTACCGCTAGCTGAGGCCAGTAGTTATGAGATTTGTGCAACAAAACTGTTACACAAAACTCATAACTAAAATGTTACAAAGTAAACTAACACCCATAAACTACCTATTAACCCCTATTCCGCCGCCCTCCCGCATTGCAAATACTAAATTAAACGTATTAACCCCTAATCTGCCACTCCCCGACATCACCACCAATATAATAAAGTTATTAACCCCTTATTCCCCCGCACCCCAACATCGCCGACACTATAATAAAGATATTAACCCCTATTCCGTCGCTTCCCGACATCGCTGCCACTAAATACAGTTATTCACCCCTAAACCTCTGGCCTCCCACATCACCGCCACTAAATAAACCTATTAACCCCTAAACCGCCAGCCGCCCACATCACAAAAAACTAAATTAAAATATTAACCCCTAAACCTAACAACCCCCTAACTTTAAATTAAAATTACAATATCCCTATCTTAAAATAAATAAAAACATACCTGTGAAATTAAAAAAAAACTAAGTTTAAACTAACAATTAACCTAACATCAGACTAAAATTAAAATAACTAAAAATTAAATAAACTAAATTACACATTTAAAAAACTTAACACTACTACAAAAATTTAAATCTAAAATTACAAAAAATAAAAAATACTAAATTACAAAAAATAACAAACACTAAATTACGAAAAATCACAAACGAAATCATCCAAAATTAATTTGTAATTAAAGGACACAATGCTAATTTCGAAATAGTGCATCTATTCCAGAAATAAGAAAAGCCATTCTATAATTACAAACCTCCCATCCAGTTGTATCTCATGAAGGCATGTGTAAATCTTATCATCTGAAGCGAAAAGGGCCTAAATAAATCACCTCAATGTTACTGAATCTTCAGTCCCTTATGCATATACATTATATATTATATGTTTTATCCCCTGAGACATTAATTTGATTTTAGTCTGGGTAACCGTGCATCCATCAATGACCCACCACTATTGTAAATTACAATTGTTTTTATTGTGGACCGTTACATTTTGTATGTTCTTTTCTACTGTCAGACACTCTGGTTATAAGGAATGTTCCAATGTTATTCCAACTGTCTTAATTTCGAAATATTTTAATGTCATTGTCATTAGACAATTTGGTCTCCACATACCTTTACCTCTACCACAGATGCGAGTTAATCTGTGGGACATAGGAACCTAGTACACTCAAGGTCCATATCCAACTAGAATTAGAATAGTACCTTCTTTGAATAGTCCTTAGCATCTATTGTATTATTGTAACTATTGTATCTAACATTCATCATTTAACAGTTCTCAGGAATTAACTTATACCCATATCTATCATGGTTCTTACTAATATATGCCAAGAATTTTACCCATGGGAAATTTCACTTTTGCCCGCTATTTTGATGATATTGAAATCGTGACCAATTTGTAATTCCTGGTATCTATGAACCTAAAATCTAGTTATATTATTTTCCTTAAGTATTTTTCCTCATTTTTTACTAAACTTTTTTAGCCGGTTAGTCTACATAACAATTGTAATTTAGCCCATAACAAAAATGGCAGAAACGGATATCTGGTTAGCGGCGGAAACAACGCGATGAGCGTTTGGCGGCATTTTTTACCGCCGAAAATTCCATTTTGGCACTTTTTCTCACTTAGAAACTCCCCCATTATTAGAGATAAAAGGTCAGGACTACTGTAGCCTCATTATGTCTTGAAAAAGGCCCCGCAGTAGGGCCGAAACGCGTAGACCAATCAGAGATTTGTGAGGCTTCATCCAGTACCAGGATCCTTGGCTTTTGGGGTAGGTTTACTAACCAATAGATCATACCCCTCAGGCCCTTTATGTGAGGAGTTCTTTTCTTTTTTTCAGGTCCATGTTGTACAGACTAGGATTCTGGATCAAGACAGCTCCTATGATCACACCTTTTAACCTTTCATCACATCTTTTAACCTTTCTCCCATTGGATTGATATTGTCACTTTGGACATTTCACATGACTTTTTAGGAACCTTGAAGCAACCTTGTAGGGTTGTTTATAGTATTGCTGTTTATTTTTGTATTTTAGCATTGTTGTTTTACTCCATTTCGACATTAGATGTTTGTTTGTGCTTTTTTCATCCACTAACCTGTCTTAATCTAAGAATATTTGTCACCGTACATTTTACTTAATCAATATCACGAGTACTATTTGATATTTTGGATTATATCTGTTGAACCGATTGGATTAATTATCCATTGGTCCCTTAACTGTAATTTTGTGATAACACCACAAACACCTTTTTTGGTTATCTTAAATTGTTGTTTTTTATGTCATTTTTGATCACCCTTTTTTGATCACCCCTTTGTGGATAGACCAGTTAAGATCCCCTGTTTTTTGGTTTTTCATTTTTCATTTTCTTCACACTATTTTCACATCACATATTTTTATTTATTTTTATTTTAACACATTTTTTCACACATTTTTTATCACACTAAAAACACATTTGAGTGTGTATTCATGAATATTTATTATGTGTTTTTAAGTATATCATAACTTATTGGTGGGGTACCCTCACCACCGAAATTATCTGTTAGGGAACAGTATACCCACAAATGTGGGGACACCCACTTTCTCCTCTTTAGATTAGAGGTCCAAGTGGCACCTTTCAGATTGGGAGACAAGTCAATCCCCTTTCCTATCCCAAAGATCCCTTTGTTAGGATCCCCAAACTTTTGTTGATTTTACCATTTATCCTGTTGTTTTTATTTATATGAGAAATTGTAATAAATTGTTTTTATGTAATCATTTTACATATATTTTAATTATACCTTAGCCTAAGGCACTCTTTGAAAGAGGGCTTCTCTCTGAGTCTGATGTCAATTAGGATAAAAAAAAGGCACCAATGCCTCAAGATCCTCTGGTAAATCTCTGGCAGCAACTTCGTCTTTAATCGCATCAGAGAGCCCATGAAAGAAGGCGGCAACAAGGGCTTCATTGTTCCAACCTACCTCTGCGGCAAGCGTACGGAACTCAATAGCATACTGAGCAACAGATCTTGTACCTTGCTGAATGGACATGAGTCGTTTAGCAGCAGAGGAGGAGCGAGCCGAAACATCAAATACCCTTCGAAAGGAGGCCACAAATTCAGGGTAATTTGAAATCACAAATTAGCCCAGGCAAGAGCTGTGTCAGAGAGTAACAAGATGAGAAATCCCACCTTAGCTCTGTCAGAGGGAAATGCCTGAGCTAACATCTCAAAGTAAATGCCCACCTGGTTCAAAAACCCTCTGCACTGAATAGGATCACCTCCATATCGCTGAGGTAGAGGTGCAGAACCGGACATGCTCCTGGTAGGCAAAGGTGCAGCAGCGGAAACAGGAGCAGCCATATCATGCGTGACACTTTGGTCAAAATGTGCAGTGCGAGTCAGCAGGGTTTGCAGGGCTAGTGCAAATTGATCCAAGCGGTGATCCTGTACATCCATCCTGGAAATGATGGCAGGTAAAGGTGGATAATTAGCAGCATCAGGATTCATGGCCTTTGCATAATGTCAGGGTGCCAGGAATCAGACTGAGATGAGAAGTGCAAAAATAATCACACCTTTATTAATAGCAAAAAATTATAAAATGTCCACAAGTCAAATAACAAGCCAGGAGTCAAAACCAGAGCTGGTAGTCAGACGAGCCGAGTCAGGAGCCAAAGCGAATAGTCAGACGAGCCGGAATCAGGAACAAGGAGAACAGCAGAGTCAGGAACAAGCCAGGGATCAGGAACCAGGAAGGACGTCAGGCAGCCAGGTAATACACAGGAACTCTCACACACAGGTCTCAGACAACGCAAAGGCAAAGCATACTGAACAGAGGCCCTTTAAATAATAAATGATGACATCACAATTCTGAGACTGCATCCTGTCTCACATGGATGATGCACAACAGTCTGGCCATAAAAGGAAGTGCAGGAAGTGAGCAGCATCCCCCACAATGCACCTAGTCAGGAAGAGAGGTGAGTAAAATGGCTGCCAGCAGCACATGGCAAACACAACAGGGAAAAACCCTGGCATAACTGGAGATTCCCTTATGTTATATGAGAGCAGTTAAGCTTTATAATACACTATTAACTAATCTGTTATTATCTAGGACAATTCTCAGTCCTAAAGAGTACAGGGACGGGACTGAGGTTAAGGGCCCCATTAGATATAGTTCAAAGCAAAGTATGAGGGGATCTTCATGTCTTTTTCTAGAATATAGGGAAAAATTATAGCCCATTGTTATCTAGAAGAGTGGATAAACTAGGAGAAAAAAATTCTTGAAACCTCCTGACATAACATAGCATGTCTTTAGGCACTTTACATGAACTAAGGAATATAAACAGTCACTATATAATTATGTATTTTAGTTAAAAATATCTCTAGGTTAGGTTAGTCAATCGTTACATTTAGAGGTCTGTAACGTTTAAGCCACCTCTTTTCTCTAGAACTTAGTAATATGGAAATAAAGTGAAAATAATATACGTTTCATTAAGTATAAAACATAGTGCTAACAGTACGCATTTTCAATAACTAGCTAGGCTGCAAAATCTTGAAAGCTATACACATACGAAGCTAACATTAACAGGAATAGCCCTGTTATTATATGTACATTCATACATGGCAATACAATACAGGTCTAAGCACATAGTTTAGTTATTCCTCATACCTAATTAACGTCTATAGCAGACAAGGTATAGCATAAACAGTTCTAATAAGGTATATCTAACCAATTCCTTGTGTGCGATCTCCAGGGTAAGGATAGGGTAAACAGTTCTCCCCTCTCATATGCAGAACCTTTTCCGACTAGTAATACATAACCTCTGCTCTATTAGATCCTCCTTTTATAATCTTCCCCTTTGATAGTGTAACATAAGTGGGCTTCCTTTGTTGAGTATGGCGGTACTCCGCTCTGTAGATAGTAATCACCAGATTGAGGAGCGAGCCTATCTCGCCCCGGGGTGCCATCCTGTGGCACAACCAGCCGCTTCTGCCGGGTCTTCTGACAGCGGCATGGTTAGGATTTTAAAGGGCCTCTGTATCCATTTCCTCTTCTCATTGCACCAATCCCTCAAAGTCCAGAGATCAGATTTCTCAGTTGTCACGCATGCCACATGATCTCAAGATGAGTTTGATGTGTGAGGCATGCCGGTAGGTTGCTGTAAGCATGTAAGGCCTCTGTAATGGGCTCTGTATTTTTGTAAGTCATCTCCATCTGATCCTGGAGTGGATCCACTGTTGGGGGATTATCGCAAGTATTCAGTAGTATGGAATCTAGCTTCCACTCTAGTTACATGAAATGGTTGCTGATAAGCTGTAGAATGGCTTTTTCCCATTTAGTTACTGCATCCATTGTGATATAAAGAGTCTCAACAGGCCTGTAAAAGTTATTTCTCGTCTAAGATAACTATGTGTCCAAAAGACCACTTAGGGCCCAGGCCATCAATGAACAGGTTCTTTAGATTGCTCATGGAAGAGTAGTTCACAGGAATATCAAGCGTACTCTATAACCCAATTACCTGGGGGGGGGATTCTTGCTGCAGCCCAACCCACGCTGCGATAAAAGCTAAAACGACATAGTCTCCTGAGTTGTGTAGATCCAAGTGGCTTTTCTGAAGAACTTAGGCTAGGCTTGCAGTTGGATATCGGCTCCAAAGTTTCACTGTTAGCATGCAGCTTGTGTCTATTTTCAGGCTAGCAGATTTGAAGAGGTAACTAATTGGTAAATATATACATTATTAGCCAAAAAACTATTCTGAATTCAGGAGCTTCACAAAGATGCATCCTGCCACTTCAGAAGTAGGCTCCGCCCCAATAGATCACTTTCGCCTAGATTTAGAGTTTGGCGTTAGCCGTCAAAACCAGCGTTAGAGGCTCCTAACGCTGGTTTTGGGCTACCGCTGGTATTTAGAGTCAGTCAGGAAAGGGTCTAACGCTCACTTTCCAGCCGCAACTTTTCCTACGCCATTTGCGTATCCTATCTTTTCAATGGGATCTTTCTAACGCTGGTATTAAGAGTCTTGGCTGAAGTGAGCGTTAGAAATCTAACAACAAAACTCCAGCCGCAGAAAAAAGCCAGGAGTTAAGAGCTTTCTGGGCTAACGCCGGTTCATAAAGCTCTTAACTACTGTGCTCTAAAGTACACTAACACCCATAAACTACCTATGCACTCCTAAACCGAGGTCCCCCCACATCGCCGCCACTCTATTAAAATTTTTTAACCCCTAATCTGCCGACCGCACACCACCGCCACCTACGTTATCCCTATGTACCCCTAATCTGCTGCCCCTAACACCGTCGACCCCTATATTATATTTATTAACCCCTAATCTGCCGCCCCCAACGTCGCCTCCACCTACCTACAATTATTAACCCCTAATCTGTCGACCGGACCTCACCGCTACTCTAATAAATGTATTAACCCCTAAAGCTAAGTCTAACCCTAACCCTAACACCCCCCTAAGTTAAATATAATTTAAATCTAACGAAATAAATTAACTCTTATTAAATAAATTATTCCTATTTAAAGCTAAATACTTACCTGTAAAATAAACCCTAATATAGCTACAATATAAATAAAAATTATATTGTAGCTATTTTAGGATTAATATTTATTTTACAGGCAACTTTGTATTTATTTTAACCAGGTACAATAGCTATTAAATAGTTAATAACTATTTAATAGCTACCTAGTTAAAATAATTATAAAATTACCTGTAAAATAAATCCTAACCTAAGTTACAATTAAACCTAACACTACACTGTCAATAAACTAATTAAATACAATACCTACAAATAAATAAAATGAAATAAACTAACTAAAGTACAAAAAATAAAAAAATATTTACAAACATTAGAAAAATATTACAACAATTTTAAGCTAATTACACCTACTCTAAGCCCCCTATATAAAATAACAAAGCCCCCCAAAATAAAAAATGCCCTACCCTATTCTAAAATAAAAATATAAAAGCTCTTTTACCTTACCAGCCCTTAAAAGGGCCCTTTGCGGGGCATGCCCTAAAGAATTCAGCTCTTTTGCCTGGAAAAAAAAACATACAATACCCCCCCCCAACATTACAACCCACCACCCACATACCCCTAATCTAGCCCAAACCCCCCTTAAATAAACCTAACACTAAGCCCCTGAAGATCTTCCTACCTTATCTTCACCACGCCGGGTATCACCGATCGGTCCAGGCTCCGAAGTCTTGATCCAAGCCCAAGCGGGGGCTGAAGACGTCCATCCTCCGGCTGAAGTCTTGATCCAAGCCCAAGCGGGGGCTGAAGACGTCCATCCTCCAGCTCAAGTCTTGATCCAAGCGGCAGCTGAAGAAGTCCATCATCGGGCAGAAGTCTTCATCCTCTATCTTCTTCCATCCGACGACGAGCGGCTCCATCTTCAAGACCTCCGGCGCGGATCCATCCTCTTCTTCTGACGTCCTAACACAGAATGAAGGTTCCTTTAAGGGACGTCATCCAAGATGGCGTCCCTCGAATTCCGATTGGCTGATAGGATTCTATCAGCCAATCGGAATTAAGGTAGGAAAATTCTGATTGGCTGATGGAATCAGCCAATCAGATTCAAGTTCAGTCCGATTGGCTGATCCAATCAGCCAATCAGATTGAGCTCGCATTCTATTGGCTGTTCCGATCAGCCAATAGAATGCGAGCTCAATCTGATTGGCTGATCCAATCAGCCAATCGGATTGAACTTGAATCTGATTGGCTGATGGAATCAGCCAATCAGATTTTTTCTACCTTAATTTCCGATTGGCTGATAGAATCCTATCAGCCAATCGGAATTCGAGGGACGCCATCTTGGATGACGTCCCTTAAAGGAACCTTCATTCTGTGTTAGGACGTCGGAAGAAGAGGATGGATCCACGCCGGAGGTCTTGAAGATGGAGCCGCTCGACGTCGGATGGAAGAAGATAGAAGATGCCGCTTGGATGAAGATGTCTACCGGTCCAGATCTCCTCTTCTGCCCGGATAGGATGAAGACTTCTGCCCGATGATGGACTTCTTCAGCCGCAGCTTGGATCAAGACTTCAGCCGGAGGATGGACGTCTTCAGCCCCCGCTTGGGCTTGGATCAAGACTTCAGCCGGAGGATGGACGTCTTCAGCCCCCGCTTGGGCTTGGATCAAGATATCGGAGCCTGGACTGATCAGTGATACCCGGCGTGGTGAAGATAAGGTAGGAAGATCTTCAGGGGCTTAGTGTTAGGTTTATTTAAGGGGGGTTTGGGGTTTTTTTTCCAGGCAAAACAGCTGAATTCTTTGGGGCATGCCCCGCAAAAGGCCCTTTTAAGGGCTGGTAAGGTAAAAGAGCTTTTCTATTTTTATTTTAGAATAGGGTAGGGAATTTTTTATTTTGGGGGGCTTTGTTATTTTATTAGGGGGCTTAGAGTAGGTGTAATTAGCTTAAAATTGTTGTAATATTTTTCTAATGTTTGTAAATATTTTTTTATTTTTTGTAACTTAGTTCTTTTTTATTTTTTGTACTTTAGTTAGTTTATTTAATTGTATTTATTTGTAGGTATTGTATTTAATTAATTTATTGATAGTATAGGGTTAGGTTTAATTGTAGATAATTGTAGGTATTTTATTTAATTAATTTATTGATAGTGTAGTGTTAGGTTTAATTGTAACTTAGGTTAGGATTTATTTTACAGGTAATTTTGTAATTATTTTAACTAGGTAACTATTAAATAGTTATTAACTATTTAATAGCTATTGTACCTGGTTAAAATAAATACAAAGTTGCCTGTAAAATAAATATTAATCCTAAAATAGCTACAATATAATTATAATTTATATTGTAGCTATATTAGGATTTATTTTACAGGTAAGTATTTAGCTTTAAATAGGAATAATTTATTTAATAAGAGTTAATTTATTTAGTTAGATTTAAATTATATTTAACTTAGGGGGTGTTAGGGTTAGGGTTAGACTTAGCTTTAGGGGTTAATACATTTATTAGAGTAGCGGCGAGGTCCGGTCGGCAGATTAGGGGTTAATAATTGTAGGTAGGTAGAGGCGACGTTGGGGGCGGCAGATTAGGGGTTAATAAATATAATATAGGGGTCGGCGGTGTTAGGGGCAGCAGATTAGGGGTACATAGGGATAATGTAGGTTGCGGCGGTGTACGGAGCGGCAGATTAGGGGTTAAAAAAATATGCAGAGGTCAGCAATAGCGGGGGCTGCAGATTAGGGGTTAATAAGTGTAAGGTTAGGGGTGTTTAGACTCGGGGTACATGTTAGGGTGTTAGGGGCAGACATAGGAAGTGTTTTCCCATAGGAAACAATGGGGCTGCGTTAGGAGCTGAACGCTGCTTTTTTGCAGGTGTTAGGTTTTTTTTCAGCTCAAACTGCCCCATTGTTTCCTATGGGGGAATCGTGCACGAGCACGTTTTTGAAGCTGGCCGCGTCCGTAAGCACCGCTGGTATTGAGAGTTGCAGTGGCGGTAAATTATGCTCTATGCTCCCTTTTTGGAGCCTAACGCAGCCCTTCTGTGAACTCTAAATACCAGCGGTATTTAAAAGGTGCGGGGAAAAAAAAGCCAGCGTTAGCTACGCGGGTCGTTATCGACAAAACTCTAAATCTAGCCGTTTATTTTTAATCTTGTAAATCATGATACTGTATTCTTAACATTTATACCAATTAATGTATACATTTGACCAACATGTCTAAAGTAATGCCACTGTAACAGCATTGCGCAATAATTAAAAACGTAATTGCGCATCCGTGATTATGATCCTGTTTTGATCTAGTAGTGTGATGAGTATATTTTCCAAATATTTAAAATATATTTACAATAGTGTGTTTTACGATATTCAAATATAATTATTGTAAATAGTTAATGATACAAATTAATATTTCTAAGTTCTGTAGGCATCGATATTCAATGGATTAAATGGCAGAGGATAGGGAGTTCCCGGATGCACACTTTCGTTTTATCTCTGTGACGCATAATCTTGATTGCGCACAAAATAGCATTATTCGTATTTGATGCCTGATGAATCTAAATTCAGATGTATACTATCATAGGTAACGTCTGTTGTGAAATCTATATATGTTGAAAATATGACTGTATACACATTGCTTAAATATATACTCAAATATTAAAATATTATATGAAGTCTGATCTATACCTGGTTCAGCCTCTGTCCCGCCTTCTTCCAGGTCACCGATTGGAGGTGCACTGGCCTTCGGGTCGGGAGTTTCAGAGCCATCAGCTGGGGACTGGGAGGGGGCAAGGACTTGAGGGCTGCAAATGCGTGGGGGAAACGGAGATTGAGGAGTGTGCATAAAGTCTCCTCATGAGGTTTGAGGACAAGTTTCCGTGGGGGTGGGCACGGATCCTCACCTCTCCGATGGCATGAATCTACTCCCTCATGAGGCAGACTTTATTCCGCAGCCGCAACCTTTTTAAAGTTTAATATTGATCAATAGATGTGTAATATTGTTCAATTTGGAAATAAATATGTTGATAATAATGTTGAATCCAGAATGTTAATATTGTATTTATTCCTTGTTTCTTAACCCCTTGAGTGCTAATGACGGCTCTGAGCTGTCACAGTTTCCCACTCTGGTGCTAATGACGGCTCAGAGCCATCACTAGCACTCTCCCAACTTGAGGGAGATCTAGGGGCTCCCACCCGCTCCTACCCCGACGATCGGTGCTGCATAATGAAAGGCATCGCCGATGCTTCCGTTTTGCGTGGTGACGTCACGCGCAATAAACGTAATGACGTCACAGCGCAACTTTATTTAACATTAACAATGTTAAATATAGGAGCAGGGGGAATGCTGCTTAGAAGCCTGTATCTCAAGTATCTAAGCAGCTACAGACCCCCAAGACCCACCGCTGGAAAGGTAATCGCCTAACGTTTCCAACGGTGTAAGTATTGGGGATCTGAAATAAATAAAAAAAAAAGTAAAAAAAAAAATATTTTTAAAAATATTAAATAAAAAAACTTTAAGAAAACCTTAGCACCCAGGTGGGAAAGTGCTTAGCACTCAAAGGGTTAAATAAATATCATGACTCATTGTCAAGTAATGATAGTGCTTATTTATTTATTTAATTAATTTACAATATCAACAATGCACATCGATTGTATGCTAAGTGACAGTGTGTGAAATTCTATTTGACTTTTCAGAAATGCGAATCTCGTGTTGAAAGATACGTTTACCATGCTATATTTCACTAATGGTGAAATGCGTTATTTGTATTAAAAATAGACGTTACTTTGATAAATTAAAGTGACATTCTTTAAAATAACTGTTGTGATTATTGACCAAATCTCAAATAGAGCATGTATTTCTATTACATATTCACATATATTTAATTTTTAAATTTCATTCTCATGGTGTATTTTTTTATTTATTATTATTTTTAATAATTTTTATTAAGGTTGAAAAATAAGAACAGTACAGAAATGTTCTGTATACAGCCGTTGCAAAACTTATGGTATCAATCAACAAGTTCAGTGTTATACGTAACTTTGCAGGATGTATGGTTAGAGGGCATGTAATATAATACAGGTTCGCAATTAAATAGAACAGTAGTAGTGAATATTCATACTGGAGTACTGCATTGGTAGTGGAGTAATACCCATGTTCAACCTCCGTTTTTCTTTATACGAGAAAGCAAATGTAACATATAGAGTATGAACTCCCATACATAGTAAAATTGGCCACTCTTGGAACACCAGAAATATAACAAGCAATAATAGGGAGGGCTTAGAGAAGGAACAGGATTAAATATAAAAGTAAGAATTCCCTTCTAGAATATTGTTTAAACATATAACAAAGCTCCCATAATTATAAGCATGGACCAAAGACATAAATCAAACAGTAAAAGGGAGAGTTTAGGGGAGAAACAAAAAGGGTCAATCTTAGTCCTTAAGGGCACATACAAACAGAACAACAACTTTAATTTCCTCCTGGAACATTAGAGGTCACTTTTGGACCTACCTACACGTGTAAAGTATCAATGAGGAAAACTGGTTTGGGAATTAATATAGAGAGAACCATCCGTGTTAACTGTATCTAACTTCCTATGGATGGAAGGTGCTATACATTATAAAAGTAACTCCTATGGGAGAAGTAGTATACCATTAAGGGCATGGGGAAGGGTCTATTTAATGAGTAGAGTTTTAAATGCATATAGTGAGACCTGTATCTGCTGTAGTTCACGAGATACCACTATGACCGACAGTTCTAACTACCTCTCCTGGAAGTGGACTTAGCAGTCTGCTCGCATGATATAGGACTAACACTTATAAAAATAGATTGCGAGATTGGTAGCATACTAGTTTGTGTAAACTTATTGGCATGGCAGCTTCTAGGGACATAGGTAAGATACAACTCTCCCTGCATAGAGATAACATTTCATTACTGAACATTAAACATGTGGTTAGTAATTTGGGTGTGAGATGTCGACCCATCAGTGCTTAATATAAACAAAATTCCCTACTACCTCAGATAGTTTAATACCTGCTGTATACAGATACTTCACAGGGAGTTGTAGTAGTATAAGGGTTAGTATGTGCAGGGACATTTAATTATGCAGGTGGGAGGTATGAGGATATGTAGGGTGATAAGGGATACACAGACGCACAGTACATATAGAGATTATGCTATTAAAGATGTTTTCAGATAGTGACTAAACCTCAGATACCTATCCTCATGCAGTCGATAGTCCGGTGGGTCGTCTCACCCCCTACAATGGAGAAACATTGTTTGTGAAACAGGTTTTCAAGTCAGAGACTAAAGGGTTTGATATTGTCAGCCAGCTCATTGAACAACACTGCCCTTAGGTCTCGATTCTCCTATGATATTTAACCCACACCATTTCGTTCAGCTCGCAAGATGCCAGTCCAAGGAGGAGGAGGAGGTTGCTCTCTCCATGGACTGGGGACTGTTAGTTGCTGGGAATCTAAGTGGGTCCAAAAAAAATGAGTCGGTACTTGCCCTCTATATGTTCCATACAGGGCGACATTAGGAAATGGGGGTTTGTGATAGCTGTTAACGACATGGCTATTTAAGTTCAAGAATCCCTGGGCTGTCATTTCATTGCCTGTCGTGGGCACGGATCGGCTCTGCTTCCCTGTTGTGGAGCTGTCAGTCTCGCCACAAACACCGCATGCGGGTAAACATACCTCTGTCTCATGTAGTCCCGTCGACAAATAGAACAGCACCATCCAAAAGGTAAGTTAAAAGTATATCTTTATTGGGACATCACCAAACACAGCACAATAACTGCTGTGCTGTGTTTGGTGATGTCCCAATAAAGATATACTTTTAACTTACCTTTTGGCTGGTGCTGTTCTATTTGTGGATTGGACATTATTTGAGGTCACTGGCAGGACCTGGGTATGTGCACCTACTCACAGACTGATGCTGTTTTCATCTTTTTAAACATCATGTAGTCCCGTACCAGGCCCAGTTTGTGTCGGAAGTGCACGTGGCTTCGTGTAGCAGGCTAGGTCTCCAGAGATCTGCTTTTGGGCCTCCTCCCTGCATATTTTCGGTCTGGTATCCGCTCGCTGGCTGAAGGGCATTGTAGCATAGGTCATGTCTCCATGCATCCCAGAGACTGCCTGTGTAGGTATAAGATTGGGCAGGATTTATGGTGGGTCCTGGTTTTCCGAGGTCTGCGTTGAAGCCAAAAGGGCTGCCCCTCCGGTCAGGCTGAGATCAGGGCTTTCACTTTCAGCCGGAATATATTCAGTGAATGCCTGTGGTGACCAATAGGGAAGCCGCCCTTCAAAGAGGATAGCACATAGATCTCTCTCTAGGTCTCGGAAGTGATCTTGTAGGAGTCTGCTCGTTTGCGCCTCCCATTTTGCTAAAGCCTCCATTTGCACACGGTGAATTCAGTGTAATTTATAGTTCAGAATAGCCCCTTTCTATGGGTGATGGTTCTCTTTTAGAAATGGAAAAGGCAGTTTAAACACAACTGCTATACCCCCAAGTGTGGGGGGGTTGCTGAATCCTCGTGGTGAGGCCGCCGCCTAAGGTTCCAGCGGTCCAGATCTGGGTCTAGTTTTCATGAACTCTGCAAATTTGGTATCTTTTAGATCCACAGTTTATGGGCTGTTTAAAGTTGCCACTGGTTAAAGTTGCAGGATGGGCTCAATAACCAGCGGGTTAGGGACATCCAACTCAGAGCCACAGATATTGCGATCTAACATGGCCGCTGCCTAGACACGCCCCTTCTCATGGTGTATTTTAAGGAGCAGCTATGCAATACTGTGAATTATCTAAAGACATCTGGCTAACCATTGCAACTATGCATTGTTGGCCACCCACACATAAGCAGATAGCTCCCAGTAATGCTTTGCTGCTCATGAGCCTATATAGATTGGTTTTTGAACTTAGGATAACAAGAGAATGAACCAAATGTGATTACCGAAGGAAAATATTTTTTTATTAAATTTGCTCGGTCGGATTCATGGAAGGTTAACTTTGGTTTGCATGTCCCTTTCGCTACTAATGAAATAGCCATCACAAGCTATTAACAACAACAACTAAATAGTTTACATATTTAATTTTAGAATATTGCACTTAGAATTGATGAATGCATGCAATACACACTATTCTAATAGTAAATATGCAATGGTAATGTTTTGCAAAAATAAATTTTATATGCAGTCATGTCTAAATACAATAATACATTTAAATAGATGTCTAGACATCGTCAAAAGTTATATACATTTAAAGGGACAGTCTAGAAGAAATAGATATTTACTTTAATACTCCTTACACATTTTGGCATACTTGTATGTATTGGGTACTTGTAAAGAGTGGCTAATCACCCGTAAGGGTCTCAAGGCACTGCTCATTTTATCCACTTGAGAAGGATGAAAGGCTGAGTGGACCTCGCCGGGGATCGAACCTGCAACCCTTGGGTTACTACAGAGCTCAGCCACAGTGTCTTAGCATGCTGAGCTATCTGTCCGGCACTTGACCCTGTTATATTATTATCAGGTATTTGTAGAGCACCAACAGATTCAGATTATATGAATATACATATAAGATACTTGACCATGTTATATGAATATACATTTTACCTGTGTATGTAAGCCGATATAAACTGGCCACTTATCTCTGCCCTTTGAGGGAGCTTTTTATTGAATCAGTACAGACTCTTAAAGGGACAGTATACTATAAAATTTTATCCCTTAATGTGTTTCAATTCCTTTTTTTTATCAGCAACAGAGTTTAAAATGTATGAAATTCTATTTTTATGGTTTATTTGTATATATTAATTCTTATTTTGTGTTTTGAAGCCACAACCAAATAAAATGGTTGGAGCTTGTAGATATAATCTGATCTCATAACTTTATCACATTGTGTACATATACAGTACATGCTTCTTTATCTTATATCTGTCTGTAAACCAATCACCAATACTTTAAATTTAACATTGTATTACCATATCTCTTGTATACCCAACTGGTTGTCGAGGTATAGGTGAAGATTAATATATATATATTAATATATATTTGGCCTATCAGCACCAAATGATTCATTCATTCATAAAACATTAAAATTGAATTGAAACCCATATACAATCCTCCCCCACTGCTGTGATTACACAGGATGAGTCAAAAAGCCACTTGAAAAGGAATGTTGTAAAAGTGATTTTGAGAAAGAGCAGAGTTTTATAGCTTAAATTAAAATATAACATTTAAACCAATTCAAAGGCAAAAACGTCAATAAGAGATGGTCA
Source organism: Bombina bombina (assembly GCF_027579735.1). Taxonomy (NCBI): domain Eukaryota; kingdom Metazoa; phylum Chordata; class Amphibia; order Anura; family Bombinatoridae; genus Bombina; species Bombina bombina. The sequence continues at coordinate 904,704,810 of NC_069502.1, read as the reverse complement.
ATCTATATAGCTATATATTCCAGGTTTTAGATCAGACATAAGATACACTTCTCCTAATTAAGATAGCATTTAAATTGTTTCAAAAGGAATGGCCATGTTTATTTTGTGTATTATAAATCTTGGATCAAACGTGATGATTCCCTTTCCTGATGAAGAGGACATAGGAGAACCCGATTATAAGATAGATTACCCCATACAGTGAATAGAGACGTAAATGTCTAAAACTTTTAATTTAAGACCTGATGAGATGCTTACAATTTCAAGGAAGTGGAAATTAGCATGCTGGAGCCTCAAAAAAAAACACATGCCCATATATGGGTTTCCTGCCAAGGTAAGGAGCCGATCCGTCTGGGAAAAGGTTTGAAAACACAAACATTTTCAAGAACTGTAATTTTTAACAACCATGTGTAAATTATCTCCTGTGGCGTTTCCCATGTACAGAGAACAGACAAATTGTCCCTGTATGGCATAAATAAAAATAAATAAATCTTGCAAAAGGAATGATGCCAGTTTTGCATTTGTGTTTGAAATAATTCAAGTAACACAAATATGTATATATGTATTAAGCTGGGACATAATATATTGAATAAATATTCGCTGTGTTAAAAAAATAAATACATTGATATATACAGATACTGAACCATTGAATTAAAGATAAACATTTTTTCGGTTTTCCAGAAATCTAGGGAAAATGACAGGAGGAAGACTCGCTAAGAAAAAGCACATGGCATATAGCGAGTACACGTGTGGTTGTCCCAATGGGGGTGTACTGAATGTGAAACATGCTGTATTTGTATGAATATATATATCATGGATTTTAAGCTAATAGTTAGCAGTATAAATCACTTTGATGTAATATGATATTGAAAAGAATACTGATGTTTCATTTTAAAATAATCAGAAGGAATAATGTGACATAGTACAATACATTTGAACATGTAAATTATTAATGTAAATAAATTATGGCATTTATTACACATCTTAAAGAAATATTTTTAAATGTTAGAAATGATTAAATGTATTGCTGTGTTGTTTGTCATGCTGCCCCCCGATGACCAAAACCCGGTGTTGCGATGCAAGAATTACAACCAAAAGACAATTGGTTGTTAACAAAGATGCATTTTCCCTAGCAGCCATATATCCCAGGTTGTCCAATCAAAAGGGACAAGGATCCGTAAGGGCCATCCAATTCGTCAGTGATGGTACAAAACAAAAAGGGGTGGTGTAATACCACATGATAAAAACCCCAAGCAGGGCTGTCTGTGTGCAAAAACTGTGACTGATAAATCTTGGCTGCGTTACATACAGTTACAAAAGGCATAATAGCTACCTTCTTTTCCACATGCAAAAACTCAATTTTGGTATTCTGCGACGAATTGGATAAACAAAGAAGTTTTGGGTTCAAACTGGTGATGTATGGTTGTTCTAAATTTTTAATATTTTAAACAAAGGTAATTGGTAAGACCATAGTCAAATTGTAAGTAATACATTAAAGAGAGCAGAATGTATTTTAGCTTATATTCATAGCCTGTATATTTTAAACTAATCCTAAATTTTAAGTTGTTTATCTTTGCAAAATAAATAGATATATATATCTTACATGCAAACAGGTGTATAATATGTATTAATACTTTCCCCTTCTGGTGAACCGCAGCCGTCCCACAGTCTCTCCCAAGGTCTGTGTGAATAGATCAGGTGTGCTAGCTGGTTCAGCTTGTATCAGTCGTTGGTATCTTCCTTTCCTTCCTCGGTTGTATAACTCTAGGTGCAAAATAGTCAATACACCATACAAAGGTGAATATCTACTCACAGTGTATATTGCAGGTTACCGGCTCCTTCCCAATATGAAAAGACAATATCACAGATTCAGTAAAAAAGTTTGTCTTTATTTGGCTCAACGCAAAAGCGTTTCAACGGTCCCAGCCGTCTTTCTCAAGAGCAATAAAAGTGCTTTACAAACCAAAGCATACCTTTCCGTTGCACAGGCGGCCTTTAAATACATGTCAGTTACGCTACCTGCTTCCCCATTGGAGGAGAGCAGGTTTACACCCGATTCAAAATTTCAATTGTAAATTTAAAATAAACATCTAAAAAAAACATAAAAAACAATATTAATTATATTAGAAACTATAAGTGTGTTTTAAAATATAAGATTTCTGTAGATATCATCATTTTTGCCCGTTTTGTAGTTCCCTTTCAGGTAGTTTTCTGTTTCAAGTTCTCTTTCAGGTCCGGTAGTGAAGATCACATGTTATAGGTTGTCCAATGAAATTCAGTTTCTGGTATAGTGATGTTTTGTAGTTCCCTTTCAGGTAGTTCTCTATTTTAGGTTCCCATTCAGGTCTGATATGTCAGTGGGTATCACATATTATCGAATGTCCAATGAAAAACAGTTTCTGATATAGTGATATTGATTGCCTTTTCTTTTTTTTTTTCTCAAAATAAAAAGACATAAGTGTTATTCACAGATACAAAGTTTCTTATATGAATTCTGCTTATCCAAATATTTAGAGGAGGTAGAATAAATTGCCATTTGTTATAAGTTGGAATAGATACTTTTCATAATTAAACATTCATATTATAAATAGACTTCTATACTTATTGAATGTTAAATATTGACTCAGCGACTTGTGTATTACATATAATTTCTTGAAATTAAGTGTGAGAATTATATTCTTTTGTACAATATGTGTATATATAAACATTAAGTGTGATGATATAACATGAACTGTCTGTATAAATACATGTTTATTTTGACCCCCTTTCATGTACTAATGTTTTTCAGTATTCACCTTACACAAATTTTACTGGTTTATTCGGGCCCCAATTTTTCTTAGGAACACATTATAAATTGTCATCTGTTTTGCCCCCCCTTTCATATGTTGAAGGTTTTTAAGACAAAAACAGCTTTTTTTTTTTTTTTTTTTTTTGTGTGTGTCCTTATACTCGTATTCACCTCAACAAGAACAAAAAATGTTACTGATTTATTTAGGCCCCATATTTTCACCTTTTGAATTTATCATTTATTTTGCCCCCCCTTTAATATGTTAAGAGTTTTTTAGACAAAGGCAGCAATTTTTGTGTCCTTATTTAGACCCCATTGGGCATATGTTCTAAGTGTATGTATCCATTTTAATTCTCTTTGGTCTAGTTGTTTTGCCAGATTACCACCCCTCCAATGAAGTTCAACCTTCTCAATTCCTATCCATAGAAAGATTCTTTTGTGAAATGTTCACAATTGTTGCATTGTAGTAGCACTCAATGGTCATCATGATTCTTTTCTATTTTATTTTGATTTTCCATGATTCTTGTTTTTAAAAATCTGGACGTTTGTCCTAAATACTGGATTTTGCAGCCACATTGCAACAAATATATCACATTTTTACTTTTGCAAGTAATAAATTCTTTTATTTCAAATTTTTTTCCCGTAACTGTGGAGTCAAATGTTTTGTGTGTTCTTCTGGTGTAGTTACAACCTTTGCATTTGCCGCAAGTGAAGAAGCCTGTCATGTTACTTATTTGTAAAGGTTTTTTTGGGGCTATGCCTTTTATGAGTGAGGGAGCTAATTTTTGTTTCAAATTTTGTCCTTTTCTGAAGATAACTGTGGGCTTAGCTGGAATTATAGGTCCTAGATATTCATCCTCCTTTATAATGTGCCAGTGCTTTTGTATAATTTTTTTGATTGTATGATGTTCTACATTAAATGTGGTCACAAATTTAGGGAAATTATTATTAAATGAGGTCTCATTTTTATGTTTGTTTTCTAACAGGGTTGATCTTATTTTATTTCCAACTTCTTTTCTTTCTTTTTCTAAAGCTCTTTGGTCATATCCCTTTTGTATGAATCTTTCTTTTTGAGTATTCTTGATTGTTGTTCGTAATCATCTATATTGCTGCAGTTCCTGCGTATTCGTAGGTATTGGCTTTTTGGTACTGACTTTAGCCAGTTAGGATGGTGGCAGCTATCATGTCTAATGTAGGTGTTAGTGTCACACTTCTTAAAGTATGTTTTGCTGTGGATTTTTTCATCTATAGTGTAAAGAGTTAAATCTAAAAAATGTATTTCTTTTTTGTCATATTCTACTGATAATGTGACTTGCTGATTATTGTTATTAAGTATTTGTACAAATTCTATGAGTTTGGACTCACCCCCCTTCCATATGCATAGAATGTCATCTATATATCTATGCCAGGACACCAGGTCTGCACCAAATTCTTGATTATGCCATATATGAGTCATCTCAAAATAGTCCATGTAAATATTGGCATAACTTGGTGCAAACCTGGTGCCCATGGCAGTCCCACAAATCTGTAAATAGTAGTTCCCATTGAACCAAAAAAAAGTTGTGATATAGAATAAATTCTATAGCTCTAATTATGAAATCTAGTAATTTTGGTGATAAATCTTTATCTTCTGATAGTTTCCATTTAACTGCCTCAATCCCTTTTTTGTGATCAATTATGGTATACAAAGAAGTCACGTCCATGGTGACCCAAAAGTAATTTTCTTGCCAGGGTATATTTTGTATGATTTGTAAAACATGTTTGGTATCTTTTAAATGAGATTTTGCCTTCTGTGCATAGGGTTGGAGAAAAAAATCTATGAATGCTGACAAGTTTGAACTTAAAGAATCTATCCCACTAATAATCGCCTTCCTGGTGGCCTTGTTGCATGCTTATGTAATTTGGGTAAAAAATAAAAGATTGGGGTCTTAGAATCTGTTTTATAAAGAAAATCAAATTCCTCTTCTGTTATTATATTTTGGTTAAATGCTTCCATAAGTAGTTTTTGAAGAGTGGAGGTGTATTCTTTTTTAGGATTCTTTGTTAAAATAATATATGTATTTGAGTCTCCTAGGATTCTGTTAGCTTTTTCTATATAGTGTTCTTTATCTAGAATGACCACACCTCCACCCTTGTCCGCCTCCTTTATCACTATATCTTCTCTCTTGATGGATAAAAATATTTACAAACATAAGAAAAATATTACAACAATTTTAAACTAATTACACCTACTCTAAGCCCCCTAATAAAATAACAAAGACCCCCAAAATAAAAAATGCCCTACCCTATTCTAAATTACTAAAGTTCAAAGCTCTTTTACCTTAAAAAAAAAACATACAATACCCCCCCAACATTACAACCCACCACCCACATACCCCTAATCTAACCCAAACCCCCCTTAAATAAACCTAACACTAAGCCCCTGAAGATCATCCTACCTTGTCTTCACCTCACCAGGTATCACCGATCCGTCCTGGCTCCAAAATCTTCATCCAACCCAAGCGGGGGCTGGCGATCCATCATCCGGTGGCTGAAGAGGTCCAGAAGAGGCTCCAAAGTCTTCATCCTATCCGGGAAGAAGAGGCGATCCGGACCGGCAACCATCTTGATCCAAGCGGCATCTTCTATCTTCATCCGATGACGACCGGCTCCATCCTGAAGACCTCCACCGCGGACCCATCTTCTTCCGGCGACATCCAACTGAAGAATGACGGTTCCTTTAAGGGACGTCATCCAAGATGGCGTCCCTCGAATTCCGATTGGCTGATAGGATTCTATCAGCCAATCGGAATTAAGGTAGGAATATTCTGATTGGCTGATGGAATCAGCCAATCAGAATCAAGTTCAATCCGATTGATGGAATCAGCCAATAGAATGCGAGCTCAATCTGATTGGCTGATTGGATCAGCCAATCGGATAGAAGTTGATTCTGATTGGCTGATTGCCAGCCCCTTGCTTGGGTTGGATGAAGATTTTGGAGCCAGGACGGATCGGTGATACCTGGTGAGGTGAAGACAAGGTAGGATGATCTTCAGGGGCTTAGTGTTAGGTTTATTTAAGGGGGGTTTGGGTTAGATTAGGGGTATGTGGGTGGTGGGTTGTAATGTTGGGGGGGGTATTGTATGTTTTTTTTTACACGCATAAGAGCTGAACTTCTTGGGGCATGCCCCGCAAAGGGCCCTGTTCAGGGCTGGTAAGGTAAAAGAGCTTTGAACTTTAGTAATTTAGAATAGGGTAGGGCATTTTTTATTTTGGGGGTCTTTGTTATTTTATTAGGGGGCTTAGAGTAGGTGTAATTAGTTTAAAATTGTTGTAATATTTTTCTTATGTTTGTAAATATTTTTTTATTTTTTGTAACTTAGTTCTTTTTTATTTTTTGTACTTTAGTTAGTTTATTTCATTGTAGTTATTTGTAGGAATTGTATTTAATTTATTTATTGATAGTGTAGTGTTAGGTTTAATTGTAGGTAATTGCAGGTATTTTATTTAATTAATTTAATGATAGTATAGTGTTAAGTTTAATTCTAACTTAGGTTAGGATTTATTTTACAGGTAATTTTGTAATTATTTTAACTAGGTAACTATTAAATAGTTCTTAACTATTTAATAGCTATTGTACATGGTTAAAATAATTACAAAGTTGCCTGTAAAATAAATATTAATCCTAAAATAGCTACAATGTAATTATAATTTATATTGTAGCTACATTAGGATTTATTTTACAGGTAAGTATTTAGCTTTAAATAGGAATAATTTATTTAATAAGAGATAATTAATTTCGTTAGATGTAAATTATATTTAAGTTAGGGGGGGTGTTAGTGTTAGGGTTAGACTTAGCTTTAGGGGTTAATACATTTATTAGAATAGCGGTGAGCTCCAGTCGGCAGATTAGGGGTTAATAATTGAAGTTAGGTGTCGGCGATGTTAGGGAGGGCAGATTAGGGGTTAATACTATTTATTATAGGGTTAGTGAGGCGGATTAGGGGTTAATAACTTTATTATAGTAGCGCTCAGGTCCGCTCGGCAGATTAGGGGTTAATAAGTGTATGCTTGTGGAGGCGACGTTGTGGGGGGCAGATTAGGGGTTAATAAATATAATATAGGGGTCGGCGATGTTAGGGCAGCAGATTAGGGGTACATAGGGATAATGTAAGTAGCAGCGGTTTACGGAGCGGCAGATTAGGGGTTAATAATAATATGCAGGGGTCAGCGATAGCGGGGGCGGCAGATTAAGGGTGCAGACGTAGGAAGTGTTTCCGCATAGCAAACAATGGGGCTGCGTTAGGAGCTGAACGCAGCTTTTTTGCAGGTGTTAGGTTTTTTTTCAGCTCAAACAGCCCCATTGTTTCCTATGGGGGAATTGTGCACGAGCACGTTTTTGAGGCTGGCCACTTGCGTAAGCAACTCTGGTATCGAGAGTTGAAGCTGCGTTAAATATGCTCTACGCTCCTTTTTTGGAGCCTAACGCAGCCTTTATGTGGACTCTCAATAGTTATTTTTATGGTGCGGCCAGAAAAAAGCCGGCGTTAGCTTTTCGGGTCGTTACCGACAAAACTCCAAATCTAGCCGTTAATGTAGAACATCATACAATCAAAAAAATTATACAAAAGCACTGGCACATTATAAAGGAGGATGAATATCTAGGACCTATAATTCCAGCTAAGCCCACAGTTATCTTCAGAAAAGGACAAAATTTGAAACAAAAATTAGCTCCCTCACTCATAAAAGGCATAGCCCCAAAAAAACCTTTACAAATAAGTAACATGACAGGCTTCTTCACTTGCGGCAAATGCAAAGGTTGTAACTACACCAGAAGAACGCACAAAACATTTGACTCCACAGTTATGGGAAAAAAATTTGAAATAAAAGAATTCATTACTTGCAAAAGTAAAAATGTGATATATTTGTTGCAATGTGGCTGCAAAATCCAGTATTTAGGACAAACGTCCAGATTTTTAAAAACAAGAATCATGGAACATCAAAATAAAATAGAAAAGAATCATGATGACCATGGAATGCCGCTACACTGCAACAATTGTGAACATTTCACAAAAGAATCCTTTCTATGGATAGGAATTGAGAAGGTTGAACTTCATTGGAGGGGTGGTAATCTGGCAAAACAACTAGACCAAAGAGAATTATGGATACATACACTTAGAACATATGCCCAATGGGGTCTAAATAAGGACACAAAAATTGCTGCCTTTGTCTAAAAAACTCTTAACATATGAAAGGGGGGGGCAAAATAAATGATAAATTCAAAAGGTGAAAATATGGGGCCTAAATAAATCAGTAAAAATTTTTGTTCTTGTTGAGGTGAATACAAGTATAAGGACACACACACACACAAAAAAAAAAGAAAAGAAAAAAAAAAAGCTGTTTTTGTCTTGAAAACCTTCAACATATGAAAGGGGGGCAAAACAGATGACAATCTATAATGTGTTCCTAAGAAAAATTGGGGCCCGAATAAACCAGTAAAATTTGTGTAAAGTGAATACTGAAAAACATTAGTACATGAAAGGGGGTCAAAATAAACATGTATTTATACAGACAGTTCATGTTATATCATCACACTTAATGTTTATATATACACATATTGTACAAAAGAATATAATTCTCACACTTAATTTCAAGAAATTATATGTAATACACAAGTCGCTGAGTCAATATTTAACATTCAATAAGTATAGAAGTCTATTTATAATATGAATGTTTAATTATGAAAAGTATCTATTCCAACTTATAACAAAATTCTAAGTGGCAATTTATTCTACCTCCTCTAAATATTTGGATAAGCAGAATTCATATAAGAAACTTTGTATCTGTGAATAACACTTATGTCTTTTTATTTTGAGAAAAAAAGAAAAGGCAATCAATATCACTATATCAGAAACTGTTTTTCATTGGACATTCGATAATATGTGATACCCACTGACATATCAGACCTGAATGGGAACCTAAAATAGAGAACTACCTGAAAGGGAACTACAAAACATCACTATACCGGAAACTGAATTTCATTGGACAACCTATAACATGTGATCTTCACTGACATACCGGACCTGAAAGAGAACTTGAAACAGAAAACTACCTGAAAGGGAACTACAAAACGGGCAAAAATGATGATATCTACAGAAATTTTATATTTTAAAACAAACTTATAGTTTCTAATATAATTAATATTGTTTTTTATGTTTTTTTTAGATGTTTATTTTAAATTTACAATTGAAATTTTGAATCGGGTGTAAACCTGCTCTCCTCCAATGGGGAAGCAGGTAGCGTAACTGACATGCATTTAAAGGCCGTCTGTGCAGCGGAAAGGTATGCTTTGGTTTGTAAAGCACTTTTATTGCTCTTGAGAAAGACGGCTGGGACCGTTGAAACGCTTTTGCGTTGAGCCAAATAAAGACAAACTTTTTTACTGAATCTGTGATATTGTCTTTTCATATTGGGAAGGAGCCGGTAACCTGCAATATACACTGTGAGTAGATATTCACCTTTGTATGGTGTATTGTCTGATATTTTAGCACCACTATTTTGCACCTAGAGTTATACAACCGAGGAAGGAAAGGAAAGGAAGATACCAACGACTGATACAAGCTGAACCAGCGCCTCCAGCTAGCACACCTGATATACATATCTTAGAATTGGTTTTAATGATAAGTAACTAAGAATTTGTTCCAGTTTAAATAAATGGACATTTAAGGTAACTGCTTGAATATATGTACTTTTAGTGTCCTAATTAGAATTGTATTAGAATCAATTGTAGCTAAATAGCTGAGTGCATTGTCTGAATGTTAGTGGCTAATATCTTGGAATCTCATTGTGTTAATTAAATGAAATTCAATTGTGAATAAGGTTAGTTATAAGTTATAATTTGGTTTGCTTTGTAAAGAGTATAGCATTATTAAAATAGTTTTAAACGTGTATAGTATTGATTCATATTTTTGTTCCTACAAATATATGTCAATGTGTTTATAGATATTAACTAATAAAAAGAATTTAGGAATTTATATTAATTTTATTGTCTTAGTATATGCATATTTGATTGTGGGTTTATTTTAAAGAATAAATATTAAATATATTGTGTTATAACCCGGCCATAGACTGACATATTATTTGGAGGCATTGCATGAGATATTATTAATATTTATCATATTGATATAATATATTTGTAGTAAATAGAAATTATTAAAAAAAAAAAAAGAGAAAACATTTCATATTTCGAAATTAATATTTTGAAAATATATTTTTTTTTAAAAATTGAAATATTGATTTTCATATTTTGAGATTAATATTGATATTTTGAAATTCTATTAAAGATTAATTTTTGAAAAATGAATAAAAATATTAATTTTTCATATTTCAAAATTAATCAAAAATATACATTTTTCATATTTCAAGATTCATAAAAATATAAATTTTTCATATTTCAAAATTCATAAACATATAAATTTTTCATATTTCAAAATTAATAAAAATATAATTTTTTTTCATATTTCAAAATTAATATTAATTTTTTTTTGTGAAAATATATATATTTTTCTCTCTCTTTTTATTGGTAAAAATTGTATTAGCGTTTTAATTTAACTAAATACTAAGCCAATATATTAATGTCTATTACTAGGAGTGAATCATTTAATTCTGTACATAATGTTGAAAATGTGCCCTAACAATACCCCTTACTCGAGATGAGGTCCTTAAGAGGGACGTTATAGGCCACATTAAAGAGAGGTTTAATATTGCGGGTGAATTCAATGAGTACATGAATATGCTTGAAATTAAGGCTAACAATATTGCCATTGATGATGATAGGTGGAATGAAAAAAGAAAAATTATTACAAGAATTATTAATAATTAATCAATGCAAGTTTCTCAAAAAGCGAGACAAACTAATACTAAAATCTTGGCCCCTTGTGATATGCATTATTGACGAAATGTCGCTATATCTCATAGAGAAAGAATTGCAAACACAGAGGCTAGAAAATAGTATTCGTTTCTCACGCAGATGCGAAGAGAATTTAAAAATAGCCGAAGATAAAATTGATGAGTTTGCCCAAGACATAGCCATCTTAGATAAGCATAACTTAGATTTACTAGCAAAGATACAAGAGTTAAATAAACAGCTCACGCAAAGCCAGAGAGAATTAAGTGATTTAAAAAGGTCATATCGCCATAAGGAAAACCCCTCTATTAACAGTGAGAATAATGCAGATAATTCTAACTACCTTAGAGAATGCATCAGGGACGAAATGCAGAAATTTATGGAAGAATGTAGATAAAGGACCCCTGTTGGGTCAGAAATAGATTTCCCAAATAGACAGTCACCTCATGATGTAAATTTAGGGAGCTGCTGTAACTCAGCTGATGAGGGGGAGGGAAACTCTAATAGAGAGTCAGGGGGCAGAGCTAACTACCCAAATAGTACTAATGTACGTAGGGGATCTCCCCATAGGGAAAGTAGGGAACACTCCAACCCCAAAAATAAGGCTCCTATGAAATCCCAAAATAAGTCTAATAAGGTATATGTCTCCCATAAAAGAATTACTTTACTAAAGGATGCAGTACCTAGATTCTCCAACAAGGGAACAAACTCTGTAATTGATCACTTAGAGTCCTTTGAAAATTCATTAGCTATAATGAATGTTACAAGTGAGCAGTCAAAAATTAAATTTCTGCCTTGGGTATTTGAAGTTATACATCACAAATTCTTTGCTTCACTAAAGGATATGAATATTCATTCCTGGAGTGAAACAAAACGACAGTACAGAAAAGAATTCGGGCAACATTGCACTAAAACTGCAGCGAAAATAGCTGTATATGGTTTAAAATGTAGTGCAAATCAAAACCCCATAGAGTTCCTTTCTGTATTGAAAAATGCGTACAGTATGGCTGAAGATAATCCCATATTTGAATGCTCAGAATTTGTGAATCTATTTTTTGAAGAACTGCCCGCACCCATCAAAATCAATTTAGCTAGAGATTTTAATGAGAACTGCTCATTGGAATGGCTGATCAAAGAGAGTACAAAGTTATACTCTATTCAGCAGTCCGGTGAACAGGGGGTTAAAAAGGAATAAAAACCCAAAATTGTGGCAGAAATTAGGGTGTCGCCTAGCCCCCTCAATTTGGAGTCTAAAAAGAAAACCTACACGGAGGTGGCCAGAGGAAACAGGCCATCTCCACAGAGGTTTAACTCTACCCCTCCCCCAACACGGGCTGAGGCACAGAGAAACTATAACCAAAGTGGGAGACATACTCAGGTAAATAATTACTCCCAAAGAGAATACCCGCAAAATAATTGGTATCCCCACAAGGGTAGATGCAATAAGTGGCGAAGATATTCTAAGGGTAACCAGACACCCCAAGTAAATAATGCTCCCCAAAATACTAATGCTGAACAAGTTGAACCCCAGGGGCAACCACGCCAGGATAAAAACAGCGGCCCTGATTCTGAGGGAACCCAATGGTCCAGGAATCGTTATTATGGCGCATCAAGAGATAGGCCCAGGGGTAGAGGTAACTTGTATGATCAAGTAGATCAGCTTTATACTCACAGTCGTTATAGGCACAGTCGTAAATACTGCAGTATCACATGAAAGGAAGGGGAGAGATATACAAAATGCAATGATAAATGTCAATAATGGTACTAATCATATTATCTCCCCACAGACCGGAAACGGACGAATTAGCTGTGATGACAAGCAACCTCAGCCGGGAAAATTTAACCAATCTCTTCCTTTGCAGTGTTCTCTTAACCTTATTGCCACAGATGCAGTACACAAGAACCCAGTCGACCCTATCATAGAGGAGACCGGTAAGAGTGAAGTCTCTTCTGCATCAGGTAACACGGCGGATTCAGGTAACACGTGGCGAAGCCCACAGGTGTGCAATCATGCCAATTTTATGTTTGAAATGGTAGAAACTGCAGGGAGATATTATGTATTAGCTGAGCTGCAGGATTCAGTCTCCAGTCCTATCATGGGATTAATTGATACTGGATGTCAGGCAACTATTTTATCCCACAGGTACTACACACAGCTAAATGAGCTAACACCCCACAAACCTAAAATAGAAGAACTTGACGGTACTCTAATAGGAGTTTGGGGTGACTCTCTAAAAGTTTACGGTACTGCATGGTTAAAATTTAAACTGGGGAACAGGGTCATAAGACACCCTGTCATTATAGTGGATCTGCCAACTAATCGTTTAATTATTGGTAGTGATCTCCTGAAGCTATTAAGCACCATAATTGATTGCATAAATAATGTAATTTGGTCACAAGTAAAACGGTCAATAAATTATGAGCAATCCGGTATATCTCGCCCCGACATAACTGTCACGTGGTGGAAGAGAAGCCAGATGCTGTGGAGATTCATTTCAGGAATAACTCTATACCTGGAATCACTATCCTACAGATAGATGATCAGACTCCTTTAAGTGGCTCTGATGGTAATACTTTTAAAATTTTGCCTGGAAAGATAGCAAATATTTCCTTAGATGGCGATGTATTAACCATATCTCTCCACAAGGGGGATCATAAAAACCCTAAGGGGGGAGGCCACGCTCAATACCTCACAGGAATTGAGAGAGTTAAAGAGGATCTATTTATCCCTATGCAAGTACATGACCTTGGTAAAACCAAGTAAGCTAAATTGAACTTAAAACAGGAAGCTAGCTATATAAGCGAAGGCTTATTAGTGCAGATAGCTGAACCTAAAGTGATTAAATATCTTTCTCCCCAAGACCACTGTGTCCACAGCCGGGATGACAGGTTTGAAAGCTATAACATCACCACTAAATGCTTATTATCTGTTTCTATAGGTAATAAATCAGTGAAGCACCTGTTTTTAGTTCTAAATACTCCACATAATCAAATATACGTTGACAATGATCTCTTACATAGATATGCCATACAAATAGATTTGATTAACTCTTGCCTCTGGAGCAGGTTAAAGGGGGACCCTGAAGTATTTCAGGATGAAAATGCAGCCCTGAAATCAAACCAGCAATTGCCATATGCTGTGAATATGCAGGTGTCTAACAATGTTATAACTCCCGCCGGGCTGATAAATTTATTTTACCCTTACAGGTAAAAAGAGGTCAGAAATTAAAAACTTCTGAAACACTAATTTGCCTCTCCCATAGAATACAAAACCTGGGTATAACAATGGCCTATACTCCTATGGTAAATATTGGAACTATTCAAATGCATGTTATTGTACATAACATGACCCCACAGGATATAACCTTATCCAAGGCAACTACCATAGGATATGCACTGGAATCAAGTTATTACACTTTTGGATTCCAAAATAATGTAATTGGGCTAATACCTGAAGGATACTTAACTGAAGAACAATTAATAAAAAAATCATTTGCTTCAATACCAGAGGGTATATTTACTATTCAGTCTATTTATCCCTTCAGCTCAGAGGAAGGCATCTGTAAAATTGAAGAAGCCTCTCTAGTGTTTGTTCAGCAGATCAAAGATCAAGAATACCCCAATACCCAGAGTCATGGGGGAAATGTAAATTATAATCAAGGGGATCTCTCTAGATTGGAAGAAGCCTATGAAATAGGACAGCCTGAAATCTTTCCAGGATTTCAGCAAATAGTCGAAGAGCAAATATCCTTAGCTAATGGCTGTTCCAGCGATGATGAATGCCAGCTGCTGCAAGAACTCCTGATGGAGTACAAGGATATTTTTACTAGGGATTCTTATGACTGTGGGACTACAGACTTGCACATTGCAAGAATACAAACAGATTCCAATGCACCACCTGTCTTTGTTAAACAATACAGGCTTCCTTTAGCCTCATATGATTCTCTTGCAGAAATCATAAGGAACTTGGAAGAAAGAGGTATTATCAGACAGGTGCACAGCTCTTATAATAATCCTATTCTAGGTGTTCTTAAGCCCAATGGACAATGGTGTTTGTGTCCTGACTTAAGACAGCTAAACAAACAAGTGTACATGTATGGCTGGCCTGTGCCATATATTGACCAATGCCTAGCACAAATGCAGGGATCCAAAATATTCACTGCCATTGATTGTGCACAGGGATATTGGACCATAAAGGTACATGAGGAGGACCAGTATAAGCTGGCATTCTCATTCCAAAAGGTCCAGTATGCATTTCAGAGACTTCCTTTTGGATACATAAATTCTGGACATGAATTTGCTGTATTCGTGCATAAGGCTATGCCTGATGCACTGGAAAGGGGGACCCTATCTTATGTTGATGATGTTTTATACCAAAAGCATGATAATTTAAACAAAGTCATTGCTTATGCGAGCAAAATTCTGTCCCCAGTAGAAATAAAATTTAGCGATTGTGAAAAAGCCCTCTTATCTACTGTATGGGCTCTACAAAATTTCCTCAGCTATATACAGGGTGAGAAAATTATTGTAGAAACGGCCCACCAGCCTTAGCTATATTTGCAAAGTGAGAGAATAAGAGATGGGAATTTGTCTAATAGCCACATAACAGCGTGGACTCTTTTCTTACTAGGCTGGCTTTTAGAAATTCGCTACAAGCAAAATCAAAAGAATCCAGTCGCACAGGGGCTTGCTGAGCTCCACGACTGTACTGCTAAGGATCCTGGGGAAGAATTATCAGAAGATGATTTCCTGGAGGAACAATTGCTTTCCCCATATAAAATGTACAATGAGGACCATTGTCAAACATTACCTTGGGTATTTGTTGATGGTTGTTCTTACCATGCCACTATTTATAATGAGCGCAGACTAGTCGCTGGCATTGGTATAACTTGGCCAAATGGATTCCCAAATATATCTATAGGTTTCAACATTGGGCCAAGATCCAGTCAAGTTGCAGAACTCACTGCTGTTCTAAAAACCATTGAAATGGCTATTGAACATGGTATTCATGAATTTGTGATCATAACCGACTCAAATTATGTGCATGACAGTTTTGTTGAATACCTGCCAACTTGGAAAAGAAATAGCATGCAGAAAAGCAATAAAAAACCAGTCAAGCATGCGAGATTGATAATCTGGTGGTATCCAATGATTTAACCATACACTGGAAAAAGACCAAGGGTCATTCCAGGGTTCTAGGTCCTGATAAGGAAGGCAATGATTTTGCGGATTCATTAGCCCAGTGAATAATTAAAAATACTAGGGAGTGCTCAAATAAAGGCTAAAGAGTTTAATGAAATCAGAACAGTGAAAAAACTAATTTAAAATCAGGACTTAGAAAAAAACCTATATCTCACAAGCGCAGAAGATTAACCACAAAAGTGGACATAGGAATGATCCACAGTTATAAACATATAAAAAAATATAAAATGAAAAGAATAAATGTTACCAAAAAAGCATAAGTAATACTAATAGCTAGAGTGAGATGCCGGTTACACAATAGCTGGAATATAAAAAATGTAATTTATTACACAAATCAATAATATGTATAGGTCGACCTATTACAAAAAAACAAAAAATGAAAATTCATATTGTCACAAATTATACACAAATACAATGTTCACAGATACAATATAATAAAAACAAATATAAGGTGCAAAAGATCTATATAACTCTCTAGGAAGCGTCTATTGTGTTGCACCCATGTAATCTGTAATGTTCGTATGAAAGCCGTATTCCAAAATTGCAGTCTGTTTTAACAGTCTTGTTTGTCAATCCACCAAAAGTTTGTGCGGAGGAGCAGCTGGTTGTGAGGGGCCGTCCTAGCAGTAATAGTAGGTGACGCTGTGCTCCTATAGACAGAGAGTCCTCTTAGTGTGTTATCACGATTAATAATAAAACGTATATCTGTACTCACATGTCAGAGAACAGGAACCGGCTTCCAGGCAGCACAAGCACCGATCGTGCCTTAGACCACCCACGGAGATTGCGGGTTAGAGTTATAAAGCAAAGGTGCTAGGCTATATAAGTTTGAAAGTTGCGGCTGAAAACCCTGGTGATACAGTGCAGTTTCTTTTACAGGTTTAGGATTGATCCAGCGAAACTAAACTTCCAAGACCTTTTTTAAGGGCCAATACTGCCATTCTCACCAAAAAAGGGTTTATTCGCCTGAAAGTGAGAAAGCTCCCGTGCTGGAGCAAGGTTAAAGAGCAAAGCGTTTCAAAACCAAAGTTTCTTTCTCAAGCTCTAATAAGAGACGTCAGTTTGCTTCCTTTTAAACACAAATCTGACACCTGATCTAATTAATTAACTTCCACCTGATCTTTAAACAGAGTGCAAATTACTCATATATATCTAAATATAAAATATCAAATGTAAAAACATCTAATACAAAAAATCCATTTGATTGTTACATTAAACCAAGGGTAATTTGTTTAAGAAATAATAAACAGCAATAAAAACGGAACAGTAAGTATTGTCAGTATATTTATGAAAATCTTAGTAGTACTATCCAAATAATATATCAGTTTATGGCAGGGTTATAAACACAATCTTATATTAATTTTCCTTAAAAATTAAAACCCTAATCAACCATGCATCTACTAGACCATACAATTAATATAAATATCTGAATTCTTTTATTTAGTTAATATCCATAAACATATTGAATTATATTCGCAATAAAAGGAAATGAAACAAAATTTATATGCGTTAAAACCAACTCTTAAGATATGCTATCCTTCTTACAAAACCCAGAAAAATATACCTTCACAATTCAGCCTTATTTATTTAATACAATGGGACTAAAACCTTTAACATCCAAGCAATACAATTCTAAACTGTGCTCTTTCAACAATAGGATAATATATATTCTGCTATTTAACTGCAATTTATATTAATACAGAATTAACTTACAATATCAGAACTTGCACAGATGATTTACTTAGCAAATCAGATACAGATTTAAACAATATATATATATATATATATATATATAGGCTGTGAAATGCTAACTAAAACACACTGTTTCTTTAAATCTATTAAATACAAATTGACTATGCATATAACTTATCTTATAATAAAACTTTTATATACATCACCAAATAACAGCAATCCAGTTTCCAATTTTCGCAACGGATCCAATTTCACACCTCATATAAAATAAGTGTAATTGCAATGGAATAGGAGAAATATGGCCCACTTTGTTTTTGTAGTTTGACTGTGTCCCACGCAAAACAGTTTCAGTCAGTTAAAAAAACTGTAGCCAGTCTCCCTCTTCTTCCTTCTGCATCCACGATATAGTTTAATCATTGGTGTGAAATATGGGTGGCCCTTCGAAACCTTGTCCCTCTATTGGATAACTGGATATCCCATTTCCAACAGCCAAAAATCTTTCTGGCTGTAGTTCTCTCGTGGCAACACCGGGTGGCAGCATTATGAACAGGCATAGTAACATTTGAAACAACTTAAATCAGTATTTCTACGAAATGGTTATTAATTTTATCATAATTTACTGCGACAACTATTCATAATATTTGTTTTGGATAAGTTATATCTTAATGAATTTTCTGATCATTTTGATATGAAACATCACATATATCTAACATTATATTAAAATAATTTATATTTCATTTAGCCTAACAGAAAATTTATATCTCATAGTCATATCACATCAAAGTAGCTTCCATATCTTCATCTCACTATATTTTAAGAGATGTATTTAAAACTTTATAAACATTTGTTTCACATTTATATGATATGACTTATTTCACCTCACGCAGGCACTCCATCTGAAATAAAGTAATAAGTGTCATTAATTATTTCTTTCCAGGTCCACAAATATTTATTTAAAAACACAGAGGTTAAGATATTCAATGCTTTCAAAATATACATATATATATTCATATATATATATATATCTATATATATAACTATATATATATCTCATATCCACTAAAATATATACAGTTGTTTTGAAATCATAATGTAAGCCATTTGTCTTCACTGTGTCCTGTTTGCTCTAACTGGCCTTTTCAGTAACTTCAGACTCCCTGTCTCCCATTCACTACATGGGGTCCCCTGCACCAAAGGGCAAATGCTGAAAATCTCACATGACTTGTCACCTGAGCTAGATTCCTAGGTATATTGGGAGGGGTAAATAGATTTTATCTCACATTCCCAAGCAATCATACATATGGTCTAATAAACTGTGTTATATTTTAGTTCCTTGCTAAATTATACAATTTCATAATTTAACATATTGAGTGTGTGAGATCTCCCAGAGATAATCCTTTGTTCTCATTTCAGCCAAGAATGTCTCCTGTGCAATTGGATTGGGGGAGATCTCTTAGAAATAATCCTTTGTCCTACAGACCATGTGCACATCCACAGATTTATTAAATAAAGATAAATATACTTCTATATATTATTTAATAATATTTCAAACACCTTGACATAAATCCCCCTTTCTAATTCAAAAATATGTAGGACACATGTATTTGAATTGGATCAAAGTTAGTGGTATTTGGTGAGGATGTTGACCGTACACATCATGGACAGTCTTCTATGTAGATAGTCTGTCAATTTTGAACCTTCATGTTTATCAGTTAGGCATCTTTAAACTACAGTATGTCTTTAGTTCATTTGGGGATATGACACTTCATTCTCCCTCTATGACTTGTAGTTGGGATCTGGGATGACATGCTCGCAATTGATTGATATGGACCCATTTATCTATGAAACTTTCATTTTTGGGGATCCGTATTTTATAGGCCACTGGAGATATTTTGTCAGTAATGACGAAAGGACCTTTCCATGAGGGAAGAAATTTCTTCTCCCTAACCTGATCTCTTCCAAAGTTATAAAGATAAACTTTATCATTTATTTCATATTCCTTTTTGGATGTTTTGAGATCATAATAGGTTTTAGTGGCAGTTGCGGCTCTTTCTAAATTCCTTTGAGCAAATTCAAAGGCATATTGCAGGTGCTTTCTTAGGTTTTCCACATATTGATGTGTATTGGCAGCGTTTATCAAGTTTTGGTCTGATGTACGGTACAGCAGATGCTGAGGTAGAACCATTCTTCTACCAGTCATCAGTTCAAAAGGTTACATCTTGGTAGCACTACTTGGAGTTGCTCTTAATGCCATTAAGACTAGAGGTAGTTTTACATCCCAGTCTTTACCTGTTTCACTCACAAACTTTTTGAGGATTTTAACAATAGACTGGTTGTAACGCTCTACACCACCACTTGAGGCAGCTCTATAAGCAATATGGAGCTTTCTTTTAACCCCTAGTATTTTCCACATTTTTATCATCACTTTGCTAGTGAAGTGGGTCCCCCGATCTGATTCGATTCTTTGGGGCAAACCAAATCTGGAAAATACATGGTTGATGAGAAATGCTGCACATGTTTCAGCACTATTGTTAGGTGCACTAATGCACTCTACCCATTTAGTGAACAGGCATGTCACGGTTAACATGTATTTGTTGCCTCTTGATGATCTTGTTACTGGACCAATAAAATCAATTTGTATATCTGACCATGGCATTACCATCCCCCTCTTCTGCAATGGCGCTCTATGCGTTGGTGCAGTGGGTTGGAACTGTGGACAGATTAAACACCCTTGACAGTAGGTTTGAACATCTTTCAACATGTGTGGCCAAAAAGCATAATCACGTAATATTTCATACGTGAGTTTGGCCCCACGATGACCAGATGTGGGAGCATCATGGGCATGTTGAAGCATTAGACCTCTAAACTTGGTGGGTACTACCCACTGCTGGATGCCAGTTTTGGAAGTTCTAATTAACAAACCATCCTGTAACTTGAATTGTGATCTAGATTTTATTAAGATTCTAAGATCTTCTTTGCCAATACAATCATCTTTTGAGATGGGGTTGCTTTCAGGATCTTCTATGTGTTTATAGAAGATGCCTACAATGGGGTCTTCTTTTTGACTATTGATCAGGTCCTCACTAGGAGAATCCTGACTCCATTGTACCAAGTTAGGCTCACTCTGTTGTTTTGCCTGGTTTCTGGTAATGGCTTCTACCTGAATTGCACCCATTAAGTGTTCAATATTAAGGAGTTCTCCAGTTATGGCTCCTTGTTTGGCTAATGAATCCGCAAGGTCATTGCCTTCCTTATCAGGACCTAGAACTCTGGAATGACCCTTGGTCTTTTTCCAGTGTATGGTTAAATCATTGGATACTACCAGATTATCAATCTCGCAGAACAACTTGCCATGCTTGACTGGTTTGTTATTGCTTTTCTGCATGCCATTTCTTTTCCAAGTTGGCAGGTATTCAACAAAACTGTCACGTACATAATTTGAGTCAGTTATGAACACAAATTCATGAATACCATGTTCAATAGCCATTTCAATGGTTTTGAAAACAGCAGTTAGTTCTGCAACTTGACTGGATCTTGGTCCAATGTTGAAACCTACAGATATATTTGAGAATCCATTTGCCCCAGTTATACCAATGCCAGCGACTAATCTGCGCTCATTATCAATAATGGCATGGTAAGAACAACCATCAACATATACCCAAGGTAATGTTTGACAATGGTCCTCATTGTACATTTTATATGGGGAAAGCAATTGTTCCTCCAGAAAATCATCATCTGATAATTCTTCCCCTGGATCTCTGGCAGTACAGTCGTGGAGCTCAGAAAGCCCTTGTGCGACTGGATTCTTTTTATTCTGCTTGTAGCGAATTTCTAAGGGCCAGCCTTGTAAGGAAAGAGTCCACGCTGTTATGCGGCTATTAGACAAATTCCCATCTCTTATTCTCTCACTTTGCAAATATAGCAAAGGCTGGTGGGCCATTTCTACAATAATTTTCTCGCCCTGTATATAGCTGCGGAAATTTTGTAGAGCCCATACAGTAGATAAGAGGGCTTTTTCGCAATCGTTAAACTTTATTTCTACTGGGGATAGATTTTTGCTCGCATAAGCAATGGCTTTGTTCAAATTATCATGCTTTTGGTATAAAACAGCACTCATGCTTACATCTGTGTACCCTGTTTCTAAGTAGAAAGGTTTGCCACCTTCAGGGTACGCTAAGCAAGGTGCTTGAGTGAGTTTTCTCTTCAGCTCTCTGATGGCTGTCTCTTGAGACTCACTCCAGTGCCATTTCACCTCTTTCTTTAGGAGAAGTAGGAGTGGTTTAGCTAATTCCGCATAATTATCAATGAATTTGCGAGAATAATTTGTCATACCCAGGAATGATCTCAATTCCTTTAAGTTAGTTGGGTTTTTAGAATTCACTATCGCTTCCACCTTTTTCTTCTGGGGATTTAATCCGTCAGAGGTAACTTCATGTCCCAAGAATTTTACACGAGTGCGGCACCATTGAGCTTTTTGCAGGGATAATTTGACACCTGCCCTTTTAAGTTGGCTGAGGACGTGTTTAAGCTCTGCGATGTGTTTTTCAAAGTCTGTGGTTTTGATTAAAACATCATCAATATAAGATAAGGTCCCCCTTTCCAGTGCGTCAGGCATAGCCTTATGCATGAATACAGCAAATTCATGTCCAGAATTTATGTATCCAAATGGAAGTCTCTGGAATGCATACTGAACCTTTTGGAATGAGAATGCTAGCTTATATTGGTCCTCTTCATGTACCTTTATGGTCCAATATCCCTGTGCACAATCAATGGCAGTGAATATTTTGGATCCCTGCATTTGTGCTAGGCACTGGTCAATGTATGGTACAGGCCAGCCAGACATGTATACTCGTTTGTTTAGCTGTCTTAAGTCAGCACACAAACGCCATTGTCCATTGGGCTTAAGGACACCTAGAATAGGATTATTATAAGAGCTGTGCACCTGTCTGATAATACCTCTTTCTTCCAAATTCCTTATGATCTCTGCAAGAGAATCATATGAGGCTAAGGGAAGTCTGTATTGTTTGACAAATATAGGTGGTGCATTAGGATCTGTTTGTATCCTTGCAATGTGCAAGTCTGTAGTACCACAGTCATAAGAATCCTTAGCGAAAATATCCTTGTACTCCATCAGGAGTTCTCACAGCTGTTGGCGTTCATCATCGCTGGAACAGCCATTAGCTAAGGATATTTGCTCTTCGATTATTTGCTGAAATCCTGGAAAGATTTCAGGCTGTCCTATTTCATAGGCTTCTTCTAATCTAGAGGTGAGATCCCCTTGATTATAATTTACATTGCTCCCATGACTCTGGGTATTGGCGTAATCTTGCTGTTTGATTGGCTGATCAAACACTAGAGAGGCTTCTTCAATTTTATAGATGCCTTCCTCTGAGTTGAAGGGATAAATAGACTGAATATTAAATAGACCCTCTGGCATGGATGCAAAGGATTGTTCTATTAATTGTTCTTCAGTTAGGTATCCTTCAGGTATTAGCCCAATTACATTATTCTGGAATCCAAAAGTGTAATAACTTGATTCCAGTGCATATCCTATGGTGGTTCCCTTGGATAATTTTATATCCTGTGGGGTCATGTTATGCACAACAATATGTATTGGAACAGTTCCAATATTCACCATAGGAGTGTAGGTTACTGTGACACCCAGATTTTGTATTCTATGGGAGAGGCAGATTAGTGTTTCAGAAGTTTTTAATTTCTGACCTCTCTTTACCTGTAAGGGTAAAAGAAATTTATCAGCCCCAGCAGGAATTATGACATCGCTAGATACCTGCATATTCACGGCATATGGCAATTGCTGGTTTGATTTCAGGGCTGCATTTTCATCCTGAAATACTTCAGGGTCCCCCTTTAACCTGCTCCAGAGGCAAGAATTAATCAAATCTATTTGTATGGCATATCTATGTAAGATATCATTGCCAATGTATATTTGATTATGGGGAATATTTAAAACTAAAAACAGGTGCTTCACTGACTTATTACCTATAGAGATAGATAATAAGCACTTAGCTGTGATGTTATAGCTTTCAGACCTGTCATCCAGGTTGTTGACACAGTGGTCTTGGGGAGAAAGATATTTAATCACTTTAGGTTCAGCTATCTGCGCTAATAAACCTTCGCTTATATAGCTAGCTTCCTGTTTTAAGTTTATTTTAGCATACTTGGTTTTACCAAGGTCATGTACTTGTATAGGGATAAATAGATCCTCTTTAACTCTCTCAATCCCTGTGAGGTATTGAGCGTGGCCTCCCCCCTTAGGGATTTTATGATCCCCCTTGTGGAGTAATATGGTTAATACATCGCCATCTAGGGAAATATTCGCTATCTTTCCAGGCGAAATTTTAAAAGTATTACCATCAGAGCCACTAAAAGGAGTCTGATCATCTATTTGTAGAATAGTGATTTCAGGTACAGAGTTATTTCTGAAATGAATCTCCACAGCATCTGGTTTCTCTTCCACCACGTGACAGCTATGTCGGGCGCAAGATATACCAGAGTTTTCATAATTGATAGGCCGTCTAACTTGTGACCAAATTACATTATTTATGCAATCAATTATGGTGCTTAATCGCTTCAGGAGATCACTACCAATAATTAAACGATCAGTTGGCAGATCCACTATAATGACAGGGTGTCTTATGACCCTGTTCCCCAATTTAAATTTTAACCAGGCAGTACCGTAGACTTTTAGGGAGTCACCCCCAACACCTATTAGAGAACCGTCAAATTACTACTATTACTATTATTAGTACCTGTGGGATAAGATAGTTGCCTGTGACCCAGTGTCAATTAATCCCCTGATAGGGTTGGAGACTGAATCTTGCAGCTCAACTAATACATAATATCTTCCTGCAGTTTCTACCATTTCACACATAAAATTGGCATTCTCACACATCTGTGGGCTTCGCCACGTGTTACCTGAATTCGCTGTGTCATTCGATGCAGAGGAACCTTCATGCGTACCTGTTTCCTCTATGACAGGGTCGGTTGGATTCTTTTGTACTGCATCTGTGGAGATAAGTTTAGGAGAGAGCTGCAAGGGAAGAGATTTGTTAACTTTTCCTGGACAAGGTTGCTTGTCATCACGGCTAAATCATCCATTTCCGGTCTGTGGGGAGATAACATGATTAGTATCATTGATATTTATTATTACATTTTGTATATCTCTCCCCTCCCCTTCAGGTGATACTGCAGTATTTATGACTGTGCCTGTGGTCCACTGCTGACCACTGGCTGTACCCCTAAAAAAGTATTGTTTGGTTGCTGAGCCGTAGATTTTTGACTCATATTAGCGATTTGTTCGCTCAACCGATTTATCTGGGTAAACAGCATATCTACCTGATTGTACAAGTTACCTCTACCCCTGGGCCTATCTCCTGGTGCCCCATTGTACTGATTCCTGGACCATTGGGTTCCCTCAGAATCAGGGCCGTTATTTCTATTCTGGCGTGGTTGCCCCTGGGGTTCAGCTTGTTCAGCATTAGTACTTTGGGGAGCATTATATACTTGGGGTGTCTGGTTACCCTGAGAATATCTTCGCCGCCTATTGTATCTACCCTTGCGCGGATACCAATTATTTGGCGAGTATTCTCTTTGTGAGTAATTATTCACCTGATTATGTCCCCCACTTTGGTTATAGTCTCCCTGCGCCTCAACCTGTGTAGGGGGAGGGGCAGAATTAAACCTCTGTGGAGATGGCCTGTTTTGACTGGCCACCTCTGCATAAGTCCTCTTGTTAGACTCCAAATTGAGGGGGCTAGGTGACACCCTAGTTTCTGCCACAATTTTGGGTTTTGACTCCTTTTTAACCCCCTGCTCACTGGACTGCTGAATAGAGTATAACTTCGTACTCTCTTTGATCAGCCATTCCAATGAGCAGTCCTCATCAAAATCTCTAGCTAAGTTGATTTTGATGGGTGTAGGCAGTGCTTCAAAAAATAAATTTACAAATTCTGAGCCATCAAATTTGGGATTATCTTCAGCCATACTGTACGCATTTTTCAATACAGAAAGGAATTCGATTGGACTCTGATTCGCACGACACTTTAAACCATATACCGCTATTTTCGCGGCAGTTTTAGTGCGATATTGCCCGAATTCTTTTCTGCATTGTTGTTTTACCCCATTCCAGGAATGAATATTCATATCCTTTAGTGAAGCAAAGAATTTGTGATGCTTACTGTCAAATACCCAAGGCAGAAATTCAATTTTCAATTTCTCACTTGTAACATTCATTATAGCTAACGCATTTTCAAAAGCCTGTAAATGATCAATTACAGATGTTGTTCCCTTATTGGAGAATATAGGTACTGCGCGTTGTACGAAGGTGATTATTTTATGGGAATCATAGACTTTATCAGACTTATTTTGGGATTCTCTGTTAGAGTTTCCCTCCCCCGCATCAGCTGCGCTACGGCAATCCTCTGGATTTACATCCTGAGGGGATTGTCTATTCGGGAAATCTATTTCTGACCCGTTAGGGGTTGTTTGTCTGTATTGTTCTATATATTTTTGTACCTCGTCCCTGACGTGTTCGCTAAAGGAGTTAGCATTATCTGCATTATTCTCACTGTTAATATAGGGGTTTTCATTATGGCGATATGACCTTTTTACATCGCTTAATTCTCTATGGCTTTGCGCAAGCTGTTTATTTAAATCTTGTATCTGCGCGATTAAGTCTGTATTATGCTTATCTAAGTCGGTTAGGTTTTGGGCAAATTCATCCATTTTATTTTTGGCTATTTTTAAACCCTCTTCGCGTCTGCGTGAGGAACGAATACTATTTTCTAGCTCCTGTATTTGCAATCGTTTGTCTGTGACACAAAACGACATTTCGTCAATTATGCATATTAAAAGGGGCCAGGATTTTAGTATTAGTTCGTCTCGCTTTTTGGAAGCTTTGCATTGATTAATCATTAATAATTCCTGGAAGAATTCATTCTCTTCATTCCACATATTATTATTAACGGTAATATTTTTAGCCCTAGTTTCAAGCGTATCCATAAAATCATTTAATTCACCCGCAATATTAAACTTCCCTTTAAGGTAACTTAAGATATCTTTCTTAAGGACCTGACCTTTAGTAATAGGTATGGTTATGGGACCAATTTCATTGCTATGTATAGAATTAAATGAGTCACTTCTGGCTACAGACATTATTGTATTGGTTTAGTATTTATTTAACTAAAATGCTAATACAATTTTTGCTAATAAAAAGAGAGAAAAATTTTATATTTTAAAAAAAAAAATATTATTAATTTTGAAATATGAAAAATTGATATTCCGAACTATGAAAAATTAATATTTTTGATTAACTTTGAAAATATGAAAAATTTATATTTTTGATTAATTTTGAAATATGAAAAATTAATATTTTTATTAATTTTTCAAAATTAATCTTTAATAATATTTCAAGATATTAATGTCAATCTCGAAATATGAAAATTAATATTTCAACTTCTCAAAAAAAATTATATCTTCAAAATATTAATATCGAAATATGATTTTTTTTTTTCTTTTTTTTCTCTTTTACAATAATTTCTATTTACTTACACATATATTATATCAATTATGATGGATATTATTAAATCTCAGCGGTGCCTCCAATTATTATGTCAGTATATTTATGAAAATCTTAGTAGTGCTATCCAAATAATATATCAGTTTATGGCAGGGTTATAAACACAATCTTATATTAATTTTCCTTAAAAATTGAAACCCTAATCAACCATGCATCTACTAGACCATACAATTAATATAAATATCTGAATTCTTTTATTTAATTAATATCCATAAACATATTGAATTATATTCGCAATAAAAGGAAATGAAACAAAATTTATATGCGTTAAAACCAACTCTTAAGATATGCTATCCTTCTTACAAAACCCAGAAAAATATACCTTCACAATTCACCCTTATTTATTTAATACAATGGGACTAAAACCTTTAACATCCAAGCAATACAATTCTAAACTGTGCTCTTTCAACAATAGGATAATATATATATATTCTGCTATTTAACTGCAATTTATCTTAATACAGAATTAACTTACAATATCAGAACTTGCACAGATGATTTACTTAGCAAATCAGATACAGATTTAAACAATATATATATATATATATATATATATATATATATATATATATATATATATATATATATATAGGCTGTGAAATGCTAACTAAAACACACTGTTTCTTTAAATCTATTAAATGCAAATTGACTATGCATATAACTTATCTTATAATAAAACTTTTATATACATCACCAAATAACAGCAATCCAGTTTCCAATTTTCGCAACGGATCCAATTTCACACCTCATATAAAATAAGTGTAATTGCAATGGAATAGGAGAAATATGGCCCACTTTGTTTTTGTAGTTTGACTGTGTCCCACGCAAAACAGTTTCAGTCAGTTCAAAAAACTGTAGCCAGTCTCCCTCTTCTTCCTTCTGCATCCACTATATAGTTTAATCATTGGTGTGAAATATGGGTGGCCCTTCGAAACCTTGTCCCTCTATTGGATAACTGGATATCCCATTTCCAACAGCCAAAAATCTTTCTGGCTGTAGTTCTCTCGTGGCAACACCGGGTGGCAGCATTATGAACAGGCATAGTAACATTTGAAACAACTTAAATCAGTATTTCTATGAAATGGTTATTAATTTTATCATAATTTACTGCGACAACTATTCATAATATTTGTTTTGGATAAGTTATATCTTAATGAATTTTCTGATCATTTTGATATGAAACATCACATATATCTAACATTATATTAAAATAATTTATATTTCATTTAGCCTAACAGAAAATGTATATCTCATAGTCATATCACATCAAAGTAGCTTCCATATCTTCATCTCACTATATTTTAAGAGATGTATTTAAAACTTTATAAACATTTGTTTCACATTTATATGATATGACTTATTTCACCTCACGCAGGCACTCCATCTGAAATAAAGTAATAAGTGTCATTAATTATTTCTTTCCAGGTCCACAAATATTTATTTAAAAACACAGAGGTTAAGATATTCAATGCTTTCAAAATATACATATATATATTCATATATATCTATATCTATATATATAACTATATATATATCTCATATCCACTAAAATATATACAGTTGTTTTGAAATCATAATGTAAGCCATTTGTCTTCACTGTGTGCTGTATGTTCTAACTGCCCTTTCAGTAACTTCAGACTCCCTGTCTCCCATTCACTACATGGGGTCCCCTGCACCAAAGGGCAAATGCTGAAAATCTCACATGACTTGTCACCTGAGCTAGATTCCTAGGTATATTGGGAGGGGTAAATAGATTTTATCTCACATTCCCAAGCAATCATACATATGGTCTAATAAACTGTGTTATATTTTAGTTCCTTGCTAAATTATACAATTGCATAATTTAACATATTGAGTGTGTGAGATCTCCCAGAGATAATCCTTTGTTCTCATTTCAGCCAAGAATGTCTCCTGTGCAATTGGAGTGGGGGAGATCTCTTAGAAATAATCCTTTGTCCTACAGACCATGTGCACATCCACAGATTTATTAAATAAAGATAAATATACTTCTATATATTATTTAATAATATTTCAAATACCTTGACAGTTTAATACATATATGTGATAAAATCCGACATCTTCACACTGGCAAATTACATTAATTCAAAAGACTTAAAACATAATAACTAAATAAAATTATTTTATAAGAATATTGTTTAAAAAATATATTGTTTAAAAATATTCTCAAAAATGAGACCTGATAGGAATCAAACCAACGACCTTAGGTATCCAAAACAGTATACCATACCACTACCCCATCTTCCCATATAGGGATGAATGAATATTTTGAGATAAATAAATACTTTAAGATAGGGGTTATACCTAAAAAATACATATAGAGAGATTAGTAGAAAAGTGATGAATACTACAGACACTACAGGAGGCGAACCCGGGACCTTCAAGTCCCCAAAATATAACTCTAACCACTAGACTATACTTCTTTCAACTAGAGTATTCAAAATACTTATAATCAATATATCAACCAAAATTCATCTGCCTTTATCTTTAGAATTCATCTGCCTCTATATCTAAAATTTTTAAAAATTATTCAAAATTAAAAATCATCTACCTTTATATTTAAGAACACTATCCTCAGAACAGTATATTTAAAATTGCATATTTAATATATTCAAAATTCCAAAAATATATATTCAAAAATGTCCAAGAATCGAACCTAGGACCTATTGTGTCTAAAACGGAATAACTAACCACTGTGCTATCTGTTAAACCACTGCTAAAAATTAATACTAAAAAATGCCATTATAGAAAACATCCTAAGTCAAAATCTATATTTAAACCTTGTGGTGTAAGGGTTTTTAATTCGAAAATCCATTTCGCTTCTAATTTAAGGATCTCTTTTTGTATATTATAACCCCTCCAATTAGGTTTTACCTTGTCTATTACAGTGTAAGAGATATGTTTTAGATTCCTATTGTTACACTTTTTAAAATGTTTGGAGACAGGTTATTCTCTGTTTCTTTCTAAATCCATATTTTCAATGGAATTTATATGTTCCCTTATCCTGTCTTTTACAGCCCTTGTGGATTCTCCAATATACTGGGCCCCACATAAGCATTCTAATAGGTAAATGACATTAGAATCTGTGCATCTATATAAATCCTTAATCTTATATTCTTTGTTAGCAACATTTCATTTAAAAGTTTTACACTTTTTTGAATTTTTGCATGCTTTGCAGCTCAAACAAGGGAAAAAAACTGTAATTGTATTACCCCTTAGATCTTTGTCTCTATTTATACACTGTCCTATGGTTTTCAAATCAGTTGGGGCCAATCTAGTTTTAAGATTCCTACATTTTCTATACACAACTTTCGGAATGTTTGGCAAATGGGGTCCTAAAGTCTCATCTGACCTAAGGATATGCCAATGTCTTTTTAAAACCTTCTAGTTTTTTACTGTCAACATTAAATTGAGTGATAAATGGAATATTTAGGGCCTCCACATTATCACAAGTATCCTTGGTTATATTAATGTTATTATCCTCATTCTTTATTCTATCTTTCTTTGTCAGTAAATTAGCTCTATTTATCTTTGAGGCCTCCGATCTAGTTGATTCTATTATGTCAGGGTTATAGCCCTTTTGTAAAAATGTATTAACTAAAACATTTGATTGATCAATAAAATCTATCTCTCTCGTTCAATTCTTTCTAATGCGTAAAAATTGGCTTTTCGGAATATTCATTTTCCCTCTCTCTAGATGGCAACTTTCAGCATGGATGTAGCCGTTCGCGTCTACTGGTTTAAAATAAGTTTTTGTTATTAATTTCCCATCTTCCACATGTATATTAAGATCCAAAAAATTTATACTGGTTTTGCTGATTTCGTATGTAAACTTTAAATTCTTATCATTCAAACTCATTCTGGAGAAGAGCCATTACAGTTCTTCTTGAGTACCTCGCCATATAATTAAAATATTGTCAATATACCTCTTAAAGGAGACCAGATTTGCCCCTAAGTCAGTAGAGTCCAAAAAAATTAACTCCCATAGGCCCATAAAAAGATTCGCATGACTAGGGGCAAATCTGGTCCCCATAGCTGTGCCGCATTCTTGCAAATAATAATTACCATTGAAGTTAAAATAGTTATGTGATAGAATAAATCTAATACTATTAATGATAAAATTCTTGTCTTCTGTTAATAAACTGGGATCTTTATCTACAAAAAAATTAGTGGCTGCTATGCCTAGATCATGTTTGATACAGGTGTATAATGCTGATACATCACAAGTGGCGAGGAGACAATCCTCCTCCCATTCAATATTTTCTAGTATCCGAAGTACATCAGTCGAGTCTTTCAGATAGCTGGGCAGGGCTTTTACATAATCCTGGAGATATAGATCTATATACTACGACAGATTAGCAGTAATTGAGTTGATACCGGAAACGATTGGTCTTCCGGGCGGGTTAAAATTATCTTTATGGATTTTCGGTAGACAATACATAAGTGGAATCTTAGGCTCTTTAGGGAGCAAGTAGCCCATTTCTTTATCATTTAAGATGCCTAATTCCTTTGCTTCTGTTAAAAGTTTGGTCAACTCGTTTAAAAAATCTCTAGTTGGATCTTTTGTTAAAATTCGATATGTATCCTTATCATTTAGGAGTTGGTAACACATGTCTAAATATTTCTCTTTGTCCATTAAGACAATCCCTCCTCCTTTATCTGCTGGTTTTACCACCACCATATTGTTGTCCTCTAGTTCTTTAATCTTAGATAGTTGGGCCTTAGTCAGATTTGATCTTCTAATTTTACTTCCATCTGTGTTTAAATTCTGTATATCATGCATGACCAATTTTTCAAAAGTTTCAATTGACCCACCTTTTATATGTTTAGGATAAAAGTGAGACTTATCTCTTAAGTTAGTGTGTTTAAATGATGGTACATTAATTGTTTCTGCTCTCACGTTGGTACATCTCTCA
Organism: Bombina bombina; assembly: GCF_027579735.1. Lineage (NCBI taxonomy): Eukaryota > Metazoa > Chordata > Amphibia > Anura > Bombinatoridae > Bombina > Bombina bombina. The sequence goes on along the minus strand of NC_069502.1, from coordinate 904,672,714 downwards.
AAAGGATTCCGAAGAAACCATTTCTTTACTGTCAGGTTTCTTACAAATTTGTGTGCATCAATGAACACATTAAATTTATTGATTCTTTGTGTCGGTACGAAGGACAATCCCCTGTTAAGTACTTCCTTTTGTTTGGTGGTTAGTTCACCTTTGCTCAAATTAAAAATATTACTACTTTCTTCAACTAGATTCTTTTTGTTTTGACGTTTCTGTGATCCACTCCCTCTTCCTCCCCGTTTTCGGATGCCCTTCTTTTTCTTTGGTTTATAAGGGGGGAGTTCGGATTGTCCCCTCTCCAATTTAACTTTCTCTCTAAAAAATGACTATTAAAATTCCCTTGATTGCTTGTAATAGGTGTTGGGTCATTTTGGGCGTAATTTGTCTCAGGGAAAGGGAGGGGTTGAAACCTATTTCTTGTAGTGAAATCCCTTGGAGACTCAAAATTTATATATTCTCTATTACCTGGGCCATGATACGGCCTTATTTTCAATCTATTGTCATTATATGACTCATTATGACTCCCCAAGGTCTATCCTGTTCATGCTGTTGGTTATTTTTGTTATATCTCCAACTGTTATCAGATTGTCTATTGTACCTCCAATTTTGGTTCCATACGGGACCCTTGTTCCACTCTCTATCCTCGTATTGATGGTGTCTATTGCCTGAAAAGTGATGATCATACTGTCTATTATATGACGAGTTTCTATTCGTATAGTTGGAATGTCTATATCCTACTTGTTTTAGGTCTACTGGTTTAGTTTGTGTTTTTGATTGATAGTTAACCTTGGGATAGTGATTCTCTCTACTTTTATTTGACTGTGTTTGTTTATTATTCATTTGTCTTATGTTATTACTATGATTGTTTGATGTTTGTTTTAACTTAATAGATGGAGAAGGTACTGCCAAATGGGTCGTATGTGTTGTCTTCCCAGATTTTTTATCTAATTTGTCTGTATTTTTAGGGCTTAGACTTCTGTTATGGCTCCAAGTGTGTGTGATATAACAATCACTATTGGGCTCATTTTCATAGGTTGCATAATCGTCTCTATCTCTTTTTAATTTTTTACTTTTATTCATGAGGAGCTCTTCTCTATTATTACTTAGACGTGTTTTTATCTCTTGTTCCATATCTTTAAATTCTTTACTTGTTTTAAAAGGAATTAGTTTAGTATCTAAATTATTTATTTTACAATTGATGTCCTCTAATAGTTTATTTCTAAACTCCTTTATCAATTTCATTAGTTTAATCGATGCTTCCTCAAGGATATTCCTCCACTTAGTTTTAAATTCAGTATCATCACTCTTGAATGCACATTCTTTTTTAAATCTAAGACCCCTAGGTACTTTTTCTTCCCTTATATATATATATATATCAAAAAATGCACAATCCAACTTATATTTCATTAGCCCAACAAAGAGCCATAACTGGAGAACTCCTTAATATTGACCACTTAATGGGTGCAATTCAGGTAGAAGCCATTACCAGAAACCAGGCTAAACAACAGAGTGAGCCTAACCTGGTACAATGGAGTCAGGATTCTCCTAGTGAGGGCCTGATCACTGGTCAAAAAGAAGACCCCATTGTAGGCATCTTCTATAAACACATAAAAGATCCTGAAAGCAACCCCATCTCAAAAGATGATTGTATTGGCAAAGAAGATCTTAGAATCTTAATGAAATCCAGATCACAATTCAAGTTACAGTATGGTTTGTTAATTAGAACCTCCAAAACTGGCATCCAACAATGGGTAGTACCCACCAAGTTCAGAGGTCTAATGCTTCAACATGCCCATGATGCTCCCACATCTGGTCATTGTGGTGCTAAACTCACGTATGAAATATTACGTGATTATGCCTTTTGGACACACATGTTGAAAGATGTTCAAACCTACTGTCAAGGGTGTTTAATATGTCCACAGTTCCAACCCACTGCGCCAACGCATAGAGCGCCATTGCAGAAAAGGGGGATGGTAATGTCATGGTCAGATATACAAATTGATTTTATTGGTCCAGTAACTAGGTCATCAAGAGGTAACAAATACATGTTAACAGTGACATGCCTGTTCACTAAATGGGTAGAGTGCATCAGTGCACCTAACAATAGTGCTGAAACATGCTCATCATTGCTCATCAACCACGTGTTTTCCAGATTTGGTTTACCCCAAAGAATCGAATCAGATCGAGGAACCCACTTCATTAGCAAAGTGATGACCAAAATGTGGAAAATACTAGGGGTTAAAAGACAGCTCCATATTGCTTATAGAGCTGCTTCAAGTGGTGGTGTAGAGCGTTACAATTAGTTTGTGAGTGAAACGTGTAAAGACAGGGATATAAAACTACCTCTAGTCTTAATGGCATTAAGAGCAACTTCAAGTAATGCTACCACGATGACACCTTTTGAACTGATGACTGGTAGAAGAATGGTTCTACCTCAACATCTACTGTACAGTACATCAGACCAAAATTTGATAAACGCTGCCAATACACATCAATATGTGGAGAACCAAAGAAAGCACCTGCAATATGCCTTTGCATTTGCTCAAAGGAACTTAGAGAAATCCGCAACTGCCACTAAAACCTATTATGATCTCAAAATGTCCAAAAAGGAATATGAAATAAATGATAAAGTTTATCTTTATAACTTTGGAAGAGATCAGGTTAAGGAAAAGAAATTTCTCCCATCATGGAAAGGTCCTTTTATCATTACTGACAAAATATCTCCAGTGGCCTATAAAATACGGATCCCCAAAAATGAAAGTTTCATAGATAAATGGGTCCATATCAATCAATTGCGAGCTTGTCATCCCAGGTCCCAACTACAAGTCATAGAGGGAGAATGAAGTGTCATATCCCCAAATGCACTAAAAACATACTATAGTTTAAAGATACCTAGCCGATAAGCCTGAAGGCTCAAAAATGATGGACTCTCTAATTAGAAGACGGTCTATGATGTGTACGTCAACATCCTCACCAAATACCATTGACTTTAAGCCAATTTAAATACATGTGTCCTACATCTATTTAAAATTGGAAGGGGGATTTATGTCAAGGTATAGGTGAAGATTAATATATATATATTTGGCCTATCAGCACCAAATGATTCATTCATTCATAAAACATTCAAATTGAATTGAAACCCATATTCAATCCTCCCCCACTGCTGTGATTACACAGGATGAGTCACAAAGCCACTTAAAAAGGAATGTTGTAAAAGTGATTTTGAGAAAGAGCAGAGTTTTATACCTTAAATTAAAAGATAACAATTTCAAAGGCAAAAACTTCAATAAGAGATGGTCAATCTATATAGCTATATATTCCAGGTTTTAGATCAGACATAAGATACACTTCTCCTAATTAAGATAGCATTAAAATTGTTTCAAAAGGAATGGCCATGTTTATTTTGTGTATTATAAATCTTGGATCAAACGTGATGATTCCCTTTCCTGATGAAGAGGACATAGGAGAACCAGATTATAAAATAGATTACCCCATACAGTGAATAGAGACGTACATGTCTAAAACTTTTAATTTAAGACCTGATGAGATGCTTACAATTTCAAGGAAGTGGAAATTAGCATGCTGGAGCCTCAAAAAAAAAACAACACATGCCCATATATGGGTTTCCTGCCAAGGTAAGGAGCCAATCCATCTGGGAAAAGGTTTGAAAACACAAACATTTTCAAGAACTGTAATTTTTAACAACCATGTGTAAATTATCTCCTGTGGCGTTTCCCATGTACAGAGAACAGACAAATTTACATTTAAAGTCCCTGTATGGCATAAATACAAATAAATAAATCTTGCAAAAGGAATGATGCCAGATTTGCATTTGTGTTTGAAATAATTCAAGTAACACAAATATGTATATATGTATTAAGCTGGGACATAATATATTGAATAAATATTTGCTGTGTTAAAAAAATAAATACATTGATATATACAGATACTGAACCATTGAATTAAAGATAAACATTTTTTCGGTTTTCCAGAAATCTAGGGAAAATGACAGGAGGAAGACTTGCTAAGAAAAAGCACATGGCATATAGCGAGTACACGTGTGGTTGTCCCAATGGGGGTGTACTGAATGTGAAACATGCTGTATTTGTATGAATATATATATATCATGGATTTTAAGCTAATAGTTAGCAGTATAAATCACTTTGATGTAATATGATATTAAAAAGAATACTGATGTTTCATATTAAAATAATCAGAAGGAATAATGTGACATAGTACAATACATTTGAACATGTAAATTATTAATGTAAAGAAATTATGGCATTTATTACACATCTTAAAGAAATATTTTTAAATGTTAGAAATGATTAAATGTATTGCTGTGTTGTTTGTCATGCTGCCCCCCGATGGCCAAAACCTGGTGTTTTGCGATGCAAGAATTACAACCAAAAGACAATTGGTTGTTAACAAAGATGCATTTTCCCTAGCAACCATATATCCCAGGTTGTCCAATCAGAAGGGACAAGGATCCGTAAGGGCCATCCAATTCGTCAGTGATGGTACAAAACAAAAAGGGGTGGGGTAATATCACATGATAAAAACCCCAAGCATGGAAAAGGCTGAGGGCTGTCTGTGTACAAAAACTGTGACTGATAAAAACTTGGCTGCATTACATATAATTACAAAAGGCATAATAAACAATACCAAGCTGCTACAGGCAAGGAGTTCCGGCACAATCAATGTGCAGAGGCGGATCCAGGCAGCTGACAGGTAACAGGGGTGCTAGGCTGTGTAGAAACGGCCGGTGTAGCCGAAAATGTAGGATTCAAAAAGGCAAGTACAGCAGCACTTAGGCAAAGGAGTAGCAGGGCAATCAAATAGTTAAAAAATATAACTTTTATTTAAACATGTGCTAAAAAAATACACAGCTCCAAACTCCCTGACTAGTTTCGTGCCCTATTAGGCACTTAATCATAGGGTAAGTTTGTCAGGTGATAGTACCTCTATTTAAAGGGACCATTACACCTGTATACAATTAAATGAAACAACACATACATAAAATACAAATATATGCATATCTCATAAAAAAACAACAAATAATCCTATTTGCATGCACCATTTCTAAGTAAGGAAAAAGCAGTTCCCACAAGCCAGTTTAAGTATGATTGCACTGTTCATCATATGTTATATATGTTATTTGTATTACTATATATCAAGTGCTGCAAAAGATACAGAAAAAAGACACCAATATTACATGGTCTAGAAAGCACATTTTAAGTAGTGCTTAACTGTTCTATACATAAATCCAGAATTGCTATAAAGCTGGATCATCAATTATGCAGATTGATGGATCATCAAAAAGACCAGAAAAGAAATTTGTTTATAATGATTTGCAAAAGGTATTTCACCAATTTGAAATTGCAAACCATAATTGGAATTTATGAAAGCCCATCAAAAAACACATATATATAACCAATAATTATAACAAGGTTTTATATGAAGTTAAGGGATGAAAATTCTCTTGGAAAAAAATCTCCAGCGAACTAATTTGTAACAAATACATAATTTCATAATTCACATATAATCTGATTCACCAATTATTGTTAACTTCCATTTGAAAATAATTTTTCCAAAAATAACACATATCCTGTGTATTTATGTTAAATATGAAATTATTATTAGATGAAAGTATCCCTGAACCATAACATTTATTATATAGAAATATGTACAGATATACACACATTCACACAGATGTATGGATCTTAATGTGACTACTCCACGAAATAGCTCATGTCCCATTCACGATTCAAACCCAGGGGGGTGATGGTTCTTAATTTGTAAATCCAATATAATTCTTGTTTGGATAACAATTTACACCTATCACCCCCTCTGGGTGGGAACATGATGCAATCAATGACTTGAACTTTCATACTAAATACATTAGTCATGTGTATGAGATTAAAGTGCCTAGCTATCGCAGATTCTTTTACATATTCCCTTGTATCCCTTATGTGCTCCCTAATTCTAGACCTCAGTTCCCTGGTCGTTTGACCTGTATACTGTAGATGACAGTATTTGCATTCCAGAAGGTAAACCGCAAAAGTAGTTCTGCAGTTTGCATAGAATTTATGTGGAAATTCTTCTCCAGTTTGTGTGCTCTTAAAGCCATTGCCTATGCTGATGTGACTACAAGTGACATAGGGGCCATGTCCACACCTATAGGTCCCTTTCTTTTTAATCCAATCACTTTTGTCCGTCTTATCAGAACAAACCAAACTTGGGGATAACCTGGAAGACAAAGTTGGTGGTCTTTTCGACACAAATTTACATTTGCCAATATGTAACCTTAAGGTCTCATCCTCTTCAAGTAAATGAAGATTTTTCTTCAAAATTGAACAGACCTGATTGAATTGGCTTGAGTATTTAGTCGAAAAGACCACAGTTTCTTGTGTCACAGCACTTGATTTAGTAGATCCCTGTACTAACTCATGTTGCGATTTTGATCTCACCTCATTGTAACTTTGATTCAACATTGATTCGTCATAACCTCTCCACTTGAGTCGCTCAATCAAAGCTTTAGCTTGTTCATCAAATAAGACATCAGAATTGGTATTCCTGCGTAATCGCAGGAGCTGACCTCTTGGGATTGAACGCACCAAGTGGGGAGGGTGACAAGATTTCGCGTGGAGAATGGTATTCCCTGCTGTTACCTTGCGGAATGTGTCACTTATAACCATTCCTAGGTCAGGATCACCCTTTAAAGTAAGGTCAAGAAAATTAGCACTATTTCCAAAGGTATCACCCACAAAGCCAAGATTAAATTCATTATTGCTTAAATATGCAAGGAAACCCTTATAATCAAAGGGCTCCTTGACGACAAAGATCAAGTCGTCAATGAAACGCATATAAAAGACGACACAATCTTTAAATGGGTTACTACTTGAATAAAGGTACCTATCCTCCCAACATCCCACATACAGATTTGCGAACGAGGGAGCAAATTTTGCCCCCATAGCCGTCCCGCAAATCTGTATGTGGAATTCTTTGTCAAACATAAAAAAATTATGTTTAAGCAAGAATTCTATGATTTCACACAATACCACTTTAGTCTCCTCCGAGAATCTGGTCTGACCATCAAGAAAATATTTGATGGCCTGCACCCCCATGTGATGAGGGATACTGGAATATAGGGCAGTGGCGTCCACCACTACCCATTTGTATTCTTTCTCCCATTTTAATAGTCTCAACAACTGTAAGTATAAGGATCTATAAGGTATGTAGGAAAATCACCTTAATGACAGTAAAGAAGATCACAGCTGCAGAAAACCTAAAGCTTAGGAATGTATCACCTAGTTGAACAGGCTATTATTTGCTTAGACTGTTTGTTTATAGGTGAAATAGTTATTCTTATTTGAAAGGCAAAGATGTGAAAGGTATTCCCCCAGAAGTTATTTCAACTTAAGAGAGACAGAACTGCAATAAGAGGTTCCCTTCAGGAGAGTAACAGTTAATCTCAGAGACAGCTGAACAAAGCACTCGGGAGGATCCTTGTAACAGTTCCAGGGACTGAAGATTTCAGTCGTATAGTAACATAGAGGATGAGAGCATTATAACACCTTGGTAAAGGTAAGGAATTAGTTGTTGCATAAGGAGGCTTCCTATACCTTCCTCTCACCACTGAATCCGGAGCAGGGAGCAGTAAGATAGAATGCGCTGCTAAACACTGTGACCGCTACAGAGCGGAGCTGAGCACTGAGAAGTGGGAGGAACACAGTTCTTGAGTGACAGCGGAGCATGCTGTTAATACAACACAGGATCCGTGCTGAAGCGGGCAGGTTGGTAATAGCGCACAACTAGAGATACTTGTCAATAGTGAATGGAGAACACAAGGTCTTTAGTTGAAGTAGCTTGTAGACTGTGGTAGCAGGTGTTATGTTGAAATCCGGAGGAGAGCTGTATATCAAACAGGTGCTCTTTGTTAAACAGTTCCTGAGAGAGAACGTTGCAACATGAATCTTTTGGGAAAAGACTTGTTCTTAAAGTACTCCAGTAAAAGGTTACACAGGTAGAAAACATCAAATAAGAACAAGAACAATTTGTAATCCAATATAAGGCTTTAAGGATACACAGAAGCGTAGGTCTGCAGGGATGCAGAGAGCTGCTGCAAGTGTAATTACTAAGCACCTGTTTGCAGTCAGGTGACGACTTATAAGCAGGTAGGAAGTGCAGGTAATGTGGAGAGTTGGAAAAGGTGGCCTGGAATCCTTACATACGCCCCCCATCAAGGAAGCCGATCCTCTGCTTGATGTTTCGGACGTTGAGGGTAGCGCCTGTGGAACCGGGATATCAGGTGAGGAGCATCTAAATGGGTATAAGGCTCCCAGGTGTCATCATCAGGAGAGAACCCCTTCCAGCGAACAAGATACTGCAAGTGCCCATTATAGATTCTGGAATCAAGAAGATCTTGGACCTCGAAAGAATCCGAGTCCAACGGCGAGGCAGCAGGAGGTAAGATACTAGACGTAGGAGTTGAGTCAGTAGCCGGTTTCAACAAGGACACATGAAAGGTCGGATGGATAGGTATAGTGGAAGGAAGGTCCAGAGTGACTGCATTTCGGTTGACAACACGGGTAATAAGGAATGGACCAATGAACAAACCAGAGAGTTTCTTACAAGGAACTGGTATTTTAATGTTTTTTGGTTGACAGCCAAACCCGATCCCCAACTACATAAGTAGGGGAAGGTCTTCTACGTAAATCGTAGTACTTCTTTTGAGAAGCTTGGGCATTTAGAATATTCCGTCTTAGGAAATGGAAGTTCTCCGCGATGGTTTGTATGAGGTCGTCAACAGGTGGGGAGTTAGCCGGTTGACTATCCAGTATCCTGAAGTTAGGGTGGAAAGCGTAATTTGCGAAGAAAGGTGATAGAGTAGGGGAACTGTTGTTGGAATTATTGTAAGCAAACTCAGCCATGTATAAGTAGTGTGCCCAATTGGTTTGGTGATAGGAGCAGTAACAGCGCAGATACTGCTCAAGCCATTGATTTAGCTTCTCCGTTTGCCCGTTAGTTTGTGGGTGGAAGGCTGTACTCAGACGATGGTCAATTTGTAAATGTTGAGCAAGATGCTTCCAAAACTTTGAGGTGAATTGAGTTGTTATGATAGACGGAAGACCATGGTATCTGACAACAGAATTTAGAAAGAGTTGAGCTGTTTCACTAGAAGTAGGTAGTTTGTGAAAAGGAATGAATATAGCCATTTTAGTCAGGATGTCCGTGACAATGAGAATGGTGTTAAAACCAGAACTTAAGGGTAGTTCCACCAAGAAGTCCATGCCGATATGGAGCCATGGTCTGTTGGGTATTTCAATGGGCAAGAGGTGACCGTAGGGTTTGTTCCTATCTTTTTTAGAAGTAATACATATGGCACAGTCCCGTATATAAGCTTTAACTGTGGAAATCATGTCTGGCCACCAATAACCTCTGTCAAGTAGTGTTTTGGTTTTGTATATGCCTGGGTGACCCAAAAGTGGAGGATTATGATGTTGCTGGATAACATCATTTCTGAGGTCTTTTGGTACGTATAGTTTCTCTCCATGGAAGTACATGTTATCTCGGAAGGTAACTTGGTTATAAGGTATTTCAGTATCGGAGAGTAGAGAATGTTGTACTTGTGACTCAAAAGTAGGTAAAACTCCTAAGAATCTTTCTGCTGGGATGATCGAAGTAGGTTCTTGAGTATGTATTGGTCTTGGATCTCTTCTAGAGAGTGCATCAGCTTTACCGTTCCTGGCACCCGGTCTGTAAATGATTTGGAAATTAAATCTGCTGAAGTATAAGCTCCAACGGACTTGTCTACCTGAGAGTGTTTTGTTTTTTTGCAGAAATTCAAGATTGCGGTGATCAGTATAAATCAGAATGGGAAGAGATGTGCCCTCTAACAAATGTCTCCAGTTCTCAAAAGCTCTTTTAATAGCTAGTAACTCTTTCTCTCCGATGGAGTAGTTCCTCTCAGCTGGGGAGAGTAGTTTAGAGTAAAATGCCACAGGATGAAGTGGTTCTTTGAGACCTTTCCGTTGTGATAAAACTGCACCGATAGCGTAGTCTGAGGAATCCACTTCTAGAGTGAACTGCAGAGCTGGGTTTGGAAACTGTAAAATAGGAGCTGAGGTAAAGGAATCTTTAAGTGATTGGAATGCTTTTGTGGCAGCATGGTTCCAATGGAAAGGAACAGAAACACTAGTGAGTGAGGTCAGAGGTTTAACTTTATGTGAGAAGTTCCTAATAAACTTTCTATAGTAATTACTGAACCCAAGGAAACATTGTAAATCCTTCCTGTTAGAGGGTTGTGGCCAGGTTTTGACGGAGTCAACTTTATTCTCTTGCATTTGTATGCCTTTTGGACCAATGGTATAACTGAGAAATTCAATCTCTGTGGTATGAAAGACACATTTTTCCAACTTAGCATAAAGTCGATGTACTTGGAGCCGGGAAAGAATCCAGCTTACATGTTTTATGTGTTCATCTATGTTATTAGAGTAGATAAGAATGTCGTCGAGGTATACTATCACACACACATCGAGTAGATCGTGGAAGATGTCATTCACAAAGTACTGGAATGTTGCAGGCGCATTGGTGAGACCGAATGGCATGACCAGATATTCAAAAAGGCCGTACCGAGTACAGAATGCGGTCAGCCACTCGTCGCCTTCCCTTATCCTAACGAGGTTGTAGGCCCCTCTCAAGTCAAGTTTAGTAAAAACCTTAGCATGTTGTAGCCTCTAGATTAATTCCGGGATGAGTGGTAGCGGATAGCGGTTCTTGATGGTGATTTTGTTTAGTTCCCTAAAGTCTATAATAGGCCGTAAAGAGTTATCCTTATTCCTAACGAAGAAGAAACCAGAAGCAGCAGAAGATACAGAGGGTCGAATGAAACCCTTTTTTAAATTATCATCCAGATAGGATTTAAGGTGATCCAGTTCAGGTTGTGATAGTGGATAAAGATGTCCAAAAGGTGGTGACGTGCCAGGTTTTAAGTCGATGGGGCAGTCATAGGTGCGATGTGGTGGGAGAGTTTCCGCTTCTTTTTTACTAGACACATCAGAAAACTTCATATAGACTTCAGGAATTAGTGTGGTTTCTGAGAGATGAAGTAGAGACAGATGTTGAAAACAGGTCTGCTTACAATAAGAAGAGTTAAAATCCAGTTTTAAAGAACTCCAGGTGATATCGGGTTTGTGTAACTGGAGCCAGCGTATTCCTAGGACTATAGGAAAAAGAGGTGATGTAATAACATCAAAGGAGATATATTCCTGATGTAAACCAATAGTAGTAACGAGAATAGGAATAGTGTGGTGAGTGATAGGACCAGATGATATATCAGAACCATCAACTACTTTAATAGAAACAGGAGACAATTTTTTGCTCAGTGGTATTTTATTTTTCATTACAAGAGAAGCATCAATATAATTTTCTTGTGCTCCAGTGTCAATTATTGCCTCTGTCTTCATATGCCTGTTGTCCCACTGCAAAGAGAGAGGTAAAAGACAGTGAGCTGGAGAATCACGCACAATCATTGAAGTCAAAGAGGAATGTGACTTACTGTTTTTATTCTTGTGTAGAGAGGTACACTCACGAATAGAGTGGGAAGCAGAACCACAGTACATACATAAGTCTCTAGTCTTTCTCCTGAATCTTTCTTCCAAAGAAAGTGGGCCTCTGAAGACACCTATGTCCATAGGCTCAGGGTGAGTCGTACCAGAAGTATGGGGTACATGAGACGGCATAGGAGACCTTCTAGGACTAGCATCTCCATAATGGCGTTCAGACTTTCTTTCTCTAAGGCGTCGATCGATTTGCATGGAAAGTCTGATAAGGCCTTCCAAGGTATCTGGGAGTTCAGTGCGAGCCAGTTCGTCTTTGACTTGCTCAGACAGGCCAAGACGGAACTGATTTTTTAATGCAATGGTGTTCCATTGACTATCGGTAGCATATTGTTTGAAGTCAGTGATGTAACATTCAACCTTGTTTTAACTTCCTGAGTTTTGTTTCAGCTGTGAGCTGTACATTAGAATCAGAGTACAACTCGTCCATGACAGCAAGAAACGATTGCAGCGAAGAGAGAATTGTACTATCAGTTTCGAAGAGGGTATCAGCCCATGTGCGGGGTTCCCCGCGTAGGTAGGAGATCATAGTTAAGACCTTCACTCTATCATTTGGATAAGTGAGTGGTTTTAGATTGAAAGTCAAAAGACAAGCATTTCTATACTGTCGATAGAAAGCTCTATCCCCATGAAAAGGTTCTGGAGGGGAGATATGAGGTTCAATTGTAGAATCAGTGGTATGTGATTTTGAAGATGTAATATCCTGAATGGCTTTTTTTAACTTGTCGTTTTCAGCCTTTAACTCTCTCATGCCCTGAGTGAGCTCATCCACTCGGTGGGATAAATTGTACAAAATATTAGGCAAGTCTGCTGGATCCATACTTGGCTTAGTAATTCTATAAGGATCTATAAGGTATGTAGGAAAATCACCTTAATGACAGTAAAGAAGATCACAGCTGCAGAAAACCTAAAGCTTAGGAATGTATCACCTAGTTGAACAGGCTATTATTTGCTTAGACTGTTTGTTTATAGGTGAAATAGTTATTCTTATTTGAAAGGCAAAGATGTTATTTCAACTTAAGAGAGACAGAACTGCAATAAGAGGTTCCCTTCAGGAGAGTAACAGTTAATCTCAGAGACAGCTGAACAAAGCACTCGGGAGGATCCTTGTAACAGTTCCAGAAGTTATTTCAACTTAAGAGAGACAGAACTGCAATAAGAGGTTCCCTTCAGGAGAGTAACAGTTAATCTCAGAGACAGCTGAACAAAGCACTCGGGAGGATCCTTGTAACAGTTCCAGGGACTGAAGATTTCAGTCGTATAGTAACATAGAGGATGAGAGCATTATAACACCTTGGTAAAGGTAAGCAATTAGTTGTTGCATAAGGAGGCTTCCTATACCTTCCTCTCACCACTGAATCCGGAGCAGGGAGCAGTAAGATAGAATGCGCTGCTAAACACTGTGACCGCTACAGAGCGGAGCTGAGCACTGAGAAGTGGGAGGAACACAGTTCTTGAGTGACAGCGGAGCATGCTGTTAATACAACACAGGATCCGTGCTGAAGCGGGCAGATTGGTAATAGCACACAACTAGAGATACTTGTCAATAGTGAACGGAGAACACAAGGTCTTTAGTTGAAGTAGCTTGTAGACTGTGGTAGCAGGTGTTATGTTGAAATCCGGAGGAGAGCTGTATATCAAACAGGTGCTCTTTGTTAAACAGTTCCTGAGAGAGAACGTTGCAACATGAATCTTTTGGGAAAAGACTTGTTCTTAAAGTACTCCAGTAAAAGGTTACACAGGTAGAAAACATCAAATAAGAACAAGAACAATTTGTAATCCAATATAAGGCTTTAAGGATACACAGAAGTGTAGGTCTGCAGGGATGCAGAGAGCTGCTGCAAGTGTAATTACTAAGCACCTGTTTGCAGTCAGGTGAGGACTTATAAGCAGGTAGGAAGTGCAGGTAATGTGGAGAGTTGGAAAAGGTGGCCTGGAATCCTTACAGTAAGAGATGTGTAGAGTCTCTCAAATAACTTTTTAGACTCCTCACCAGGAGTTGCAAGATTGAGTCTATCCATTCTGAAGTAGGCTCAAATAGAGACCCAATCCCCGAGACGATAGGACGTCCTGGGGGTTGGGTCAAACTCTTATGAGTTTTGGGTAAGTAGTGGAAAATTGGAATCCGTGGATTCTCAGGGACCAACATCTCCATCTGATCCCTGGTGAGGAGTCCAACAGCCACAGTTTGTTCTAATATTCTTGTGAGCTTCGATTTGAATAAAAAGGTGGGATTAGAACTGATCTTTCTATATGTTTTAGGGTCACATAATTGCCTATTGCTTTCTAGGATGTAGTCGCTCTTGTTAAGGACGACCACATTCCCACCCTTATCCGAATTACGGATAACGATATTATCATTAGTCTCAAGGGAAGTTAAAGCAGCTCTTTCTTTAAGTGTCAAGTTAAATGCTTTCTTTTTCATCTGTTTAACACTATCTTTCAACGCCAAAATCTCTTTTTCAACTTTTTTCTGGTACATGTTTAATACTGTTCCCCTAAAGTGTGTGGGATAAAAACTAGATGAATGTTTTAATGGTGCTGGGATGTCTTTGTCCTGTAAACCATAACCTCCCTCCATTTCACTGAGGTCCTGTAACAAAATATTATCTTCAAAATCTAACAATAAATTGGCTCTTAAACCTGTCACACCATTCAACATCAACAGAATTGCTTTGAGGACTATGATTTTGCACCGAAAAAAACCTCTTCAAGGTCAGCTTTCTGACAAATTTATTGACGTCCAATAATGTCTTGAATGCCGAAAATGTATTTGTCGGTGCAAAGCCCAGTCCCCTTGATAATATAGCAATTTGTTCAGGACTCAGATCAATGTCAGATAGATTTAAAACAGTTAGTCCTTCTTGTTTGGTTTGGCCCTCCTTCCTGATTTTCTTGGTTCTTCTTTTGCATGCAAATATGATTATTTGTTGTTTTTTTATGAGATATGCATATATTTGTATTTTATGTATGTGTTGTTTCATTTAATTGTATACAGGTGTAATGGTCCCTTTAATTAGAGGTACTATCACCTGACAAACTTACCCTATGATTAAGTGCCTAATAGGGCACGAAACTAGTCAGGGAGTTTGGAGCTGTGTATTTTTTTAGCACATGTTTAAATAAAAGTTATATTTTGTAACTATTTGATTGCCCTGCTAATCCTTTGCCTAAGTGCTGCTGTACTTGCCTTTTTGAATCCTACAAAAGGCATAATAGCTACCTTCTTTTCCACATGTAAAAACTCAATTTTGGTATTCTGAGATGAATTGGATAAACAAAGAAGTTTTTGGGAGATTGAACTACAATTTGGTTCAAACTGGTGATGTATGGTTGTTCTAAATTTTTAATATTTTAAACAGGTAATTGGTAAGACCATAGTCAAATTGTAAGTAATAGATTAAAGAGAGCAGATTGTATTTTAGCTTATATTCATAGTCTGTATATTTTAAACTAATCCTATATTTTAAGTTGTTTATCTTTGCAAAATATATAGATATATATCTTAGAATTGGTTTTAATTATAAGTAACTAAGAATTTGTTCCAGTTTAAATAAATGGACATTTAAGGTAACTGTTTACATAAGGAATATATGTACTTTTAGTGTCCTAATTAGAATTGTATTAGAATCAATTGTAGCTAAATAGCTGAGTGCATTGTCTGAATGTTAGCGGCTAATATCTTGGAATCTCATTGTGTTAATTGAATGAAATTCAATTGTGAATAAGGTTAGTTATAAGTTATAATTTGGTTTGCTTTGTAAAGAGTATAGCATTATTAAAATAGTTTTAAACGTGTATAGTATTGATTCATATTCTTGTTCCTACAAATATATGTCAATGTGTTTATAGATATTAACTAATAAAAAGAATTCAGGCATTTATATTAATTTTATTGTCTTAGTATATGCATATTTGATTGTTGGTTTATTTTAAAGAATAATTATTAAATATATTGTGTTATAACCCGGCCATATACTGACATGGTAGTGTAATTTCTTATGATGGCTGTGTTTACACAGCTTGGCCTTAAGGCCAAAAACCTTATGAATAGGTGGAGCTACCACTGGATAAATAAACTATTTTAAAATAAAAAATAAGGGTTGACTTCCGGTGGGCGGGCAAAGAAGAAGCAGCTCATTCTTGTAGCTCCGTATCTACTATGAGAACTTTCCAAGTTTATATGAGTTGCTTCCAAGAAAATTAAACCCCGAGTAAATTGGTCAGTGGCAGAGCCGTGCCTGGACATTTAAAGGACTGGAGACTCACATCTCTCCCCCACGGAAGGCTGAAAAAGCACTTAGACAGGTGTGGAGTACTGTGAGATTACCCGCCGGCCATCTTGGCGCGCAAAAGGAGCCCTTAACAGCCCCTAGCAGACAAACAGACCGCCTGAAGCACTGACAAGGGGATCAGGAGGGCAGGGGTTGAAAAAGAACCGACTGCGCTGTTCTGGTGACCCGAACCATCCCCACCTTACCCTGAGCAGGAGACGAAGGGACAGCTGCTACTTGGGCCCCACCACGTGTAGCAGGTGAGCAGGGCACCGTACACATGCCGCAAGAGAGGTTGAGCCTAACCCTGCGCTGCTGAAGAACCGGTGACTTCTGAATCGAGTGGCGATCGCCTCACAGCAGCCAAGAGGTTTGATTGGGATCCGCCGAGCATCTGGAAGGCAGCACAGGGAGAACGGCTCTATGCGCAGTGGCGCCATCTTGTATAACAGCGGCCTCAGTGACTCACACGGACCGATCTGATAAGGAGCGGAGGAGCTGGTAAGACTTAGAGCGGCCAAGCTGCATAACACACCACACTTCCTTGGTTCTTGTTGACCCATTTAAGGGGATTTAACCCCACAGCTAACAAGACATTTGCTCACGCTTCTACATTATTTAAGCCCCTTATACATCCAGAGACTGTCTGCATGGGCTCACTGGAGTGGAGACGGTAGACCCCCTGGGATCAGAGGCACTCTTAGAAGGGGGAAGGAAGGGAAGAGGAGAAGGGGGAAAGCACAGAGAAGCCAAGCAACAACATAAAGTTCTGGTTGGACCGTATAACATATTAGTCTCCCTGTTTGGCCCAATTGCTACATCACACCATACCTGGGTTGACTGATATTCAATAAAGTAACTGCAAACAGAACTATAGTAGCACTCCTGGCAAGACTATCCCTTGGCATCTTGTGGGAACTCTTTTTTTTCTTTCTTTTTTCTCTTTTTTAGGTTGTGCATATGTACCGGTACTGTATGTGAAGTGTTGCTATATATGATTTTGAACATATGTGGGGCATGTTATATGTATGCTGGGATTATCTGTACAAATGTGGCTATCACCCTTGTCATAAGGTTACACATACTGTGATAATACTGGGGACTTACAGCTACTGCAATATCTAACGCTGCACATTAGCAAGTTTTGCAGACAGTAAACTAACTATAGCTCTTTTACTAGACTCTAGTGACTACCCAGCACCCCTTTTCGGACACATGTGCAATACATACTTCTCTCCTTTATATGGATAAATTCTTAGAGCCCTCAAAAATGTCTAGTAGAGGCAAGACAGGCGACAAAAAACAAAAGAATAATGCAGAGAGCACACCTGCCCTCACACCTAAACAGACTGACACCCCACCTGAACTTACTGTACCGCATAACATAGTACAACAACTTACTTCACTTTTTATGCCCAAAATGGACAGTATTCAAAGAGGTGTAGATATTTTGGCAGGAGAGGTTAAGCAGATAACGGCTCGATTTAATGAAGTAGAAGAGAGGGTCTCAGAGTTAGAGGACTTTAATGTTTCGCACTCTAGGAAGGTAGAGGACCTGACGCACCAGAACCAAATCTTATTCCAACGCCTGGAAGATCTAGAAAACAGGTCGAGGCGGAATAATATCCGCCTTCTGGACTTACCTGAAACTATCAAACCATCCGACATAATACACTTCATTGAACACGACCTGGCATCCTTGTTAGGTATTGCTACAGGCACTATGAGGGGCAGCATCGAAAGGGCGCATAGAGTGGGCCCAGAGAGACAAAATCCTAGAGAGGGCCAACCCCCCCAGACAAATAATGATAAAATTCTTGCATTTCCAGGTAAAGGTACAGGTGCTGCGAGCATATCGTAGACTCCCCTCCTTGATGTTTGAAAATTCTAAACTCCTGCTCTTTCAGGACTACTCTGCTGAGTTGATGCGGAAAAGGAGGGAATTCTCTGCGTTATGCTCATCCCTAAATAGGGAAGGCCGGAAAGTATACCTGTTGTACCCGGCGAGACTGAAATTAATCACAGACAATGGCCCTAGGTTCTTTGATTCGCCCGCGGAGGCGCAGGCCTTTCTGGGGGAGAATCAGAGGCGACCTGGTAATTCTCGCAGAGAAGCAATGCAGGTAGACCCTGATTGAGATATGGTTTAAATAGGGGGAGGTAGAACACTTGGATAAAGTACTAATGGGTTCTCTCACAATTGTTATGTGTTTTGTTCATGCTATTTTGAGTGTTGCCCTGAGTGACACTCAGACATATGCGGAGACTGTTCTAGTGTCACTTCCACGGCAATACAATGCTATTGGAAACACGCAGATAAGAGGAAATTCGATGATTTATGCACTTATATTCTTCGGACATCTGCGGATATTATTTAAATTACTGTTATTGTTGCTCATTACGCTGGAAGCTAGATCAGATATATGGAAAGCGCTAACCCTTTGTGGTAGGAGGATATTGAACTGTTTAATGTTAACTTTTGTAATGACCTTAGTACAGCTAATACTCTTAATCCTGACACTAAGTTCTGCGCTGGAGTGGCAGACAAGCTGTCACTGCTGCGCAGAACTGGCCCCGGGCCGCCGCATCGTTCATGATACAATATATTGTCTTTTAAACTCACTTACTTATTGGCCGGTAATAGTGGGTACACCACCTGAGTGGAAGATGGGGCGGTCCGGATATCTTGCTGTCATGTATATCAATCTCTGTTCTCCAAGGTTGATAACCTTTTTTTTGTCTCTCTCATATATCGCAATCTTTAATAATCCTAATTGTTATGTGAAATGCTCACCAAGACTGAAAATCTATTTTATGTTTTTCTTGTTAATGTTGTCTTGTTCATATGCTTCTATTTCTAGCAACTCTATTTGCTGCAGGGAATGGTGGGCCACGACCTCTGGAGGTTGTGTTTTTTTTTTCAATTTGAATTTTTTTCTTTCTCTCTCCCTCTCGCAAAAAATGAAAAAAACCTTGCCCCGGACTCAGTGGAAACCTGTGGGGTCTCAAGTCTATGCCAAAGACCATTGGACAATGGATGCGCTGCATCAACATCCTTTAAAAATGTTTTTTTTTCTCTTTCAACATATGGATGGAATTAATACACCAATGGTTGAATGCAGGCAGATGACCCTCCCTATTGAAGGGACAGGGGCTGGGAGAGGAATATTTTTTTTTTTTTCACACATCTTCGTAGGTTACACACGGATGTGGCTCTCTTACAGGAGACACACCTGACTGACTCTGAACACGAGAAGCTAAAAACAGACTGGGTGGGTAGAGTGGCATTTGTTTCACACACTAGCTCTAGTAGAGGACTGATCATTCTCTTTGGGAAAAAGTCAGACGCAGAAATTCTTAGAACTCACAAGGACCCGGAGGGTCGCTACCTCATAGTCCAAATTAAATTGGGCACGCAACTCTACACTTTGTGCAACCTGTATGCCCCCAATCAAAAAAGTGCAGGCTTCTGGACTCAGCTCACTAGAATACTAACACCATATCTAGATACAAAGCTCATACTGGGGGGGGACTTCAATTTTGCACCTGACCAAGTGTGTGACAGAATGCGAATCCCGGGACTCCGTCCGAAAATAACCGGCCTAAATATTTGGGACGATTTGAGAGGAAAATCTTTTCTAACCTAGAAAAAGAGCTGGGGTTGTGCGACATATGGCGATTGCACCACCCAGAGGGCAGAGATTACTCTTGTATCTCCAAGGCCAAGGCGTCCTTATCAAGGATAGACCTCTTCATGATCTCTGACTCGGTTGTCTCGCTGGTTCGACAAGCCAAGATACATGATATTCTAATATCTGACCATGCGCTGGTTGAGCTTACACTCCAACTCCGCAGATGCCCTGCCAACAGAAACACTTTGAGATTCCCAAGCTATTTAATTAACTCAGTGCCTTTCAAACAGTTCCTAACGCACGCCTGGAATGATTTCTACACTGACAATTTAGCTCACGTTGCTAATCCCCAGCTTATGTGGGAGACAGCAAAGGTGGTGTTGGCAGGCAACATTATTTCATACTTGGCGGACCTCCGGCGGAAAACTCAGCTTCGTTATGTTATGCTGGAAAAAAACCTGGTGATTGCCTACAGTAGTTATTGCAATAACAGAACCAGGGAGCGGTATGACGAGTATGTCACCGCAAAAGAAAATCTAGATACATTACTATCCCAACAGGCGGCGACAGGGTTGATTAAAACAGCATCTGAATTTTACAGGTTCGGAAATCGATCAGGGAAACTATTGGCCTCCTTAACCAAGGCGCACACAGCAAAAAAGGATGTTGCCTCATTGAGGCACAAAGGGAAGGTGCTCACAACACCCATGGCTATTGCCAGGGTGTTTGCGGAGTATTATGCTGAGCTATACACAAAGCAGCCGGAGTGCTCCCCCGAGGTGAAGAATTCTTTCTGGTCCTCTGTGAATCTACCAAGGCTTAGCCAGGATCAGATTGATCAACTAAACTCCCCCATTACGGCGGAAGAAGTTGATAGAGCCATACAAAGCATGACCCTGGGTAAGGCGCCGGGCCCGGATGGCTTACCTGTTGCATTTTATTGATTACTACAACCTAATATATAAGATAAAACAGAATGGAGGGGCACCTCATGTGTGGTATCATCTATTAATTAACAACGAGTCACAGAACTATTGCCAAATGGGTACTCACAAATTAGGAGAGCACACTTATGTGCTGGTAGGGGCGGGCTGCAGAATTAGAAAGGTGTGACAGCTCACCCACTTGAAGGCGCTCTTGGCGTAAGATGGTGGTGCTATAAGGGAGACAAGAAATACGGGCACCACATGTGCAGACTATTAATGGTACAACCACAACAGATTCCTTAATGTGGAGGGTACTCACATATTCCCAGAGCACACCAATGCAGGCTGCAAATTGGTAGAGGTGTGGCAGCTCACCCAAACTCTAGGTATCTTAATATTTGTATGATAATGTGTTCCCTCAGGTGCTGGGCTGGTCTCTCATAGGTGAACAATGGCAGATGGTGGGTAGAAATGAATCCACTCAAAGGATAAAAGATATATCCAAATTTATTTAAAAAAGCATAAAAGTTTAAAAACAACATCACAATGATTGCTGATGAGAGTGGATAACAGGGTGTCCAATAATCACCCAATAATGCAATGCGTTTCACGGTTCACAGACCATTTCATCAGGCATAAAAAATCATAATCTAATATAGCTGCAACACTACTAGAAATGTATAATGGATACTTCCAGAATGAGTTCTTACCATCGCCGACTTTTTCGGCAGCTCACATTACACTCATCCCTAAGCCAGGGAAAGACCATTCTCTACCTGAGTCATACCGACCTATCTCACTATTAAACGCTGACTATAAGATATACATGGCAATGTTAGCGGCGCGACTAAAGATTCTTTTACCATCCCTCCTGCACCCGGACCAAACAGGTTTTGTGTACCAGCGATCATCGGTGGTTAATTTGAGGAGGGTTACCCAGGTCATTGACTTTTACTGGAGGAGGGGTGAAGGTCGGTACAGGGATGATATGTCGGAGGCCTTCCTGCTGGTTGAATGGGAGCATCTGAACAACACCTTAAAGCGTTTCAATGTGGTAGGAAAGTTTGCGCAGACTATCCGGAACATATACTCGAGACCAATAGCCAGAGTTCTGACAAATGGTATGTTCTCCCCAGACATTGTTCTGCAGCTAGGCACAAGACAGGGGTGTCCCTTGTCTCCTCTGCTTTTCGATCTGGCGCTGGAGCCTTTGGCTATTAAACTCTGGCAGAGCTTCCCGGGCATCAAAATACGTGGCAGAACGCAACAGCTAGCCCTATATGCTGGTGACATGCTGATATTTGTTGAAGACCCTGCAGAGCATGTCCCTAATATCCTTAGGATTATTCAAAACTTTGGTAGCTTCTCCGGCTACAAGGTCAATACTGGAAAGTCGGAGATATTGTGGCTGAATAAACATTCGGCTAGCAAGGGAACATACCCCTTTACAGAAGTTGGAAATGGACTAACTTACTTAGGCATCAACTGCATAGAAACCCTTTCAATTTATACGACTTGAATCTTTCAAGCCACTGTGCCAACCTGATTCGCACCATGACCAACCCTTATCGGTCATGGGGTGAATCAGCCTTGTCAAAATGGTCACATTACCGAGGCTACTCTACCCCATGTTTATGTTGCCCTTCTTATTGAAGAGGAAGGACCTGAGCTCTTTGAACACAGCGGTCAAAAAATTTGTGTGGAGAGGAGGTAAACCTCGCATAGCGGCGGCGCATTTGCAGCAACCGTTCTCCTATGGGGGCCTGGGTCTCCCAAATTTTAAAATGTATAACTGGGCGGCTTTGATCAGACTGGTTCTTGACTGGCAATTGGGTACCTCTCACTTCTGTGATATAGAACTAGAAAACGCTACACTGAAACCTATAGATCTAGCGTATCTGCCGCACTTAAAGGTAGCAGACACACCCCCGCACATCAAATCATCTATCCTCTATAGGGGACCATTGGCTGCCTGGCGCATGGCTCATAGATACTTGGGACCGCGGTCCCCATCCGCTAAATCACTGCCCATTGTGGGCAACCTCGACTTCCCAGCAGGTACTGACACGGTACCCTTCCGCCACTGGAGGGACAAGGGAATAAAAACAATCGGAGACATACTGGACCCCCTGACACATACGGTTAGGACCTTTACGGACCTGAGCACGAGATATGATATCCCCAACACGCAATTCTATGTGTACCTCCAAATACGCCATTATGTTGATGATCTCAAACAAAACGATCCAGACTTCTGGAGCACTCCGATGTTTGTCATCTCGCAAACTTCATTCAAGTTGGGGAACTTCTCGATGTCTGGTATATACAAGACATTGATGCATAAATCATCGACTGACTGTCAAAAAAACACTCTAGACAAATGGATGACAAGGGGAGTAGAGGATATCACCAATGTAGACATCCAGAAAAGTCTGGAGCTAACTAAAAAAGCAACACTGCGCATGCCCTTGCGTGAATCTCAGGTGAGACTGTTGCATTTTGATTACATTACTCCTAATAGGATCTCCAAATGGAACCCACAACTCCCAAACAGGTGTGGCAAGTGTGGAGTTGCGGCCCCAGATGTCCCACACTATTTCTATCACTGCCCCCTGGTGAGACAGTTTTGGGCGAGACTTCAACACTGGCTCAAAGGCGTCATAGCAGCTTCAATCACCCTACAGCTAGAACAGATATGCTTTTTTAGATGGCACGACACTCCTCACAAATATCACTCAATGCTGACACTGGCGATGCTGATTGCCAGAAATTGCATACTATGTTTATGGACAGATAGGAAGTCACCGACTATAGCACAATTCAAACGCAAACTATTCAAACATCTGTTCATTGAACAGTTTGATGTCAGGCTGGACATTGCCCATAGACTACGACCCTTCTTGACCAAATGGGGACCTTTTTTGAAAAAACAGACTCCCACAATACAAAGACAGGTGCTAGGCCCATTTTCTCATACGGAGATCCTTTTGGAGGCGCCCTTGAGAGGTGAATGGACAGCACTTTATGATACCGATGCACCAGTAGTAGATGACAGACAGGGTGAGATCCTAATTTCACAAATTCTATAGGCTGGAAAGTGAGGAATCGGGTTAGATCCCGTGGATGGGGGGGGAGGGAGGTGGAGAGAGGAGAGGATTGTTGGAATTTTTTTTTTCTTTTCCTCCCTGATATGGGGGAGTCCCACCGGACCCCACAGCACCTCAGGAATCACCCCCGGGTGAGGTTAATTTTTGATGTAATGTAATATGATAAGTTATAAATGTTTAAAAAAGTAAAAAACAGGAGAAATGTCAGGGGAGAAGGGAACAACAGAATTCTGATGACTATCAAAATAAAAACTCTGATTAATGGCAAGATGTAAATGACTCGAATTAGCACTGTTAAGCTAAATTTACATTGAAGATGTCAGCATTGGTGTTTTACAACTGATATGTTATCTGTATATCTATGGACAAACTGTAACTGTCTCTGATCTCCTATTCTCTTCAATAAAAAGAATTAAAAAAAAAAAAAAAAAAGGGTTATGGAAATACTTGTAAACAATTGTATACACTCCAGCAGGTAGAGTGGATAATTGTTAACAAGTTGAAAAAATATTTAGTTAACTGTCCCTTCAAATGACTCCACTAGAGGGAACACTCATCAATATGGCATAAAAT
Organism: Bombina bombina; assembly: GCF_027579735.1. Lineage (NCBI taxonomy): Eukaryota > Metazoa > Chordata > Amphibia > Anura > Bombinatoridae > Bombina > Bombina bombina. The sequence goes on along the minus strand of NC_069502.1, from coordinate 904,648,584 downwards.
AACTAGCTCTGTCTAAATGTGAAAATTAACTTAGTTATCATGTTTTATTTAAAGATCATTTAATCTACCTATGTTATCCTGCAACTAACGATAACATAATAACTAAGCTATATTTAGTTTAAGACTATATTAAAAGTTTTTAAAAACATGAAAGATAGATATTAGAAGGGGAATAGAAAATTAAGCTAGACTGTCACTTAAATTTAGCAAGTTCACCTACACATGTAGGCAACATATAATAAAATGTACAGATATTAGTTTAACTTCTAAATTATACTGCATAGCCTCACCATTAACCCTTAATTAAAATTTTCTTATTTGTACATCTCTAAATCATACAACCAAAAATCATTATATGGCTGCATCTAACTCAACCCTCACTTTGTTAAAATACAAGACTTTAACACTCATCTGCTGGAGCTGTGTTGATATTTTAAAGTTAATTTAAAAAAAGGTATCTGTATTATATATAATAGCAGGCATGTGCTTGTAAAATAGATCATTTAACAACCAGTATTATGAATATTATTTTCTTTCCATGTCATAATATTAGAAGGATGTGTTTGTTAGTTTCTTACTTGGATGAATGTATATATATATATATATATATATATATATATATATTTCAAGTGATGGTGTAAGTGCACTCTCACCAACTTATGCAACTTGTCAGGGTGCTGTAAGATAATAGATAAACTGTAGCAAAGAAGCACTCACTGAACGATTCCAACTGTGACAAAAGACTTTAATTCAAACGAGTGACGTTTCGGGACAATAGCAGTCCCTTCCTCTGACAAGCTAACAATGTGAAAAAGCAGGCCTTAAATAGGCTCCAAAAGTACCCTCCCCATAAGTGTGACCAATCACGGTCAAGGTAACAAAACCTATCTTACCCAGTAACAAATAGTAATCGATATTACAATAGTGCAAAACAAGTTAATCAAGTGAGTTAAAACATAGGACCCCGTGTTGCTAATAGAGTGGGGGGAATAATCACAGTCCAACCCTATCTAATCAGTTGCTAAACGACTATAAACAAAGTAAAAAACGAAATAAAAAACGAAGTAAAAGAACAATATAATGTGAGGATCGTAATCCAACCAATCAGTGTGATCCCAGTCATGTAGATCGTAATTCCACCAATGGGCAGTCATCAGACTTTGTGGAATTATAATAGTACCAATCAGCAGCCTAATAGCATTCTGTATCAGAAGCGTCATACCTCTACGCTTTCCAGATACGCCCACCTGTCACTGACAATGCCTGTTGCCTATAGCAACACAGCAAGAAACATTTTGCTAAATCGGACCAGATCGCTGCTTGCCAGTCATGGACAGATGCGGCGATACGCTCGCCATAGAAATCACAGCGGCTTTCCTTCAGAGTTATTGTTAGTATTACCCATATCTGATAACAAAGGCGTTACACAGCCAAACTAATGCTGTTAAAGAGATGGCGAGATCTGACCAATCAACAGTATGTCCACACCCCCATGGGCGTAACAAGACCATCGCTATGTTATTGTCCGCCTCTATGACTCTATATCAGAGATGATGGGCTAACCTATTAAGATAATCACACTCATCTAAAAGTGACAAGCAGTTTCCATCCAGGACCACACACATAGACGGACAATGGCGAACATGGCTATATTCGTGTAACATTACCAATAAGTGTTAGTTGTTTATTTCATAACAACAAACTGTGATTCTAATACCTATCTGTTTCTACGGTCGCTGCATGCAGACACCTATTCTGTGCATCAAACAACATCCTAAAAGTAAAGTCTAAACAGTGTAAACAGAAACAAATAAACCTATATATATATATATAAAGGAAAACCTGTATGCATAAAACCTATATGTATAAAACAACATATAAGCTATTCCATATCCATAGTGAATAATAACGAAAAAGTGAGATGTATATCACTGTCGGTTCCTTGTAAGGGCACCGCAGGCTTATCATCTAACCATAATTGTGGCACCGATTATGGGTTTGGTGTGAGGTAGACCACCCAAGCTAAAAAGCAACACGGGGTATACACAAAGTGAATACAATTAAAATTAAGATAATGTTAAAATTAATTTGTCCATATAATGGACACAATAATATCAACATGATGTTAAGAGAGCCACCTATGGATATTACATAGGGGCAATATAGGACAGAGAAATCAGCATTGTCTTCGGTTACATTGTGCTTTTAAATCAGTCAACTGTATTCAGGGTCTGGAAAAAATAAATAAAATTAAAATTAAAATAAAAAATAAAAAAATTAAAATAAAAATAAGATAATAAATCTAAATAAATAAATAAAATAAAAAATAAGAATAATAATAGATAATAATAAAATGAAATAAATAAATCAATAAATAAATCAAATAAATAAATAAAGAAAATAAAATAAAATAAAATAAATTAAATAAATAAATAAAAAGAAAATAAAATTAAAAATAAAATAAAATAAACTAAAATAAACAAAAATAATAAATGTAAAAAAATAAATATTGATAAAGATGAATAAGATATAAAAGACAAGAGAAAAAAGGGGGGAAGAAAATGAAGAAGAAGAAAAAAGGCAGTAGTAGATTAGACAGAAACAGCCACCATACAGAAAATGAAACCACATTAAGTAAAAATACGAAGGAATCAAGAAGTCAAGTTAGAAAGGAAAGAGAAATAGAGAAAAAAATGAAGACTAAGGACTAATGGATCATGAGCTCTCATTGAAATGGACATCAATATTCATATAGCCTGAGTCTCAGCGTTCATAGATAACATTGCCATCCTGTGTGGGTGTTGAGACCCCTGGGACTGAGGGTACCAAGTTCATAGATCCACCTTGATTCTTTGCGGAGTAGCATGTTATCTCTGTCTCCCCCCCTCCGTGGGGTCGGTACGTGGTCGATCAGTCGAAATCTCAGATCGTTGACAGTGTGGCCTGCCTCCAGGAAGTGCCTTGCGACCGGTTGGTCTGCCTTTTTATTTCTTATGGCCAAACGAATGCTGGACCTGTGGTTGGCCATTCTCGTCCTTGCATCGTCGGTTGTTTTGCCAATGTAAAATTTCCCGCAAGGACAGTTCAAAAGATATATTACGTATTGGGTGGTGCAAGTCAGATAGTACTTGATCTCGTATGACCTGTTGCTTTCAGGGTGACGAAAGTGGGAGCCAGTGATCATCCCACTACACGTCACACAGCTAATGCAGCGGTAGCACCCTTTCTTTTTCGTCCTCAGCCATGTCCTTGCACCCCCTTCTGGATTGACATCTGCTTTCACAAGATGATCCCTCAGATTTCTTCCTCGACGAAACCCTATCCTTGGTGCCCTCCAATTCTTGAAAGGCAGAGTATGGTCTGCTTCAATCAGTTTCCATTCTTCCTTAATCGTATGGGTTAGTGGTATAATATCTGGTGAATATGTGGTCACAAAGGTGAGTTGATCTCCTTGTTTAGATTGGGACTCTTCTCCTGGTTCACTCGTACATAACACACCTGATTTAATCTCTAGCAAATCCTTATGCTTATATCCTCTCTCCCTAAAGCGCTCTGTCATATCCTGTAGTTGTTCTTCGCACAATACCTCATTGGTATTATTTCTAATCACCCGTTGGTACTGGGCTTTAGGGATATTGTGTATAAGGCTAGGCTGGTGGCAGCTTCTGGCATGCAGTAATGAGTTTCGGTCCGTAGCTTTACGGAACAAAGTTGTACCCAATCCCCCATTCACCTTGAAGACCCTCACATCAAGGTAGTCCACCGTGGAATGACTGATTGTGTGGGTAAATCTAATGGGACTTTCAAGTGTATTCAGATCCTCAATCCATTGTGTTAGGCTATCTTCTCCATCAGACCACACCAGGAACAGGTCGTCAATGTATCGACAGTAGTACCTGATGTTAACGTTATTAAAGACCTTCATGATGGATGTCTCATAGAATGCCATAAACAGGTTGGCCAGCGATGGGGCCACATTGGACCCCATCGCTGTCCCTGAGATTTGTAGATAAAATGTAGAGTCAAAAAGGAAGTAGTTCTCCCTCAGGCATAATGAGAGGAGACAGATAATAACTTCTTCTGATGGGCCAATGTATGCTGCCTTCCTGAGTGCATGTGTGTGGCAGGGATTGCACCAAAGGCTGTAGGTAATGGTCAACAAATTGAGCTAGTGGTTGAAGTAGCGAACCCCTCGCTGAGACAATGGGTCTCCCGGGAGGGTTATAGGCATTCTTATGCAACCTTCGGTAGAGTGTATAGCAGGGGGATTATTGGATGTTTCCGACTTAAGAAATTATAATCTTGTTGTGTGATAAGTGTCCTCTCTTGAACTCCATTAGTATAGTGTCGATTTTCAGTTTAAGTTTCACAGTTGGATCGCCCCTGAGTGGTGTGTATGTCTTTTTATCAGACAGTTGTCCAAGAATCTCTTGCTTATAGTATGCGGGTGTCCAGTAGGACTATCGCCCCACCTTTGTCCGCTGGGCGGATCACTACTGAGGTGTCTTCTTTCAAGGTTTTAAGAGCTGTCCTCTCACTCTTGGTGAGGTTATCTCTGATCCTCATTTTAGGTCTATCCTTGATGGATGTGGTAAGAAAATTTGTATAAGTATGGATAGTAGAGTTATTGGAAGAAGGATCAAATGAGCCCCTTGGCTCTGAATTTACACTCTTGTTCTTGATCATAATTAGAAGAATTCTCTGAGTCTTAAGTTCCTGCCAAACCTCTGGATGTCTATGTAGGCAATCAAATTCATTGACTTGCATGGATGGCACAAAGGATAAACCCTTATTTAGTAAGCTCACTTCAGACTCAGTTAGAGTACGTGAACTGATGTTAATAACGTTATTCTCTATATTCTCCGTTGTTGGTGGCGGCGGGCAATGCCCCCCCCGCCTCGTGTGTGGCCTCCGCCTCTTCCTAAAAAACGATTGGCTGTTTGGATGAGCTGCCAGTGGAGGTAAAGCTGCTCGACTGGCACCAGATGTCTCCCATTCGCCTCTGTTGCCCCTTGAGCGGGTCATAACTCCTCTTTGGGTAGTGGCGAATTTTCCAGTGGGGTCTCTGGGCCTGAGCTATCACCAGAGCTAGTGTCAACCGTTGTCATCGATTTTTTAGTGTGTCTACGTTCACCGTCTCGGTCGGTTATGTCCTCCTATCTTCTGGGGACAACATCCACCTGTAGATAGATTTATAGGTGTAGTCCTGTGTGACCGTCTGTAGCTTACGGTTCTTGAAGGCTATCAATTCCTGTTTGTAACTCTTAATCTGAAGACTAAGTTTGGAGAGCCAGTTGGGTGTTGGTATCTTGATTCGAATATATTCAGTTTTTCTAATTCAAATGTCTGTATTTCAGGCTTTGACTGTTTGGAGCAAACGACCCACTTCCCTGATAACCAGTAACATTAAATCAAAGGATCACTTATTTAGAATTTTGCACCAGTTGATGCAAAATTCATTATTGGATCTCCCAATCGTAGGGATGTTTCTGATTCTAAACCCTCTTGGTATCATCCTCTTTTTATGATAATCTGAGAGATACGAGCCGTGTAGGTTTAGGTCTATTTCCCTTTGTTTTAACTTAATCAGTGTATTATACAGGGACTGTGTAGATTCCTCAACTTGTTGCTCCTCAATGGAGCCAAATCTTATCATTTCCGCATCTTCATCTGTGAAAGTGAAGATATCCTTGTATCTATCCTCTGAGGTGATGCCACTCTGATGTGTCGGGGCCTCAATGTCCATATTGACTTGGACAACTGTCTGATAAAAAGACATACACACCACTCAGGGGCGATCCAACTGTGAAACTTAAACTGAAAATCGACACTATACTAATGGAGTTCAAAGAGAGGACACTTATCACACAACAAGATTATAATTTCTTAAGTCGGAAACATCCAATAATCCCCCTGCTATACACTCTACCGAAGGTGCATAAGAATGCCTATAACCCTCCCGGGAGACCCATTGTCTCAGCGAGGGGTTCGCTACTTCAACCACTAGCTCAATTTGTTGACCATTACCTACAGCCTTTGGTGCAATCCCTGCCATCATACATACGGGATTCAAATGACTTCATCATGGGCATCAAGAAGTTGGAGGACATCACTGATGGAGACCTTTGGTCACTCTCAATGTGTCTAGCCTTTACACGGTCCATCCCACATCAAGATGGCATCACAGCAGTTACACATGCACTCAGGAAGGCAGCATACATTGGCCCATCAGAAGAAGTTATTATCTGTCTCCCTCTCATTATGCCTGAGGGAGAACTACTTCCTTTTTGACTCTACATTTTATCTACAAATCTCAGGGACAGCGATGGGGTCCAATGTGGCCCCATCGCTGGCCAACCTGTTTATGGCATTCTATGAGACATCCATCATGAAGGTCTTTAATAACGTTAACATCAGGTACTACTGTCGATACATTGACGACCTGTTCCTGGTGTGGTCTGATGGAGAAGATAGCCTAACACAATGGATTGAGGATCTGAATACACTTGAAAGTCCCATTAGATTTACCCACACAATCAGTCATTCCACGGTGGACTACCTTGATGTGAGGGTCTTCAAGGTGAATGGGGGATTGGGTACAACTTTGTTCCGTAAAGCTACGGACCCGAAACTCATTACTGCATGCCAGAAGCTGCCACCAGCCTAGCCTTATACACAATAATCCCTAAAGCCCAGTACCAACGGTGATTAGAAATAATACCAATGAGGTATTGTGCGAAGAACAACTACAGGATATGACAGAGCGCTTTAGGGAGAGAGGATATAAGCATAAGGATTTGCTAGAGATTAAATCAGGTGTGTTATGTACGAGTGAACCAGGAGAAGAGTCCCAATCTAAACAAGGAGATCAACTCACCTTTGTGACCACATATTCACCAGATATTATACCACTAACCCATACGATTAAGGAAGAATGGAAACTGATTGAAGCAGACCATACTCTGCCTTTCAAGAATTGGAGGGCACCAAGGATAGGGTTTCGTCGAGGAAGAAATCTGAGGGATCATCTTGTGAAAGCAGATGTCAATCCAGAAGGGGGTGCAAGGACATGGCTGAGGACGAAAAAGAAAGGGTGCTACCGCTGCATTAGCTGTGTGACGTGTAGTGGGATGATCACTGGCTCCCACTTTCGTCACCCTGAAAGCAACAGGTCATACGAGATCAAGTACTATCTGACTTGCACCACCCAATACGTAATATATCTTTTGAACTGTCCTTGTGGGAAATTTTACATTGGCAAAACAACCGACGATGCAAGGACGAGAATGGCCAACCACAGGTCCAGCATTCGTTTGGCCATAAGAAATAAAAAGGCAGACCAACCGGTCGCAAGGCACTTCCTGGAGGCAGGCCACACTGTCAACGATCTGAGATTTCGACTGATCGACCACGTACCGACCCCACGGAGGGGGGGGAGACAGAGATAACATGCTTACTCCGCAAAGAATCAAGGTGGATCTATGAACTTGGTACCCTCAGATCCCAGGGGTCTCAACACCCACACAGGATGGCAATGTTATCTATGAACGCTGAGACTCAGGCTATATGAATATTGATGTCCATTTCAATGAGAGCTCATGATCCATTAGTCCTTAGTCTTCATTTTTTTCTCTATTTCTCTTTCCTTTCTAACTTGACTTCTTGATTCCTTCGTATTTTTACTTAATGTGGTTTCATTTTCTGTATGGTGGCTGTTTCTGTCTAATCTACTACTGCCTTTTTTCTTCTTCTTCATTTCTTCCCCCCTTTTTTCTCTTGTCTTTTATATCTTATTCATCTTTATCATATTTATTTTTTACATTTATTATTTTTGTTTATTTTAGTTTATTTTATTTTATTTTTAATTTTAATTTCTTTTTATTTATTTATTTAATTTATTTTATTTTATTTTCTTTATTTATTTATTTGATTTATTTATTGATTTATTTATTTCATTTTATTATTATCTATTATTATTCTTATTTTTTATTTTATTTATTTATTTAGATTTATTATCTTATTTTTATTTTTATTTTTTTATTTTTTTATTTTTAATTTTAATTTTAATTTTATTTATTTTTTCCAGACCCTGAATACAGTTGACTGATTTAAAAGCACAATGTAACCGAAGACAATGCTGATTTCTCTGTCCTATATTGCCCCTATGTAATATCCATAGGTGGCTCTCTTAACATCATGTTGATATTATTGTGTCCATTATATGGACAAATTAATTTTAACATTATCTTAATTTTAATTGTATTCACTTTGTGTATACCCCGTGTTGCTTTTTAGCTTGGGTGGTCTACCTCACACCAAACCCATAATCGGTGCCACAATTATGGTTAGATGATAAGCCTGCGGTGCCCTTACAAGGAACCGACAGTGATATACATCTCACTTTTTCGTTATTATTCACTATGGATATGGAATAGCTTATATGTTGTTTTATACATATAGGTTTTATGCATACAGGTTTTCCTTTATATATATATAGGTTTATTTGTTTCTGTTTACACTGTTTAGACTTTACTTTTAGGATGTTGTTTGATGCACAGAATAGGTGTCTGCATGCAGCGACCGTAGAAACAGATAGGTATTAGAATCACAGTTTGTTGTTATGAAATAAACAACTAACACTTATTGGTAATGTTACACGAATATAGCCATGTTCGCCATTGTCCGTCTATGTGTGTGGTCCTGGATGGAAACTGCTTGTCACTTTTAGATGAGTGTGATTATCTTAATAGGTTAGCCCATCATCTCTGATATAGAGTCATAGAGGCGGACAATAACATAGCGATGGTCTTGTTACGCCATGGGGGTGTGGACATACTGTTGATTGGTCAGATCTCGCCATCTCTTTAACAGCATTAGTTTGGCTGTGTAACGCCTTTGTTATCAGATATGGGTAATACTAACAATAACTCTGAAGGAAAGCCGCTGTGATTTCTATGGCGAGCGTATCGCCGCATCTGTCCATGACTGGCAAGCAGCGATCTGGTCCGATTTAGCAAAATGTTTCTTGCTGTGTTGCTATAGGCAACAGGCATTGTCAGTGACAGGTGGGCGTATCTGGAAAGCGTAGAGGTATGACGCTTCTGATACAGAATGCTATTAGGCTGCTGATTGGTACTATTATAATTCCCACAAGTCTGATGACTGCCCATTGGTGGAATTACGATCTACATGACTGGGATCACACTGATTGGTTGGATTACGATCCTCACATTATATTGTTCTTTTACTTCGTTTTTTATTTCGTTTTTTACTTTGTTTATAGTCGTTTAGCAACTGATTAGATAGGGTTGGACTGTGATTATTCCCCCCACTCTATTAGCAACACGGGGTCCTATGTTTTAACTCACTTGATTAACTTTTTTTGCACTATTGTAATATCGATTACTATTTGTTACTGGGTAAGATAGGTTTTGTTACCTTGACCGTGATTGGTCACACTTATGGGGAGGGTACTTTTGGAGCCTATTTAAGGCCTGCTTTTTCACATTGTTAGCTTGTCAGAGGAAGGGACTGCTATTGTCCCGAAACGTCACTCATTTGAATTAAAGTCTTTTGTCACAGTTGGAATCGTTCAGTGAGTGCTTCTTTGCTACAGTTTATTTATATATATATATATATATATATATATATATATATATATATATATATATATATATATATATATATATATACAGGTAGCCCTCAGTTACGCCGGGGTTAGGTTCCAGGAGGAATGGTTGTAAATCGAAACCGTTGTAAATTGAAACCCAGTTTATAATGTAAGTCAATGGGAAGTGAGGGAGATAGGTTCCAGGGCCCCTCTCAAAATTAGCATAAGTAACACCTAATACATTATTTTTAAAGCTTTGAAATGAAGACTTTAAATGCTAAACAGCATTATAAACCTAATAAAATAATCACACAACACAGAATATACAATTAAACTAAGTTTAATAAACAAAAACATTTGTTAAACAGCATTATAAACCTAATAAAATAATCACACAACACAGACTTTACTTGCATTTTTCTGCAAACAGTTCTTTCTATGCATTCCAATCTGCACTGATTTATAGACAGGAATATATTTTTCCTTTGAAATCTGCTTGATAGCTCAGGTCTGGTTAAATTCATTAATGTCAGCTTGTTTGGCTTTGCTGCAACACAAGCTGACAGCTCCCCCAATTGGCTATTTTAATAAATGCACTGCTTCTCAATGCTTTTCAATAGCAGTCACATGACTGGAAAAAAAGGTTGTTATTCTGAAACGGTGTAAATTGAACCGTTGTAAAACGAGGGCCACCTGTATTTATATATAGTAAATGAATAAAAAATATATAGTATGAAAAGATATTTATCAAAAATAAAAATCTAACAACTACAAATTCTTTTGTGAATTCAGCAAACTTGAAAATCTGTAAGAGAAAAGAATATAAATAATTAGAATAGGAAAGCAAGTATGTTATTTCATAAAACATTAATACATTTTGTATCTGTAAGAATAATAATTCTAAAGTCATCTTCTGTCTATGCTCTTAAACTTTAGTGTTTGTTCTGATATTAAAGGCCAGGTTCAGACTGGATATCTATATATACATAATTTGAAATTAATCACATTAAATTGGCTAATCAAAAGTTGACTTACATATTAACATTTAAAATTAGACAAATGAATGTCTAATATCCTATTTTGTGCAAATATTCCTAATTATTCAATTGTATGAGGGACATAATTGAATGTAATATTTCCTGTCCCATCAAAATCTAAAATACGTAAATGTCACCTATGAAATTATTTCAGATGAAATGTATCCCTTTATCTGTATGATCGGTCACAATCTGAGTCCTCTCTAGCACAAAGTTGGGTGAATGTATATGAAATAAATCGTAATAAAATAGGACATTGTGAAAACTAATTGTTAGACATATTCAATATATTAATCAATAATTGTCCCATTATTCCTCCTATGATTCTTACCATAGCATGCATTATGCAAACTAACCTGATGTATTATCTTTAAAAGTCGAATCGATTCCAAATTAAAGTTTATCTGCATTATGTGTCACATTCATCACTTTCAAAATAGAGGATTGTGAAATACCATCTAAAAGAAATGAGAGGAAACTTAAGTGTTTCCCATAGAATTGTCAGGGTGCCAGGAATCAGACTGAGACGAGAAGTGCAAAAATAATCACACCTTTATTAATAACAAAAAAATTATAAAAAGTCCACAAGTCAAATAACAAGCCAGGAGTCAAAACCAAAGCTGGTAGTCAGACGAGCCGAGTCAGGAGCCAAAGCGAATAGTCAGAAAAGCCGGAATCAGGAACAAGGAAAAAAGCAGAGTCAGGAACAAGCCAGGGATCAGGAACCAGGAAGGACGTCAGACAGCCAGGTAATACACAGGAACTCTCACAAACAGGTCTGAGACAACGCAATGGCAAAGCATACTGAACAGAGGCCCTTTAAATAATAAGTGATGACATCACAATTCTGAGACTGCATCCTGTCTCACACAGATGATGCAGACCAGTCTGGCCATAAAAGGAAGTGCAGGAAATGAGCAGCATCCCCCAAAACGCACCATAGTCAGCAAGAGAGGTGAGTAAAATGGCTGCCAGCAGCACATGGCAAACAAAACAGGGAAAAAAAACCCTGACAGTACCATCCCCTCAATGACCCCCCTCCCCCACGGGAGGACAAAAGGCTTATTGGGGAAACAGGCGTGGAAGGCACGGAGGAGGGCGAGAGCATGAACATCAGAGAGGGAAACCAAGAACGCTCCTCCAGACCATAGCCTCTCCAGTGAACCAAATACTGTACACGGCCCCTGGACATACGAGAGTCAATAATGCTGCTGACCTCATACTCCTCATGGTTGTCAACAAAGATAGGATGGGGACGAGGCAACACAGTGGTTTCAATCGGGAGACATGAAAAACATTGGAGATGTGCATTGTAGGAGGAAGGTCGAGTGTAGGCCACAGATTGACCCGTCGGAGTATTCAAAAAGGGACCAACATAACGGGGAGCCAGTTTATTGGAAGGCACATGAAGGTTCAAGTTGCGGGAGGACAGCCAAACTCTCTCACCAACCTGGTAGGAAGGCGCGGGCAGACGCCTACGATCAGCCTGGAACTTTTGGCGCTGCATAGAACGATGAAGGCAATCCTGAATCTGCACCTTTGCCGGAGATGCTCCTCCCAAGCCGGAATACCCTGAGACATGAATGAATCGGGCAACAAGGATGGTTGAAACCCATAATTCACCATGAACAGGGATAACTTGGAGGAAGCATTAATAGCACTATTACGAGCAGACTCTGCCCAAGGTAACAGTTCAGACCAATTATTGTTGTGATCTGAGACATAGCAACGGAGGAAATTTTCCAGAGCTTGATTAGACCGTTCCGCAGCCCCATTGGATTGAGGGTGATATGCCGAGGAGAAGGAAATCTGGATCCCCATTTGAGCACAAAAGGAACGTCAAAATCTGGAGACAAACTGGCTACCCCGGTCCGACACTATCTCCTTGGTAACCCATGTAAACGGAAGACCTCCCGGGCAAAAATTGAAGCAAGCTCCTGAGCGGTAGGCAACTTCATCAAGGGAATGCAATTTGACATTTTAGAAAAACGGTCAACCACCATTAGGATAACAGTATTGCCATTGGAAACAGGGAGCTCGACAATGAAGTCCATGGACAGATGTGTCCAAAGACACTCACCATTAGCAATAGGTTGAAGAAGACCCACAGGAAGATGTTGAGGAGTCTTATTCTGTGCACAAACTGAGCAGGAGGCAACATACGCAGCAACATCAGAACGAAGACCTGGCCACCAGAATTGTCGAGTGACAGACCAAATCATTTGGTTCTTGCCTGGGTGACCTGCGGCTTTAGGAGAGTGTGCAAAAGTTTAGTTTGAAGATTCTCAGGAACAAAACACTTACCACTAAGTTTCTCAGGAGGTGCATTGGATTGTGCAGTCAGGATCTCCTCCCCCAAGGGAGAAGTCAAATTAGTACGTATGGTAGCTAAAATATGGTCAGAGGAGGGTATAACAGGAGTAGGTACAGGCTCCTCCTTGGACAGAGGTAAAAAATTGTCGAGAGAGGGCATCAGCCCTAACATTCTTACTACCAGGCAGGTAGGAGACCACATAATTAAACCGAGACAAAAATAGTGCCCATCTGGCCTGTCGGGGCGACAAATGTTTTGACTTCAGAAAGATAAGTTATAATTCTTGTGGTCAGTAAGAATGAGTACTGGCACGCTAGTACCTCTCGAGAAGATGCCTCCATTCCTTGAGTGCGAAAATTATAGCCAGTAATTCCCTGTCGCCAATTTCATAATTGCACTCCGCTGGGAGACAATTTCTTAGAGAAGAAACCACACGGATTCAAGGAACCGTCAGCATAGGGACGTTGAGACAAGATAGCGGTCTACTCCAGTTTCAGACGCATCGGACCTCAAGAACGAAAGGCAGGACAGGGTTAGGATGAGCCAGAACTGGAACTGCAGCAAGGCAGTTCTAAAGACTATCAAAGGCCTTACTGGTAGGTAGGTGACCAATGGAGTGGATCATTCTCTTTACGGGTCATGTCTGTGATAGGTTTGACTAAAGAAAAAAGTTTTTAATAAACTTTCTATAGTAATTGGAGAACCCCAAAAAACGTTGAATAGATTGAAGACAAACTGGGCAAGGCCACTGCAGAACTGCAGATAACTTGTCAGGATCCATGGAGAACTCTGCAACGGAGATAACATAACCTAGGAAGGTTACTTGAGTCTGATGGAACTCACATTTCTCGAGTTTACAAAACAGGCCGTTCTCAACCTGTGTAAACATCAGAACGATGAGCCTCAAGTGTGGGTGAGTGTATGAGGATGTCGTCTAAGTACACCACAACACACTGTTGCAAAGATATCTCGTAGGACAACATTAATAAATTCCTGGAAAATTGCATGGAGGCATTACATAGGCCAAAGGGCAATACAAGATACTCATAATGCCCGCTCCTGGTGTTAAATGCTGTTTTCCATTCATGGCCATCCTTGATCCTAACGAGATTGTACGCTCCTCTCAAATCAAGCTTAGTAAAGACCATAGCTCCCTTGAGGCGGTCAAAGAGTTCCGTAATGAGCGGAATAGGTGCATTCTTAATGGTAAGACGATTAAGACCCCTATAATCAATGCATCATGCATCAATAATCAGCCAATAGAATTACAGTAGCTCTTATTCTATTGGCTATTCAAATCAGCCAATAGAATTAAAGTAGCTTGCATCCGATTGGCTGATTTGAATTTGAAGGCTCAAATCAGCCAATAGGAATTCAAGGGACGCCATTTTTAATTGCGTACCTTGAATTCCTATTCAGTGTACGGCGGCGATCGTATGAAGAGGATCCTCCACGCTCCGGCTCCGATCTTCAGTTCCAGCATCACCGGTCTTCAGTTCCAGATGGACGGTCTTCAGCTCCGCGGTCATCAGTCTTCAACTCCTCCACTCCGCGCCGGCTGGATCCTGAAGAAGAAGAGGTCGCCGCCTGGAAGGAAGACTTCTCCGCCTGGAACAGGACCTTCTCCGCCGGTCTTCAGGGTACAGGTAAGGAGCACTTGGGGGGTTAGACTTAGGTTTTTTTAAGGGGGGATTTGGGTGGGGTTAGAGTAGGGGTATGTGGGTGGTGGGTTGTAATGGGGGGGGTTGTTCTTTTTTTTTTACAGGTAAAAGAGCTGATTACTTTGGGGCAATGCCCCACAAAAGGCCCTTTTAAGGGCTGGTAATAGAGCTGATTACTTTTGTAATTTAGATTAGGGTAGGAAAATTGTTTTATTTCGGGGGGCTTTTTTATTTTATTAGGGGGCTTAGGATTAGGTTGTAATTAGCTTAAAATTCTTGTAATCTTTTTTTTTTATTTTTTGTGATTTAATGTTTGTTTGTTTTTTGTAATTTAGTTTAGTGTATTTAATTGTATTTTAGTTTAGATATTTGTAGTTTATTTAACTAATTTATTGATAGTGTAGGTGTATTTGTAACTTAGGTTAGGATTTATTTTACAGGTAATTTGGTAATTATTTAACTAGGTAGCTATTAAATAGTTATTAACTATTTAATAGCTATTGTACCTAGTTAAAATGAATACCAAGTTACCTGTAAAATAAATATAAACCCCTAAAATAGCTACAATGTAATTATTAATTATATTGTTAGCTATCTTAGGGTTTATTTTATAGGTATTTAGATTTAAATAGGAATAATTTGGTTAATATTATTTAGATTTATTTTAATAATAATTAAGTTAGGGGTGTTTAGAGTTAGATAGGGTTAATATAGTTAATATATATAATATAATACAGGTGACCCTCGTTTTACAACGGTTTCAATTTACAACCGTTTCAGAATAACAACCCTTTTTTTCCAGTCATCGTGACTGCTATTGAAAAGCATTGAGAAGCAGTGCATTTATTAAAATAGCCAGTAGGTGGAGCAGTCCGCTTGTGTTGCAGCAAAGCAAAGCAAGCTGAAATTAATCAGTTTAACCAGACCTTAGCTTATGGAGCAGATTTCAAAGGAACAAGATCTTCCTGTCTATAAATCAGTCCAGATTGGAACGCATAGAAAGAATGTTTGCAGAAAAATGCAAGTGAAGTCTGTGTTGTGGTGATTATTTTATTAGAGTTTATATGCTGTTTAGCAAATGTTTTTGTTAATTTAACTTAGTTTAATTATATATTACTGTGTTGTGTGATTATTTTATTAGGTTTAAAATGTTGTTTAGCATTTAAAGTCTTCATTTCAAAGCTTTAAAAATAAATGTATTAGGTTTTAACTTATGACAATTTTGAGAGGGGCTGGAACCTATCTCCCTCACTTCCCATTGACTTACATTATAAACCTGGGTTTCAATTTACAACAGGTTTCGATTTACAACCATTCACTTCTGGAACCTAACCCCGGCGGTAAACTGAGGGGCTACCTGTAACTATAGTAACCCTAATATAATTAGGGTTAATATAGTTAATATAGGTGGCGGCGGAGTAGTGGGGTCAGATTAGGGGTTAATATATTTAATATAGGTAACGGCGGTGTAGGGGGATTAGATTAGGGGGTAATACATTTATTATAGGTGGCGGCGGTGTAGGGGGATTAGATTACAGGTAAAAGAGCTGATTACTTTGTGACAATGCCCCACAAAAGGCCCTCTTATGGGCTGGTAAAAGAGCTGATTACTTTGGGGCAATGCCCCGCAAAAGGCCCTTTTAAGGGCTGGTAATAGAGCTGGTTACTTTGGGACAATGCCACGCAAAAAGCCCTTTTCAGGGCTATTTGTAATTTAGTTTAGGGTAAGGACATTTTAGTATTTTAGGGTTAATATATTTAATATAGGTGGCGGAGGTGTAGGGGGATTAGATTAGGGGTTAATAGATTTAATATAGGGTGGCGGCGGTTGTAGGGGGATTATATTAGGGGTTAATCATTTTAATATAGGTGGCGGCTGGTGTAGGGGGGATTAGATTAGGGGGTAATATAGTTAAAATAGGTGGCGGCGGTGTAGGGGGCTCACATTAGGGGGTAATAATTTTAATATAGATGGCGGCGGTGTAGGGGGATTACATTAGGGGTTAATAATTTTAATGTAGGTGGCGGCGGGTGTAGGGGGATCACATTAGGGGGTTAGACATTTTAATGTAGGTGGCGGCTGGGTCCGGGAGCGGCGGTTTAGGGGTTAAACACTTTATTAGGGATGCAGCGGGGGATCGCGGATGACAGGTAGATAGACATTGCGCATGCATTAGGTGTTAGGTTTTATTTTGCAGCCAGTTTAGGGAGTTACGGTGCTCCAATACTCAGCGTAAGGCTTACTACGCCTGTATTTTGTGGCGAGGTGAAAATGGAGTAAGATTTCTCCATTTTCGCCACGTAAGTCCTTACGCTGTATGTTGGATACCAAACTGCGCTGGTTTGGTATACCTGTCTATGGGCCAAAAAACTACGTCCGAAGGCAGAAATAATACGAGCGTAACTTCTAGGTTACGCCGTATATAGGATACCAAACCAGCGCAAAAATTTGGCGTCGCCGGCTTTTGCGGGCGACGCTGCATATCGGATCGGACCCTATATGTCTGCATAAAAATAGTAACAGGAGTATATATGCAATAATCTTGTTATTTTGGTATCTAAATCACTGGACTAACATGGCTACTCCAATCAACTTGCAAATGTATGCAGATTAAGATGGCCAATTTTTTTTTTTTCGGTGGAAGATAGCAGCCCTAGTTATGGGAGACAGTAGGCTTTAGCTCCCAGAGTAAAGGTATCCCAAAAAAATACAGAACAAGTTATGAGCTCTGTATAATTTTTGCAGAGTTTGGGCTTTAAACACTGTCTAAAATATTTCACATTGCGATTGGGGAAATATGATTTTCTTTACACTACAAAAAAAGTAATAATGTAATTTACTTTAACATCTGAAGAATTATTGATGCTACCAGCTGAGCAGACTCATACCCCCCCAACTGTCCCGATTTTCGCGGGACAGTCCCGATTTTAGGGGTCTGTCCCTTTGTCTCGAGTTGCTAGCCATCTGTCCTGATTTGCTCCAGGCATTTAATGTGTGTTTGTTTTTTTTTTTTAAATTCTATTGGGCCCATACTCAGAAGCAGCTGGCTTTGCTCTCACAGGGTTAGATAACTGTTATATTCCCCTGTGGAAAAGGAATTGTGTGTGGGTTTAAGCAGGAGTAAGAAGGCTGTATACACTCTGACCACGGGTAATGGTGACCTCTCTAACCTACCCTCTCTAACCTACCTCTGGTAATGATGATATCTAACCCCTGGTGATAATACTAGCATGCCTTCAGTTTTATACAATGAGCAGTGCTAATACCAGGGTAACGAACAGTGTAACGAACAGTGGCAGCCGCAGACTGCCAGCTAATGTGCTTGCCAACCATATATGATGTAGTGTGTGTGTCTATCTGTATCCATAACTGTGTGTGTGTATCTGTATGTATAAGTTTATGCTATGTAGTGTGTGTGTGTGTCTGCATGTATAAATGTAAGCTATGTAGTGTGTGTATGTGTATCTGCATGTGTAAGTGTGTATCTGCATGTATAAGTGTATGCTATGTAGTGTGTGTGTGTCTGCATGTATAAGTGTATGCTATGTAGTGTGTGTGTATCTGCATGTATAAGTGTATGCTATGTAGTGTGTGTGTATCTGCATGTAAGTGTATGCTATAGTGTGTGTGTATCTGCATGTATAAGTGTATGCTATGTAGTGTGTGTGTATCTGCATGTATAAGTGTATACTATGTAGTGTGTGTGTATCTGCATCTATAAGTGTATACTATGTAGTGTGTGTATCTGCATGTATAAGTGTATGCTGCATGTATAAGTGTATGCTATGTAGTGTGTATGTATCTGCGTGTATAAGTGTATGCTATGTAGTGTGTGTGTGTGTGTATCTGCATGTGTAAGTGTATGCTATGTAGTGTGTGTGTATCTGCATGTGTAAGTGTATACTATGTAGTGTGCTACTGTGCATTTTTGCTGACTTTAAAGGCCAGAATCTAGAATATTAATGGGGAATGCAGAGAGCAGTTTTAAAGAATTTATTAATAAATGTGCAATTAAGATAAAAATATTTAGCAATGTCTTTGCAAATACAGCGCTCACATAGCCATACCAGTGGTTTGAGCTTAAGTTTGATTTGCTGCCTAAGTGTATTAAAATATATGACTTTATTTAGAATTTTATTACTTCGGTCTTATGGTTTTTTAAGCCCCGCCCACCACATTTCAATTTTTTTGGGGGGGGGGGGGGGGGGTGTGTCCCTCTTTTGAATTTTGAAATGTTGGGAGGTATGCAGACTGGCAACTAGTTTATACACATTTTTTTTTTAAGTTTCTTTAAGAGTTGATTGGTAAAGGGGAATGAATCTGATTAAAGATTTTATTTCAATTGTTGGTATCTTTCGTACTTTTTATGACGCCAAAAATATGTATTGTTCTTATTTATGTTTGATCTTGGTCGAATAAAGTTTCTTAAAAAAAAAAAGGAAAAAAGTAAAAACAAAAATCACTATAAATAGAACCAATACACCAAACATTTTTAGTTGTATTATATACAACTTATCTTTTTCAACAAGCTCTCAAAAACAAAAACATAACCTAGTAGCGCGCACATTACAACCCCAAATCTACCAGAGTCAATCATGGAGGATTCTAATTACAATCTTTGTTTTGTTTATTACTAGTAAAGTTGTTGAAGAAAAAAAAAAAAAAAAAGAATTAGTCCTGTTCTGTCAGGAAGACTAGGAGCGAGGGAGGTTTCGGAGCTCAATGCCGAGCAGCGTTACTTGACGTCAGTGCGCCGCTGTCAGAAAAAGCTGGAGACCCGCCCAGGGAACCAGGCAGCGTCTTCCTTCGCGTGTGGGTGGCAGCGGAGATCAGGATTACTGTTGTGGACGTAGGGACGGGAGAGTGGACAGAACGTATGTGACGTACGAAAGACATTGTGGAACGGAAGCGGAGTAGCCGTCACCGGGGCCTAGCAAGTCTCTTTTTACCGGGGATCGCACCGTGTGCGGGTTACCGTGTTTGGGAATAGGTGACTCCCTGCTAAACGCGGCCCCTGCTGCACGGGGTAGCCATGGACGAGCAGGCGGGGCCCGGTGTCTTTTTCAACAATAATAACAACTCGTTGCTTTCTGCCGCTGCCGGGACAGGTGCGGGAGCTGGAAAAGGGTTTGAGGCCGCGACTGGAGAAGCATCCTCAGCTGCCGGTGGTGGCGGAGGCACTGGGACAGCCGGGAGGGCCCAGTACAGCATTCCCGGAATCCTGCACTTCCTACAGCATGAGTGGGCCCGTTTCGAGGTGGAGAGAGCGCAATGGGAGGTTGAGAGAGCTGAGCTGCAGGTAAATGACACACGGCAATAGTGACACTCATTGAAACGGGTGCTTTCAGGAGAGTGTGGGAGGAGGATCGGCATGATCATTGGAGTGGGTTTCCCTACTGATCAATAAACATCTGCATATAAATGTCAGGGACGTATCCTTTCCGAAATAAAATCCCTAATATATCTACAGACATGTTCATACGTATTTAAAATATGTATACGTAGGTATACTTTTTTTCTTTTTCTTTTGTTGTCACTGAATTACAGCTGTAAGTTTAAAGTGTTTACAACCCACTATTGGAGTGAAGTAATTAGATGTATTTTAATAGTTACTGAATACTGTATATTTTTATATATTACTATTTGTTTATAAGTAGCTAAACACCATGCCAAGATTTAAATAAGCAACACAAGTTGGTTTTGTCTCCTTGTTTGCATAAAGGAAGACAGGTATTCTTTATTTGATACTACAGAAATTCTGTTATGCAAGCACATAATTTAGTGCACGTTTTTGTGTCCATATTTGTGTGTTTGTATATATGCATGAAGTCAAATACAGGGTGCACTATACATACATCATAATATTCCACAACAACAATGCAATCTCTAAATAAGGGAAATGTAATAAAAGTGCAATTTTGGGCCACTCACCCTTCCTATCTATAACCCCCCCCCCCCCATACACAGTCACACACACTTTAGGTGGGTCAGCTGTCTAGTTACAAGTCACAATTAAAGGGACATAACAGGAATTTAAAAAATCTCAAATATGCTATGGAACTTTATTTTTACATCACTCTGCTTCTGGGTTTAAACCCATAGTTAAAGTCCGCTTCAGCTTGGCAGTCTGCTTTTAGCTGGTATCTTTGCACTTATGCCGCTCCTGATTGGTTCACTGACTGTCACTGCAACAGCTAACTTTAAAGGGACAATAAAGTCAAACTTACATTTTTATTATTCAGACACAGCATGCAATTTTAAACAACTTTTTAATTTTCTAGCATTATCAATTTAGCTTCATTTTCTTGGTATCCTTTTATTTTAAAATAGGCTCAGGAGCAGCAATGCACTACGGGGAGCAAGCTAAACACATTTGATGAGACAATGAAAAAAGGAATATATCTGCAGCCACCAATTACTTGCTAGCTACCAATAGTGCATTGCTCCTAAGCCTACCTAGAGTAAAGCAAATGGAAAGTTGTTTAAAATTGCTTGCACTGTCACATGTGTGTCTCTTTAATTCCAATATATACCCAGATTACCAGGGGGCTGAGATCCCTAAAACATCAGAATTTTAATAGGATGGCAATCTTAAATATATAACATGTCATTTACAGGATTAAAATGATACTCAAGGCTTTAAAGTACCACCTGCATTATGTAAGTGTATGGAAGCGTGGTATTGCGTTTGTATTCTATCAGGTCGGATCTCAGCTGCAACTGCTCAGAAGACAAGAATAAGACCACGCTTCCATAGACTTAAATAGTGTGCGCAGTCTACTGGCTGCACCAGCTGCCAGTAAAAAACAAAAAAACTGATTTTACATGGAGGCGTCCAAGGTGGAGAATAATAATGCAGGATAACAGTAAGCTTTAATGCTTAAATTAATCATGTGTTTGTTTTGTTGTGGCGTTTTTTTGTTTGTTTTTTACAACCTTGGCATACTCTGGAATGATATAAATAGATGCAATCTACTAAATAATGAAATATAAAGGAACTGACTTTACCTTCACATTTTGGGGACGTACGCCTTCCTTTCATGAAGGAAGTGGAATAATGTCCCCTGGTCTATCTCTCAATGCTCCCTGTTCTTTCTCTGATCATCTTGTCTTTAACTGCAATTCGTAGGAGTTTATCAGTATATAGCCGACCCCGACTTGTAATGGATAATGTGTTATTCTACTACTATTATTATTATTATTATTATTATTATTATTATTATTATTATTATTATTATTATTATGTAATAAAAGTATTGTACAGTTCTGTAAATGCATAGTCTTGACAGGCTTTTTGTAGGGTTATAGGGGCTTGTGAAATAGCTTTTCAGGAATGCAATGTTTATATAAACCACCATGCTGGCTATAGCATACTCCATTTCTACATTTAAAGGGACATTATACTGCTAAAATGACATGCTCTAATTCGTAATAGCATGTACTTTTATCACTAGTGACGCTGCAGCTCTATGCAATTAAAGCAACAATAAACCCAAAAATGTTCTTTCACGATTTTAGGTAGAGAGTTCAATTTTAAACAACTTTTCAATTTACTTCTATTATCTATTTTGCTTCATTCTCTTGGTATCCTTTTTTGGAAGAAGCATCAATGCACTACTGGGAGCTAGCTAAACACCTTGGTAAGTCAGTGATGAGAGCTATGTTCTACAGCACCCAATCAGCAGCCAGCTCATGAGCCTAACTAGGTATGCTGTTCAACAAAGGATACCAAGAGAACAAAACATAAGGTAATAGAACTAAATTAGGAAGCTGTTTACAATCACATCATGTAAGAAAAACAATTGGTTTTATGTCCTTTTAATCCCTGCAATGGGTTTAAACACATAGCTAAAGTACCACTTGGAACCTAATGAATTACAACATGTAATTTTATTGCTAGTATGGCGCTGTGAATTTTGTTTAGATATATCTCTGTTATTATTGGGATTTAGACATATAGGTACACTGATAATGTTAAAGGGACACAAAATCCCAAAATGTGTTCTAATGATTCAGATAACACAATTTAACAATTCACTTTTATGTAATTTGCTTTGTACTCTTGGTATCCTTTGTTGAAAAGCATACCTAGGTAGGCTCAGGAACTGGGAGCTAGCTGCTTATTGGTGGCTGTAGAAACGTAGCTCTTATCATTGACTTGCTGATGTGTTGCAGTAGTGTGTTTTCTACTTCAAAAAAGGATACCAAGAGAATGAAGCAAAACCTGATAATCAAAGAACACTGAAAAGTTGTTTAAAATTATATTCTCTATCTGAATGAGACACCATTTTGGGTATCATGTCCCTTTTTTAAAGAGACATGAAACCCAAAAAATATATTTTGTGACTCCGAGCAATTTTGAAAATTTACGTATATTCTGTTTTTTTTTTTTTCTTTTCTTAATTCTCTTGTTTATCCTTTATTGAAAAAGCATCAATGCACTGCTGGGAGCTAGCTGAATACATAAGCAAATAGCAGCAGGGTTGTGTGTGCAGCCTCCAATCGGCTAGCATCTCTGAAGAAGTGCATGAGACATGCGCGAAACATGTCAGTTAGTTTAAGCTGTCCTTGCTAAACTACTCTACAGATGAATAAAACTCCACTGGCTATCTATCCGGATTTGTCCTCCTTTTTCCCTTTTTGTTTCTAGCTCCTGTGCCTACCTAGATATTCTTTTCGACAAAAGGATACCAAAAGAACAAATCAAATGAGATAACAGAAGTGAATTGGAAATGTTTAAAATTGTATGCTCTGTTTGAATCATTTAACGAGGAATTGAGTTACATGTCCCTTTTTTTTTTTAATCATGAGGAAAACCAAGTGAATAGTCTAGTCCAAAATAAACTTTTATGATCCAGATAGGTCATGTAATTTTAAACAACTTTCTATTTTACTTTTATCACCAATTTTGCTTTGTTCTCTTGGTATTCTTAGTTGAAAGCTAAACCTATGAGGTTCACATAATTTCTTAGACCTTAAAGGCCGCCTCTTATCTGAATGCATTTTGACAGTTTTTAACCACTAGAGGGTGTAAGTTCATGTGTGTCGTATAGATAACATTGAGCTCATGTACATGAATTTACAGAGGAGTTAGCACTGATTCGCTGAAATGCAAGTCTGTCAAAAGAACTGAAATAAGGGGGCAGTTTGCAGAGACTTTGATACAAGGTAATCACATAAGTAAAAAGTGTATTATTAATATAACTGTTGGTTATGCAAAACTAGGGAATGGGTAATAAAGGAATTATCTATCTTTTAAAACAATAACAATTCTGGTGTAGACTCCTATCTATCTATCTATCTATCTATCTATCTATCTATCTATCTATCTATCTATCTATCTATCTATTTTTGATCTTGCATCTACAAATCAGATTATTTTTTCAGTCAAGGGGTGTGTACTTTTCATTACCTCGGCCTTTGAGATGAGTAAACAGGTTGTATAATCATTTCCCTTCTCAAGGTTGTTTTTGTGCCTTATTAAGGGTGTAGGAATGACTACACTTTATTATACAGTAATGGGGAAATACAGCATTCATATATTTTATGGACTGTCTTCCATGTGACTTAATAGGTTTCTTTTCATGATTCTTTTTTAAGCATTATATTTAATATTCTTGTTCAGTAGGTAATTGCTTTCCTAATATTACTTAACAGTATAATTTACTTTTAACTACATTCAGTTTTACAGCTTGAACGTAAGGCAGACGTAAGCTCCCACTTCATCTTAGTTTAGAATCTTGTTGAAAATCTCTTTAAATAGACACTAAAGTCAAAATTAAACTTTCATCATTCAGATAGAGCATTTAGTTTTAAAAGACTTTCCAATTTGCTTCCATTATCAGTTTTACACTTTTTATATGCACTATTTGTGAGGCACCTGCTCCTATTGAGCATGTGCAAGAGTTCAGTGTATACAAGTCCGTTATTACCTGATGGCTGTCATGAAATTTGTCAAAAATCTACTGCCTATTTTAGGTACTATTGTCTTTTTATAATGCTTTGATTATACAGTTCTTCTTCTTTGTTTAATGGTCTTTTACAGAAACACTAAACCCAAATTTTCTTTCATGATTCAGATAGAGCATGCAACTTTCTAATTTACTCCTATTATCCAATTTTCTTCATTCTCTTGCTATCTTTACTTGAAAAGCAGGAATGTAAAGCTTAAGAACTGGCCCATTTTTGGTTGAGAACCTGGATTATGCTTGATTATTGGTTTGCTAAATGTAGCCACCAATAAGCAAACGTTATCCAGGGTGCTGACCTTAAAATGGGCTGGCTCCTATGCTTTAAATTCCTGCTTTTTAAATAAAGCTAGCAAGAGAACAAACAAAAAATTAAGTTTTGAAAGTAACGGGTTCCATGCAAAGAAAACTGTCTGGCTTATTTAGAAAACGATAATCTCTTTGCAAAAACAACATTTTAAACATCCTGGTAAAACATTGTCCATTCCAGAAACTACCCCGCACAAAACACATGCTAACTAATTCAAACATAGCGAAGACAAAAACGAACAGCGGAGTGCGGCAAAGGTGATCAAAATTTTATTCAAGCATGGAAGCTGTGCATAATAAAAGATAAAAAGCAAGTGTAAAAATGGCCTGACTCATTTCGGCTCATGTTTTCTAAAGAGACTTGCCTAATTCAAATATTTCTGGGACTTCAAATCTTCCTACTGCATATTTGTATGGCAACTGTTATTGTTGTAAACACTGTACAGAACCTACCTCCCCAACATTATAGTCTGCACTCACCATGGTTCAAAGCCAAGCTTGACAAATTCATTCTAAATCTAGGAGTTGGCTAAACAATTTTTAAGCCATCAAGTTTTTGCAGCCATCTCATTTCTATATATTTCATGATTGTCTAAAATATATGCAGCAGTAGCCTACCCTTGCGTTGTCAGTCAGGTTTTGAATGAAGTGTGTGCAAGAGTGAGAGGTGCGGCTGTCAGCCTCACTATTATTCTAAGCAGCAGGGCACATTTTCTAGTCTTAGTAGAGCCCTGGTTTAAATCAGGTGTGCACACTTTTTCAAATGAGTGGGCACGTACAAAAGCTTGTAGGCCACCTTTTGAGTTGGTAAATTAACTCATGACTTTGTATTAAAGGAATAGTAAAGTCAAAATTAAACTTTCATGATTGTAATTTTAAACAACTTTCCAATTTATTTATATTCTTCAAATTGCTTTTTTCTTTTGGTATCTTTTGTTGAAAGCACACCTCGGTAGGCTCAGCTGCAGCAAATCATTACCGGGACCTGCTCATTAGCATAAGTAAACAAACAGTGGTTTGCACTCGCTGGGCTTTTCAAAAACGTGCCTTTTTTATTTGTGACGTTTCGGGGACCGTATCCCCTTCCTCAGAGAAAGTAACAGTTAAATGAACATATTTATACACCAAACATCCAATGAAAACAAACCCCACCCCTTGATTCAAAGCAAAAAAAACACCAAGTGGTTGTCCTAGCAACCACAATAAACAAAGTACATATACACCCTCTATTCCTCTCATCTGTAAGAAGGAAAAATAAAGTGAAGAAAAACATGACATTGAAAGTTTAAAAATAAGTACACAAAAGCTATCGTCCTATAGATCCAAGCCATAACAGTAGCAGGCAGACGGATAAACAGAGCCATCATATGCAGTGTATCGGCACTCGCTCTAACAACGGATCATTCCTGACATGGATAAGAGGAGGCAGAGGAAGGCCTTACAGCAACACAGAATGCGTCATCACGTATAGTCAGCTGTGTAAACGGCTGATCCGGCCGATCGGTACACTCACTGTCACTACAAGGAAGGGGAAAAAAGTGTATTATGTGGGCACTGCCTTTTTTGTTTTAATCCAAATGGCATCACCTAACTTTGTATGATGTAGCTATTCCCTATTACATGTTGACTCTGCTCCTACACTTGTAACTTGCCCTACATTTGGGCTTTATATTATATAGTCCTCATGTGCATACATTTTATTTTTGTTTAGCCAATATTCCTGCATTGTGCCTGCTCATTTTTTCCCTTCCTTGTAGTGACAGTGTACAAATTGGCCGGATCAGCCGTTACGTGCTTTGTTTACACAGCTGACTATACGTGATGACGCAATCTGTGTTCTGTCAAACTGCCACTACGAACACTGTAAGGTGTTCCTCTGCCTCCTCGTATTCATGCGTGAACTGTCAGGTATGATCCGCTGTTAGAGCGAGTGCTGATACACTGTATACTGCCTGATGCGCCCTCATCTGTCTGCTACTGTTATGGCTTAGATCTATTGGACAATAGCTTTTGTGTATTCAGGCTTATTTTTAAACTTTTGATTTCATGTTTTTCTTCACTTTATTTTTCCTTCTTGACGCTTTATTTTTTTTCTAAATCAAGGGTTGGGTTTGTTTTCATTGGATGTTTGGTGTATAAATATGTTCATTTCACTGTGTTACTTTGTCTGAGGAAGGGGGCAAGTTTTTGAAAAGCCCAGCGAGTGCAAGCCACTTTGTTTACGTATGCTATTTAGTATGTATGTATGTGCACAATAACCTATACATTTTGGAATTACCAGTTTGCTACAAAGAAATACAAAAAGGAAGTGAAGCAGTGTGGCACAAAGTACCACAAGGCTGCATTAAACTTGCTGGGCTTTAGGTTTTATCTCCCTAATTTTAAAGGATCTTTGTATCCACCTATTTATTGGTTCCTTCTAAAACTTGACATTACAAAATGTATTCTAGTGTTTTTTTTTTTTTTGTGTAGTGTACATTCACAAGCCTTTATTATGCAACTAGCCTTAATAATTCAGTATCACTTGTGCAAAAACATCAATTTCTGAAGGTTTCCATTTAAAGAGACACTAAAGTCAAAATGAATATTACATGATACAGGGGGCCAACAAATTGGGATATTGTCAAAACAAATTATTGCTCTTGGTCTGTCTCTTTTCCACTAGTTCCGGCCAAGGGATCCATTGCTTGCATAAGATTTACCCGTAAAGAACAATAGGCTATAAATAAGATGCACAATAATGTAGGGCTTGATGAATCCTAGGAAACCAGTTCTGCACATTTTACCCTGATGTCACACTCCTCAGATCATTCTATGTATATCTGTATACAAAAACACTTGCCTTAGTCAATTTCAGTACTTTCTTGGGATGTACCCAAAGAAAATGATAAAAAAATGTCTGCAATTTGAGCACTTTTATAAACTAATTTGCATAAATACAAAAATATGAGTAAAAGCTACTAAATGAAATGTGAAAATGCATTGTCATGTTTCTTAGTGTACATTAACAGCAGCATAGAAGGCAGTTTACTAAATGTTTCACAAACATACTTTATAGTTCCACATTTATCTTTAAAGTGATGGTAAACTCTTTTACTTATCAATTGCATATTTACACTGCTATAGGTATGTATAATCAAACCGCATTGTTATTTTTTTAATTTAGTATTTAATTTCTAAAAATTTTCCTAATCTTTTGTAAGCTGTTTGCTCCGCATCTCCCCGCCTCGCTCCGCCCCTCTTACATGCCCGTAACCACACTCTGTCCTTAGTCCTCTCTCCACCCTCTCCTTACGTCACCCTCATTGCTCGTTCATGAGATTCTAATTGTTGACGCATGCGCATTCATTTGCATGACGTCTAGGAAGTAAACATTGACTCGTGACATTCAATGTTTACTTTTCTAAGTGTGAATGATCATTTGGTGTCTAGCGGGTGTGCGAGCGATCCTTACAAAGGTTATTATTTTGCCAAATAATATTTTTGTTTCTCAAAGACAGTATTTTTATAAGAGCAATTACTTTTTATTCTCAAATTATGATCGATTATCTACATAAAAGTATTCCAAATCGTTTATTCAAAACGTACTAGCTATGTACATAAAAATTTTTATTTCATCAACATTTCTATCAATCTGTAAACACAATGTTCAAATATGTCTCAGTTAGATATCTTATTATAATTATATTTCTATGTAATCTAATTCTTCCTTCAAATTCTATTGGCAAATTAGGTCTGACATTTCATTTGGGAAACAAACATATTGACAATCGAAATTAGTATGATGTACTTACTGGCACTACTCCAAGTAAGGAATGTATCGTAAAATAATAGTATACAATACAGTGCTTACTTTCGAGTGCCGAGAGTGCCGTGTGAAAAAAAACAGAAGACTCATGCGTGAAATCGACCGTGCACGCGCAAATTCTTAGACGTATTTTGATGAAGTTGATTGGTTGTTAGGATCGTCGGGAATTATCGTTAGGGCACATGCGCATAATTTGTAATGCAAAGAGCCTGTCTAGCGACTGGATAGAGGATTGGACACAGGCAGGGTAAATCCATGTGACGTCACGGTGGGCTGGCGATTTAACAGAACGGATAGATTATTGATTTTGAAATTGTAAGTAAATGGCTATTTCATGTTTATAGCGAAATTTAAGGAGACAGTTTAATATGATTTGATAATACCTATAACATATTCACCCTATACTGAGTTTACCATCCCTTTAATTTACCTTCCCAAAATATGGACTTTATTCTCCTATTGTTCAACAAGACATATAGTCAGGTTTCAGTGATGTAAAAAAATGAGACAAAGATAAATCATTTCAGAACTTTTTCCACCTTTTAATGTGACCTATAAACTGTACAACTAAATTGAAAAACTAACTGAAATGTTTTAGGTAGAGGGAAGTAAAAATAAAAAAAATAAAATATGGTGGCATAAGTGTGCACACCCTTAAACTAATACTTTGTTGAAGCACCTTTTGATTTTATTACAGCACTCAGTCTTTTTGGGTATGACTCTATCAGCATGGCACATTTTGACTTGGCAAGATTAGCCCACTCTTCTTTGCAAAAACACTCCAAATCTGTCAGATTGCGAGGGCATCTCCTGTGCACAGCCCTCTTCAGATCACCCCACAAATTTTCAATCGGATTCAGGTCTGGGCTCTGGCTGGGCCATTCCAAAACTTTAATCTTCTTCTGGTGAAGCCATTCCTTTGTTAATTTGGATGTATGCTTTGGGTCACTGTCATGCTGAAAGATGAAGTTCCTCTTCATGTTCAGCTTTCTAGCAGAAGCCTGAAGGTTTTGTGCCAATATTGACTGGTATTTGGAACTGTTCATAATTCCCTCTAGCTTAACTAAGGCCCCAGTTCCAGCTGAAGAAAAACAGCCCCAAAGCATAATGCTGCCACAACCATGCTTCAGTGGGTATGGTGTTGTTTTTGCACCAAACATATCTTTTGGAATTATGGCCAAAAAGTTCAACCTTGGTTTCATCAGACCATAACACCTTTTCCCACATGCTTTTGGGAGACTTCAGATGTGTTTTTGCAAAATGTAGCCTGGCTTGGATGTTTTTCTTCGTAAGAAAAGGCTTCCGTCTTGCCATCTACCCCATAGCCCAGACATTTAAAGAATACAGGAGTTTGTTGTCACATGTACCACACAGGCAGTACTTGCCAGATATTCCTGCAGCTCCTTTAATGTTGCTGTAGGCCTCTTGGTAGCCACCCAGACCAGTTTTTCTTCTTGTCTTTTCATCAATTTTGGAGGGACGTCCAGTTCTTGGTAATGTCACTGTTGTGCCATATTTTCTCCACTTGATGACTGTCTTCACTGTGTTCCATGGTATATTTAATGCCTTGGAAATTCGCTTGTACCCTTTTCCTGACTGATGATACCTGATGATAACAATGAGATCCCTCTGATGCTTTGGAAGCTCTCTGCGGACCATGGCTTTTGCTGTGGGATGCGACTAAGAAAATGTCAGAAAAGACCAACTAGAGCAGCTGAACTTTATTTGGGGTTAATCAGAGGCACTTTAAATGATGGCAGGTGTATGCTGACTCCTGTTTTAACATGACTTTGAATGTAATTGCTTAATTATGAACACAGCAACATCCCCAGTTATAAGAGGGTGTGCACACTTATGCAACCACATTATTTTAGTTTTTTTTTTTTTTTTTTTCCCCTCCACCTAAAAGATTTCAGTTTGTTTTTCAATTGAGTTGTACAGGTCACATTAAAGGTGGAAAAAGTTCTGAAATGATTTATCTGTCTCATTTTTTTTTTTTACATCACAGAAACCTGACATTTTAACAGGGGTGTGTAGACTTTTTATAGCCTATGTGTGTATATATATATATATATATATATATATATATATATATATATATATATATATATATATATATATTTGGGAATACGCATTTGTTATTAGCTTAAAGAACCAAGTATCTATGAGCCATACAATCAACAAAATTAGTCTGGTGCTGATCTGTTGATTTAAACAGCAATGATGATCACTACTAGTCGCTCTTTGAAATTCAAAGTCTTATATATTTATTTTATTGGAAGGGGTAAGGCCTCTTTTTAGAGTTACCAGTACTGGCTGGGCACAAGACTGCTCATTTGAAAGAGGGGGATTGCTGTTTTGAAAGAAGTTTTCATGTCCTGTGTATTGTAGGGGGATGTAGAGGGGAGATATCCCTTCTAATGATCCATATGCATTTTAGTGATAGAGGATGCTTATATGGTGATGTTAGGTTCTTTTTTAAAACCACAGCATTTATAGATCTTGGCTCCAGAGTAGGGCCCCCTAACCCAGTGTTTCAACTCTATTATTCAAGGCACACTAACAGGTCAGATTTTCATGATATGATAACCCCCTTGACAACAAAAGTGAGATATTAGAAGGTATGTGAAACACTTCCTCTGCTCTAGGCCATTGCAACAGGCAACATGTCCTCTGCACATAGAGACATGATGCTCTTCAGTGTTCTCCACATAAATTTTGCCAGGTGGGTGGCATTGTATTACTTTGCAATATTCTAGAGCTGCAACAACTAATCGTCATAATCAATTATGAAAATAGTTGTTAACGAATCTCATAATCGATTAGTTGGTTTGCAATTAGTTGGTCTGTGCACAACACCAGCTGCTTCACTCCAATGAACTCCTGCATATGGTATTGTGTTTTATGGTTATGTCCATAGCCTAAAGGACGTCTACAGACGTCTACTTTTCACTTTTTCAGGACAGTATAAGTTTACAACTACCCCTGGCTTATGTGCAACCCAGATATAATAGTCATCATTTGGATTGTTTATATTAAATCTGGTGATTTGTAACTATCCTTTTCATGATATAGTGCCAAGCTTGTTGTTTACACCTTGCCCCTAGATTGATGGGAATTTTTTAAATTGATGTGCACTATTATCTGTTTGCACAATTAGCGTATTGCTTGCTATTGCTGATTATATGTACTGTATAAATAAATGTGTAAGGCTTTGTCCTGTTATTGATATACAGTCCTTAGCGCTTTTTGATTTTGTTTTTTATTGTTTTTTTTTTTATTTTTTTTATTTTTAATAAATTGTGATATGTACCAGATTCAACCTTTATAAGTATATATTTGTTATCTTTAGAGCGGACTAGATATTTCCCTTAACCTTATAGCTGGTTATTTGCCATTGCATATAGATATTCAAGATAGTTTTATGTTAGAATGAAGTCAATGGTTACTTTATTGAGAGGCCCCTTGCCAAGGTAAACACTTAGCATTGGTGAAGAGCTAACAAAGATAAATATCCCACTTTGGTGAAATTGGCAAAACCCTACTTATACACCTCAACAGCCTTTTCTCTGCTGCAGGAAATATAGCTGCAAACAGAGAACCAGCCTTAGCCAGAAGAATGTGGACATGTTGAGATTTTTGCTTAAAGGGACATAATATACATATGCTAAATCACTTGAGTGATACAGCATAACTAAGCATAACTAAAAAGCTGACAAGAAAAAAACAAAACACCTGAACACCTATGTAAAAATGGAAGGTATCTGGGTGGACAGTAATATCAGCTGGATGGTGTGCCCATTAACCCCTTTACCCAATGCGATGTGTGTGTATTTATACTTTGTGCAGTACTTTGCTTATTGTACTGAGATAGATAGAGATATATATATATATATATATATATATATATATATATATATATATATATATATATATATATATATATATATATATATATATATATATATATATATATATATATAATTTTTTTTTTTTTTTTTTTTTTTTTACACACACATGTTGGAGCCGTAGGGATGATCAGATAATATACTGCAACTTGGTTAGCTAACAAAAATTGTCCTGTGAATTTCATTAACAAACCCATATTGGCTACTCCAAATAAGGTAAGTGGAGTTTGGTAATTCAATGACAGTTGTGGCAAACATGGATTAAATCTATTGAGAAAGTTTTAACACTAATTTGGTATGTTAGTTCAATGCAAGTCTAAAGAAAAGCCCTTTTTTATAACCCTTTTAAGCATTTACATTTTTTGTTTGTATTTTTCCAATTCCGTCCTTCATTGTCATGTGCTTGTATACTTGCAGGCTTTGCAGAGTATCTGCCAATCTACTACATGTTAACTAAAGACACCACATTTTTAGGTCATAGTAATGGCACACAGCATTTCAAACTAAGAATGACTTAATTACTTGATACATTTTGTTTTAATGGTAACTGCTTGAGTGCAAAAATCAATGTATCTCTAATGGGTTTGACATAATATTGAGACTATTGATGTATTCTTATTTATTTTGTTTTATTATTTCTTAATCACTTAGACGTTTCCTATCTTCTTGTCCTGTTTAAGCTTGCTTGTGACTACATTACAGTGTGAGAATTTGTATTTATTTTATTTAACAGGCCATTAATTTACACTCAAGTATTGCATATGTTAGCGCTTGAGAAACAGCAGGCATTAGGGTACCTAGGAAATGTTCCCTGGTTATATGCCCTTGTACTACTGTCTTAAGTTGTGTAAAGGTGCAGGGGTTACAGATGTGCTTCATGTTTATAGTGAGCTCTGGAACAGACCTATGTCACTTCTGCCTAGTTGTAACTTGTCCATGCTTCTTCCCTGTCAATAAGTTAGTGAACAGTGTGCATAACGGTAAGCCTCAGTCGTTGTGTTTAACTGCACTGGCTGTTACATATGTTGTGCTCGGCATCACTCTCTCACCTTAAGTGGGCATTTTCACATCCGCATGGGTGACATCAGTCTAGTGCGGCATCAGAAATCATCACTCTCTCTTACTCAGTTCAGCCAGGTATCCAGAACAAGCTATGCTATCAAAGGGGTCAGTCATTGTGATATGTATTGGCTATTTAACCCCACAATTTAAAGGTTAAATCAGTAGTAGTTGTGTGTTATTCATGTGTACAACGGCTCCTAAATTTTAAGGCCGTTCCTCCCGATATTTGTAATTAGACAATATTAAAGTAATTAAAGGTGTGTGGTTTTTTTTGTTGTTGTTTGTTTTTTGTTTTTTAATATCCTTTACAGTTTTTATAATGCTATACAATGTAAATATTTTAAATCTGAAATATTTAGATTTCGGAAGATTGGCTCCATATAACAGGACTTTTGTTTAGATTGGCTCAATACAGCTGCTTTAGACTCCATTTGACTTGAACTATTAGTTAGGAATTAACCAATCCGGGAACTTCTTGGTACTTACAGAAACATGGACCTCAAAACTAAACTTTTAAGATGCAGGTAGATCATGCAAATTTCCAACTTACGTCTATTCAAATTTACGTCTAGTAAAAATTAAACTTTCATGATTCAGATAGGGTATGCAATTTTAAACAACTTTTCAATTTACTTTTATCACCAAATTTACTTTATTCTCTAGGTAGACTTAGTTGAAAGATATAAACCTAGGTAGGCTAATTTGCTAATTTCTAAGCTCTTGAAGGCCGCCTCTTATCTGAATGCATTTCAGTTTTTTCGCTTTTTTTTTTTTTGTTTACCGATAGAGGGCGTTAAGTTCATGTTTGCCATATAGATAACATTGAGCTCACGCCCGTGGAGCTACTTATGAGAGGGCACTAATTGGCTGAAATGCAAGTCTGTTTAAAGAACTGAAATAAGGGGGCAGTCTACAGAGGCTTAAATTCAAGGTAATCACAATACAAGGTAAAAGGTATATTAATGTAACAGTATTGGTTATGCAAAACTGGGTAATAAAGGGACTATCTTTTTAAACAATCAAAATTCTGGAATAGACTGTCCCTTTAAATTTACCTCTCTGCCTTGGTATCATTTGCTGTTTCTTAGCTCTTTTCAGAGCATACCTATGTTCAGGTGTGCACACATGTCTTGAGCACTCTATGGCTACATATTAACCCTTTCATGACAGGGTTATTTTGTCTTGAAATCCCGCAATCGTGCACGTGATCGCGAGATTTCAATGATGGGATCAAGTCAGGGGCTGAAGCTAGGCCCACCCTCCAGACCGCGATCCCATCCTGGAAGCGCCATTGGCTTCAGGACAGCCAAATGGCTCGGGCGTTCTATTCCGTCCTAATGGTGCTAAAGCCCAGCGCGGTTAGGACGGAATAAAACGTTGCAACAGCGTTTTAAAGGTTAACAATGTTTTTAACCATAAATAGTTCTGACAATTTACACACTTCTGATTCTTAGGGATGGCTTTCAAAATAAGATTCAGAGAGAACAAAATACATTTCATTTGATACTAGAAGCAAATTGGAGTTTTTTTTGTTGTTGTGTTTTTTTTTTTTTTTTTAATTCATATGTATACAAAAGAAGCTCCTGCGTTTGGAGTCTCCCCCACTCACCTCTGCCATAGATTAATATAATGTGCACTCCTATGTCCTGCAGACTACTTGTTGTTGCCAAGGGAATCTCTTCAGTGCAAGCAGGCATACACACTAGTTTAAAGGGACAGTCTACCATAGAATTGTTATTGTTTTCAAAGAAAGATAATTCCTTTATTACCCATTCCCCAGTTTTGCATAACCAACAGTTATAATAATACACTTTTTACCTCTGTGATTACCTTGTATCTAGGAACCTTCTTCCAGCCCCCTGATCGCATGACTGTTACTGTTTATTATCTATTGTCTTAAATGTAGCATTGTTTTGTGCTAAATCTTAAATAACCCCCTGTGCCTGAACAGTGTTATCTATATGGCCCACGTGTACTTTGTCTCTTTGTGTTGAAAAGAGATTTAAAAGCATGTAATAAGAGGCAGCCCTCAAAGGCTTAGAAATTAGCATATGAGCCTACCTATGTTTAGTTTAAACTAAGAATACCAAGAGAAAAAAGCAAATTTGATAATAAAAGTAAATTGGAAAGTTGATTAAAATTAAAAGTCCTATCTGAATAATGACAGTTTTATACTAGACTGTCCCTTTAATGATGACTAGCTGGAGAGGAAATGCATTATCTTGGTTCTATAGTTGGCTTTTCTCTAAGCCCCTAGTTACCTAAAGGTAAGTCGAACACACACACACACACAAGTGTGATTCCTTGAGATAAGGATATGGTTTTGCTGAAAATGGATATTAAAGGGCTGTTAAATTCAGTAGAATTGCATTATCAACATTTTTTTTATGTAATAACACCTTGACATTTATCACAAAGTATTTATCCTTAGAAATTTGGGGTTCCTTTCATTTTTTGTTTCAAGCAACAGCTATTAGCCAATCACAGATTCATACTTTTATAATTTGTGAACTCTTGCACATGCTCAGTAGGAGCCGGTATCTAGAATGTGTACACATAAATGCAAACTCCCCCCCAAGTGAGCAGTTGTCGTTTTACAATTAGTTATATGCACTAGCTCTTTCACGGATTTCTGTTTGACTCCAACAACTTAAAAAAACAAATTGTCTAAAGTTCAGAAAAACTGTAATTTGATAGTGTCAAATAGTGTAGCAAGCACTGCCTCCATTTACTGCTCGACGCACCCATATCTAGATATACTCTTAAAGGACTCAAAGAGAATGTAGTAAATTGGAAAGTTGTTTAACATTGCATGTTCTATTTGAATCATGAACGTTTTAATTTCGATTTTAATGTCTATTCAAAATACTTTACCTAACTTTCAACCTAAACTAGAAACTAAGCAATTAAATGAAACTGTCCCCCCCCCCCATTGCATTTCAGTTTTAATTATAATCCATTTTGCACTAAACAAGTTTTAACTAAAATTCCTACGTTTGAAGGCGATCATTGGTTTAGTGATCACTTGCATGCGCAGCTAAAGCTTTAATCAAAACAGTAATATATTTCACTATAACTTTATTTTATTATTTTATACGTGCTGAAAGAGATCCTTATGACCATACTAATGCATTGATATGTAGTTCTGTCTTTTTATCTCTTTAATTATTTGTAATAGAATAGGGAAATAGATGTAATCTAAAGATATATATATATATATATATATATATATATATATATATATATATATATATATATATATTCTCCTTAAAATGATTGTACATTTCAGACTATAAGAATGTTGCAATGAAACATTTATTAGTTTGCAAGTAATGCCACGTATTTATTAAAAATAAATGTACATATATTTTATAAGAAAAGATTTTGAATCCTAATTAGTATTGTCTGTTCCTCCCCCCCCCCCCCCCCCCCCCCCCCCCTTCGTTTCCTCTTCTGCCTGGGCTGTGATGTAAAGAATCATCCACTCTCTACAAAGATTTTCGAAGGGCTTTAAAGGTGCTGGACTTCAATATTGTCATATGGCACACACGCTGATTGGATGTTTACTGAAATTGCCATAAAAAAAAGTTAATCCAAGTGGGCCGGCATAACATTGCAAAAGAAGCATTACTTTATGCACTAATTTAACCCTTTCAGAGTTTTATTAAAAAAAAAAAAAAAAAAAGGTACATATACTCTTTTTTTTTTTTTTTTTTTTATTTATTTTTTTATGGCAAATATTAAATATATGCCATTTTATTATTTAAGATTTACCATCACTTTAAGGAGGGTTTGACAAATTTTAAATCTGAAATTTATGAGCCATCTAGAATATTAAGGAGCTCTGGGTTCAAAGTGTATTGCCGCTCCTGGAGTTGACTTTAAATTGACAATATAATCAAAATTAAACCTAGCATGCATAAAAAAAAAAATTATATATATATATATATATATATATATATATATATATATATATATATATATATATATATATATATATATATATATATATATATATATATATATATATATATATATATATATATATATATATATATATATATAATATTTTGAGGTACCCACTTTGAATATTGGTCTTGCTTTGGAAAATAGTTTTGTCTTCTAAATCTTCATTTTAATTTTTCTATTTTTTAATTTTTCTATTTTCTTTCTATTTTCGTTTCTAAATTTAACATAAATGAATTGTTCTGTATGTATGTTAGTACAACATGATTACACTCTATTGAAAACTCTTTCTGTTTAACTTGCATATATGCATGTCTTTATCCATGTATTTATCATGAACTAATATAGTATTGAATATATAATATATATCTAATATCAATGAGCTTTCATTATATAGTGTTTAAGTGCCAGATTGTAATCCTTCTCAAGTATTTCCAATATATTAATGTTGTTTTTAACATTTTTCTGATCTGTGGTGATTTCAGAGACAGCTCACCTTTGATTCTTACATTGATGTGACATCTGTTTTTACATTAAACAGGGTTCTTTGATTGGCTGGCTGTCCCTTTAAATACCACAGCTGATTCTGCTTGTATTCAGCTACTATGATTAAGCGCGATTGTGCGTGAAACATGTTAGTTTGCTGTTCCCTCCTTGGTATGTAGTGTCTTATTATTTTTTCTGCTTTTTGTTTACCTGTATTTTTACATGGAATAAAGTATCTATGTGTAAATAATAAAAAAATAATATATATATATATATATATATATATATATATATATATATATATATATATATATATATATATATATAATTTTTTTTTTTTTTTTTTTTTTGTTAGTCTGGAGATGCAGGGAGAGTCTTTCTGCGAAACCATCCAGACTCAGATTAACAGCTCCTATAAGCAATCAGCATTGACGAGTTTCGCTGCCTGCTTTCTTCACTCAATTCCATGTCAGAGGCGCTGCTATTATCTGTCAAACTCTCTGCTCTTCCACGGATTGGATAAGATCGTTTTTATTTTACACACACATGTTAACGATGGAAGACAGGGTCTCAGTGGGACTCTTTTTTTTTTTTTATCTTTAGGGAATCAAGGGTTAATGCCTCCTGAGGAAGTTTATTGAACAGTGGGGTCTTTTAATAATTTTTGTTATGTGATTTTGACTGCGTTTGTGTACGGAGACATTTTAGGCTCTTAGGCTAATACGGAACATACAGGTTATAGTGCTGCACAGTTTTATTAAGCTGGTGCGCTTTTACTTAGCAGGGGCGGTCCTGCATGAGGCACCATGTGACTGGGCGTAGTCACGTGTTTCCGATTCCTGACTGAGTGGCTGTTGAGAAGTTAATTACTTTACCTCTCTGGGTCATAGGAGGTGGTGAGTGCCCCAGCCATTGGGGGTTAAAGGTGCCAGGTGTTTTTTTTTTGTCTAAGACTTATTTAGAATTAAGGAGGATTCTGATATGCTAGAGAATTCCTCTGATACATATTTTGATACCTGTGTATATTGTGAGGAGGACCGGGTAAACCAGCCTGCTCAATTATGTTCCGTATGCCGCAATAGAATGTTCTCTTCAAACGCTGTTGAGATGTTAGAGACCACTGAGCCGTCTACCTCTGCAGATTCCTCGTCCCATGAGGTACGTCTCCTAGAATCTTATCCTACACAAGCAGTTCGTCTGAGGGAGACTTTTTTTTTTTTCCGCTAGAGGTTACTGCGTGTTTTTGCATGGCCATCTCT
This sequence comes from Bombina bombina, assembly GCF_027579735.1. Lineage (NCBI taxonomy): Eukaryota > Metazoa > Chordata > Amphibia > Anura > Bombinatoridae > Bombina > Bombina bombina. Next base: position 904,609,195 of record NC_069502.1, on the reverse strand, counting down.
ATGGCTTTAGCGCGTTTGTCTCTTCCTCCTACATGTAAGTGAGGCGTTATACGTGCTCCCATTCACATGGGCTGTCGTGTAAGATGGCTACTGTGCCAGATCAGTTATCGGGGGGTGTGGTTTCCTCTTAGGCTTCAGCGGTAGATCCTCCCCGGTCGGAATCGCCTGTTTTGATTCCTTTGATTGCAGAGGATTTGACTTTTAGACCTAGATTGGCACGTCTGCGTTTACTTCTGAGAGAGATTTTGGTGATGTTAGAGGTTCCCAGTCCTGATCAGTCAGGCGGATCTCCTTCCTCTCTATCAGATAACGATCTTGCTTAGACGTATGGAGAGGGTTGGATCCTCTTCTTTATCATCTGTATCTACAGTTGGGCTCATAAGCCATTTTTTCAGAGAATATGAATAACACACAATCTTTCTTTCACTCATGGTTAGTCTTTGGCTGAAGCCATTTATTATCAATCAACTGTGTGTGTTTGTTCTTTTTAAATCATAATAACAACAAACTACCCAAATGACCCTGATCAAAAGTTTACATGCCCTGGTGATTTTGGTCTGATAGCATGCACACAAGTTGACACAAAGGAGTTTGAATGGCTATTAAAGGTAACCATCCTCACCTGTGATCTGTTTACTTGTAATAAGTGTGTGTATAAAAGGTCAATGAGTTTCTGGACTCCTGACAGACCCTTGCATCTTTCATCCAGTGCTGCACTGACATTTCTGGATTCTGAGTCATGGGGAAAGCAAAAGAATTGTCAAAGGATCTGTGGGGAAAAATGTAGTTGAACTGTATAAAACAGAAAAGGGATATAAAAAGATATCCAAGGAATTGAGAATGCAGATCAGCAGTGTTCAAACTCTAATCAAGAAGTGGAAAATGAGGCATTGTGTTTGATAACATACTGCATTCATCTTGCCATCAATTCTGACCAAATTACCTGTCCCTTTTGTAGCTCACACATCCCCAAAACATCAGCGATCTACCTCTGTGTTTCGCAGTAGGAATGGTGTAGCTTTCATCATAGATGTTGACTCCTCTCCAAATGTAGCGTTTATGGTTGTGGCCAAAAAGCTTAATTTTGGTCTCTTCACTCCAAATGTCTTTGTGCCAGAAGGTTTGAGGCTTGTCTCTGTGCTGTTTGGAGTATTGTAAGCGGGATACTTTGTGGCATTTGCGTAGTAATGGCTTTCTTCTGGCAATTCGACCATGCAGCCAGTCTTTCTTCAAGTGCCTCCTTATTGTGCATCTTGAAACAGCCACACCACATGTCCTGTATTTCACCTGAAGTTATTTGTGGGTTTGTCTTTGCATCCCGAAAAATTTTCCTGGCAGTTGTGGCTGAAATTTTAGTTGGTCTACCTGACTGTGGTTTGGTTTCAACAGAACCCCTCATTTTCCACGTCTTGATTAGAGTTTGAACACTGCTGATTGGCATTCTCAATTCCTTGGATATCTTTTTAAATCCCTTTTCCTTTTTTATACAGTTCAACTACCTTTTCCTGCAGATCCTTTGACAATTCTTTTGCTTTCCCCATGACTCAGAATCCAGAATGGTCAGTAGAGCACTGGATGAAAGATGCAAGGGTCTGTCAGGAGTCCAGAAACTCATTGACCTTTTATACACACACACTAATTACAAGAAAACGGATCACAGGTGAGGATGGTTACCTTTTTAATAGCCATTCAAACTCCTTTGTGTCAACTTGTGTGCATGTTATCAGGATAAAATCACAAGGGTATGTAAACTTTGGATCAGGGTCATTTGGGTAGTTTGTTGTCATCATGATTTAAAAAGAGTAAACACAGTTTATTTGATAATAAATGGCTTCAGCCAAACACTAACCATGAGTGAAAGAAAAGTTTTTGTGTTGTTGTTCATATTCTCTGAAAAATGGCCAAGATATCATAGATTCTGCCAGGGTATGTAAACTTATGAGCACAACTGTATATAGTGCTAAAATCCCAGTCCTGAGCTCTATGGGGGGTTTGTGTTATACTCAGGCAGGACCTGTTCGTTTTAAACTCCCTTTTGGATGCTTGTTTGTGCATTTTACTGATTTTCTTTTCTAATACGTTTCGGATAGTTTATTTCAAGAGCTAGGGATTCTTGTGGACACTCTTTTGGAGGTCATCCTTGGGTTATTTATGTTTGATCGACTTGATGGTCGGAACTAATGGTCCCGACCATCAAGATCTTTGCTCAGGGTGATTCTCCCGATTTCATAGAGCTTGTTTTCTTTTTGTTCTCTGTTTTCCTAGCACTGCTGGAATTTAAGATTATTACATTTATTTTTGGTTTATGACAGACGTATCGTACCCTTGATGACGGGCAGGTCCTGTTTTGGGTAATTGTTCAGTCTGTTCTTTATTCTACTCTAGAGACGAGCTCTTTTTAAAGTTATTATGGTCTAGGCAGAACAGGTCCATCTATCTCAGAGGACAGGCAGGATGTGTCTTAATTTTTCTGGATGCCGGATCATATGGATTCAGAGGTCCTAGCGGCCAGGATGAGTTTTTCATGCCGTCCTGCTGGACTAGGTAACCCTTGTTTTTTTTGTCACAGTAATTTTCACAGTGTCATTGCACTGTTGGTGTAGAGCCCCAACCTTTTTTGGGTCAGAGGTTTTTATGCAGAGTTTTACTCATCTTTGCACAAGAGAATCCTAGGTTCTCTCTACCAGGATGTATTTCTTGGCTTAAGCAGTACAGTGTAGCCTGTTTATCTTGTGGCTGTGCATCTCGAAGGTTAAAGGGACAGTGTACTATAAAATTGTTTTTCCTTAATGTATTTTCAATTACTTTTTTTACCAGCTGCAGAGTATAAAATGTATGAGATTTGATTTTTTTTTTTGTATATGATTTTGTGTTTTGAAGCCACAACCTAATAAAATGGGTTGAGCTTGTAGGTATAATCAGATCTCATTACTTTATCACATTGTGTAAATATACGTGTTTCATTATCTTATATCTGTCTATAAACCAATACTTTGGGGGGAACAATGGAAAATTATAATTTTATTACCTTATCTATTCTATAACATACAGGGAGTGTAATTTATTCTACTGGCTGTGTAAATACAGCTTGGCCTCATGGCCAAAAACTTTCTGGATGGGTGGAGATACCACAGGCAAAATAAACTAATTCAAATGCCAATATAAGGTTAATGGAAATACTTGTAAACAATGTAATACACTACAGCAGGTAAAGGGGAGAAAATTTTGTGAGCAAACTGTCCCTTTAATGGTTTGTATCCAGCTGCTGTCGTTGGATGGCCATTTTACATTTCTTGTTCAACCTAGTCCGGTTATTAGGGGTCGTTGGTTTCTTCAAATCCGTGTTTTGATCCTAAGTTTTTGGGATCTGGGGGATTTGTGACGGTAGCCTATTTTTAGGTGTTACGGTGGCTCGCGAGTCTTGGCATTCTGGTTTTATCGGCTATAAGACTTTTTGGGATTACTACTTCATTTTCCATCAATCAGGGGTGGACTAGACTGAGGTCGAGTGTGGTGCCACGTTAGATCCTTGTATGCGTCTTGGTCTATTCAGACAAGAAGGCTCTTTGCCTTACAGCTGATAACCCCTCTGGTGGCTATGAGAAAAAGCAACAAGCTGCGATACATGAGTCTTGGGTTTAATCCTTGGCATGGGTGAGATAGACTGTCTGACACTGCAATTAAACCTCACGTCGTTTATACGAAGTTAGATTTCTTCTTCGGGTTCAGTCCTTAAATTCCCTTTCCGGCCTTCGTTGGCACTGTGGAGGGGGTGTTGGTTTCAACCCAGGCTGGATTTTCACCTTCGCTTAGGGCAGTGCTCGACAAATCTGTTTCAAAATTAGGAGCCAGTAAAAATATTTATGAGCCAGACGGTGGCAGTTGTGTGTGTGTGTGTGTGTGTATATAGATATATGAAGGATAACCCAAAAAGTTAGGAGCCAGGGGTAAAATTCTAGTAGCCAGTGGCTACCTGGGTGGGTTTGAGCCTTGGCTTAGGGTTTTTTTGACTCTGTCTTGCAGTCTCTCAGGATTCCCAATACTCTCCAGTGTGTCCAGATCTCAAAGTTTTTTGGGGAATTTTTTTGCCTAGTTCCGCTGGGACAGTTATGTCTTGGTCTCTTCCCTGTTAGTAGGGAGAGTGTGTTTCTGGGAAATATGGATCAGGATTTTCCTTCCAATTCTCCTTGAGGTTTTGTTTTTCAGTAGAGTCTTCTGCTTTGAGGCCTGGTCTTCTGGATTTATGCCAGTTGGGGGGGGCTTGGTGGGTGGTTCGTTTTTGATTTTTGTCGGTTCCTCCTGCGAAGTCGGCGAGACCTCACATTTGGTGGTGGGCGGAGGCCCACTACAGCTCTCGACAATTTTCTGTTCTCTGGAATCGGAATTACTTTTTTGCTAACCGTCCCTTGAGCTTTAAAGAGTTATTCTTCACCTATTTTAGGTGTGGAGTGTTCCCTTTTTTTTCTCCCTACCTTTTGTTGGGTGGAGTTAGCTTATCCGGATTTCTTCTTGATACTGGAGTATGCTTCTTCCCCTCTAGAATGAGCTGGTTTTTGTTCAAAGGGGGAGCCAACATAGATAGCCTGTTGGTTAGCTTAGCTGCCTGGCAAGTGGATGGTTGCGGTTGGATTCCAGCTGTCGTTTTTCTTTGGCATATGATTTCGTAAAAATTTTTGCTTTCTGTTGGGGCTTCGGTCCCGGAGACTTATGCTTCCAGGTGTTCAGTTGTGTTTGCTAGGGCCCTGTCTATGGCAGGGCTGGCAAGTCAATTCCTTGTTCCCTTTTGGGGTTCATTTATCCTTCTGGGGCAGCGGGTTTCGTTGTACCTGTGCAGGAGGTGGGCTTTGAATTTTATTCAATTACCTATTTCGTCTGTTGATGGGGTGTGTGTGTGTGTGTCCCCTACGTGTCGTATTTCTGTATTGCAATTTGCAATACGTTCTTTCTTCCTTTTTGTGATCTCCCTTCTAATAGGGTTATTTATGGTTGTTCTTCTTGTCTGTATGGGAAGAGGTTCCCTTTTTTTTTTTTTTTTTTTTTTTTTTTTTTTTTTTTTTTTTTTTTTTTTTTTGAGGTGGGTATCTTACCCTGTGTTTTCTGTCAGTCTTCATCAGAATATACAGCTTTTTTTTCTGGTAGATGGAGGAGTACGTTTCGCTGGATCCAGGCAACTGTGGAACACGTGCCTCCTCAGGGGTTTATGGCTCACTTCAAGTGCAGTAACATATTTTGGGTCTCTGACATAGGATCTTATAGTTCTGATTGTTGGGTGGTTGCTTGGATCTCCTAACATTCTTTTATCTTTTGCTTCTCTAGGAAGCCTTCGGGAGTTGGTTGTCTTGCAGGCTGTGGTGCCCTCAGATTGGGCCGCCTCTTATTTGTTCCCTCCAGTTAGCATTCAGTGTCCTCTGTAGCTTGGGTATTATTTTCCCACAAGTAATGAATGCAGCTGTGGACTCTCCCTGTATTTAGAAGGAAAACAAAATCCTTTCCTTCGATGCAGGGAGAGTCCACAGCTCCCGCCCGTACTCTCCGGTGGGCAGCCCTAAATTTACATTGTTTTTTTCTTCTGGCAACTTTTCACCCTGATATTTCTCCTACTGTTCCTTGTTCCCTCGGCAGAATGACTGGGGGATGAGGGAAGTTTGGCAGGTATTTAATCCTTTGGCTGGGGTGTCTGCCTCCTCCTGGTGGCCAGGTTCTGTATTTCCCAAAAGTAATGAATGCAGCTGTGGACTCTCCCTGCATTGAAGGAAAGGATCTGGTAAGCCATATTTTTTTTTTTTTTTTTTTTTATTAAAGGCGATCAAATCTGTTTGTGCCTGCACTGATGATTAAAAGCCAAAATCTACCCATGTGGTAATTATAGAATTGAACACATTCTCCCTAGACTCGTTCCCCTAAGTGAACTCACAATGGGTACAATTTAAAAAAAAAAAAACGCAATTCAAAAAATTTAACTTTGTATTCAAATTAAAAATAAGTGATAGCTAATAACTATGAATGTGATTGCTTTTCGAATTTATCATGATTTTTTACAATCTGCATAAGTGTGTATGTATATATGTATGTATATATATATATGTATATATGTGTGTGTGTATATATATATATATATATATATATATATATATATATATATATATATATATATATATATATATAATATATATATATATATATATATATAAATTTTTTTACACTTTTATGTAAAAAAAAAAAAATGAAAACTATTTTCTTGCATTATGTTTCATATGGATGCTAAAACAATACCTGGTTCCCACAGGAGGGGTAGCTTTTCTCGTGGTTTGTATTTGCAGTAGCAAGTCAAGGCAGTTTAAATGGACACTGTACCCAAAAAATTTCTTTCGTGATTCAGATTGAGCATGAAATTTTAAGCAACTTTCTAATTTACTCCTATTATCAAATGTTCTTCTTTCTCTTGGTATCTTTATTTGAAATGCAAAAATGTAAGTTTAGATGCCTGCCCATTTTTGGTGAACAACCTGGGTTGTCCTTGCTGATTGGTGGATAAATTCATCCACCAATAAAAAAGTGCTGTCCAGAGTACTGAAACAAAAAAAAAGCTTAGATGCCTTCTTTTTCAACTAATGATAGCAAGAGAACGAAGAAAAATTGATAATAGGAGTAAATTAGAAAGTTGCTTAAAATTGCATGCTCTTTCTGAATTACAAAAGAAAATTTTGGGGTACAGTGTCCCTTTAACCCCTTAACGACCAAGGACGTACGCCACACGTCCTTAAAAAAAATACACTTAATGACCGAGGACGTGTGGCGTACGTCCTTGGTCTGGAAAGCAGCTGGAAGCGATCCTGCTCGCTTCCAGCTGCTTTCCGGTTATTGCAGTGATGCCTAGATATGGAGGCATCCTGCAATAACCCCCCTTGGCCATCCGATGCAGAGAGAGCCACTCTGTGGCCCTCTCTGCACCGGACATCGATGGCCGGTATCGTTGGTGGGTGGGAGCTTACGCGGGTGGGCGGCCATTGATGCTCTGTATGGAGTGGAGGGGGGCGGGATCGGGGGCGAGACCCACAGGGGCGCGCCCGGGAGCGCGCGCGTGCACGGGGCGGGAGCGGGTGGGAACCGCTACACTACAGAAAAACAAAGTAAAAAGTAAAAAAAAAAAAAAGAAAGTTTAAACTTTAAAAATATAATCTAAGGGATTTGGAAGGGGTGGGGGGTTGGTCTTGGTGGGGGGGAAAGCTACACTACAGAAAAGGGCTTTTTTTTTAATAAAAAGGCACATTTTTTGCAAAACTGGGTACTGGCAGACAGCTGCCAGTACCCAAGATGGCGCCCATTAAGGCAGAGGGGAAGGGTTAGAGAGCTGTTAGGTGGGGGATCAGTGAGGTTGGGGTCTAAGGGGGGATCATACACATCAGCATATGTAAATATGCTTTTTTTTTTTTTTTAAAAAAAAAAGGGCCAAATACCTTTTTATTTTAGTACTGGCAGAGTTTCTGCCAGTACTTAAGATGGCGGGGACAATTGTGGGGTGGGGGAGGGAAGAGAACTGTTTGGGAGGGATCAGGGGGTCTGATGTTTCAGGTGGGAGGCTGAACTCTACACTAAAGATAAAATTAACCCTGCAAGCTCCCTACAAGCTACATAATTAACCCCTTCACTGCTAGCCATAATACACGTGTGATGCGCAGCAGCATTTAGAGGCCTTCTAATTACCAAAAAGCAATGCCAAAGCCATATATGTCTGCTATTTCTGAACAAAGGGGATCCCAGAGAAGCATTTACAACCATTTGTGCCATAATTGCACAAGCTGTTTGTAAATAATTTCAGTGAGAAACCTAAAATTGAGAAAAATTTAACTTTTTTTTTTTAATTTGATCGCATTTGGCGGTGAAATGGTGGCATAAAATATACCAAAATTGGCCTAGATCAATACTTGGGGTTGTCTACTACACTACACTAAAGCTAAAACTATCCCAAAAAGCTCCCTACATGCTCCCTAATTAACCCCTTCACTGCTGGGCATAATACACGTGTGGTGCGCAGTGGCATTTAGCGGCCTTCTAATTACCAAAAAGCAACGCCAAAGTCATATATGTCTGCTATTTCTGAACAAAGGGGATCCCAGATAAGAATTTACAACAATTTATGCCATAATTGCACAAGCTGTTTGTAAATAATTTAAGTTAGAAACCAAAAGTTTGTGAAAAAATTTGTGAAAAGTGAACGATTTTTTGTATTTCATTGCATTTGGCGGTGAAATGGTGGCATGAAATATACCAAAATGGGCCTAGATCAATACTTTGGGTTGTCTACTAAAAAAAAATATATACATGTCAATGGATATTCAGAGATTCCTGAAAGATATCAGTGTTCTAATGTAACTAGCGCTAATTTTGAAAAGAAATGGTTTGGAAATAGCAAAGTGCTACTTGTATTTATGGCCCTATAGTTTACAAAAAAAGCAAAGAACATGTAAACATTGGGTATTTCTAAATTCAGGACAAAATTTAGAAACTATTTAGCATGGGTGTTTTTTTGTGGTTGTAGATGTGTAACAGATTTTGGGGGTCAAAGTTAGAAAAAGTGTGTTTTTTTTCCATTTTTTCCTCATATTTTATAATTTTTTTTTATAGTAAATGATAAGATATGATGAAAATAATGGTATCTTTAGAAAGTCCATTTAATAGCGAGAAAAACGGTATATAATATGTGTGGGTACAGTAAATGAGTAAGAGGAAAATTGCAGCTAAACACTAACACCTCAAAAATGTAAAAATAGCCTTGGTCCCAAACGGACAGAAAATGGAAAAGTGCTGTGGTCATTAAGGGGTTAAGATGTATTTTGGTTAGGAGGAAAAACAGAGGAGAGGAGAGATGGCAAGCCTCTCGAAATAGGTGAGCTCTCAAAGAGCGCCTGAAACTATACAAGGTTGGGGAGTTTTATGGAGCCAGGTATAGAGTTCAAGAACACAGGAGCAGTGCATGTAAAATCTTGAATACAAGAGTGATGAGACACAGGTCAGATAATCGAACGGAGAGGGTAAGTCAAGGGGATATTTGGAGATGTGTGGAAATATAGTTGTGAGTGAGGTTGTTCTGTGCTTTTATAGATTAGGGGTTAATAATTTGAATTTAATTTTCAAAAGTATATGGGGAGCCAATGTATGGTCTTACTGTAGAATGGTTATTTGGGAAGGCCATTTATGAGTAGGTTGCAGTAGTCAATATGTGACAAAATGAGGGAGTGAATTAGTATTTTTGTAGCTTGGGTAAGAAAAGGACCAATTCTGGAAATATTGCTTAGGTGTGTGTGGCAGGCTTTGTGATTGTATATGTTGAGTAAATGGTTCTACAGAGTCAAATATGACCCCAAAAAGCAGACATGGGATAAAATATTGAAAATAGTTTCTCCTACTCTAAGAGAAATATCAGCTGTTGGTTGTCTGGGAGGAAGGAATAAGAAGCTCAGTTTTACACAGATTGAGGTGAAGTTAGTGCAAAGACTACACAAGGAGATTACAGAGAGGCAGTTGGTAATTTGGTTGAGTAAACAGTGAGAGATATCAGGAGAGGAAAGATAGATTTGATATCATCAGCATATAAGTGGCACTGAAACCCAAAGGATGATATGCATTTTCCAAAGAAGGATGTATAGAATGCAAGGGACTCAAGCCCTTGCCTTGTGGTACTCATACTGAAGGAGGCAGAGGATCAAAAAATATACTGTTAAAGGGACAGTTTACTCAAACATTTTCTCCCCTTTCATTTGTTCCCAATGATCTACCTTACCTGCTTGTATTAAATTGTTTGCAAGTATTTCTATTACCATTATATTGGCATTTGAAATAGTTTATTTAGCCTGTGGTTTCCCCACCCATCCTGAAAGTTTTTGGCCACGAGGCCAAGCTGTATTAACACAGCCAGTAAAGTAAATTAGACTCCCAGTGGGGTATAGAAGAGATAAGGTAATAAAATGTTAATTTTCCATTGTTCTCTCAAAGTATTGGTGATTGGTTTATGGACAGATATAAGATAAAGAAGCAGGTGTATGTACATAATGATATAGAGTAATGAGATCTGATTATACCTACAAGCTCAACCCATTTAACTAGGTTGTGGCTTCAAAGCACAAAATCAGCTAATTCATATACACAAATAAGCCTTAAAAAGCAAATATCATACATTTTATACTCTGCAGCCGGTAAAAAAAGTAATTGGAAACACATTAAGGGAAAAACAATTTCTCCAACATAGGTGTGTCCGGTCCACGGCGTCATCCTTACTTGTGGGATATTCTCTTCCCCAACAGGAAATGGCAAAGAGCCCAGCAAAGCTGGTCACATGATCCCTCCTAGGCTCCGCCTACCCCAGTCATTCTCTTTGCCGTTGTACAGGCAACATCTCCACGGAGATGGCTTAGAGTTTTTTTAGTGTTTAAACTGTAGTTTTTATTATTCAATCAAGAGTTTGTTATTTTGAAATAGTGCTGGTATGTACTATTTACTCAGAAACAGAAAAGAGATGAAGATTTCTGTTTGTATGAGGAAAATGATTTTAGCAACCGTCACTAAAATCCATGGCTGTTCCACACAGGACTGTTGAGAGCAATTAACTTCAGTTGGGGGAACAGTGAGCAGTCTCTTGCTGCTTGAGGTATGACACATTCTAACAAGACGATGTAATGCTGGAAGCTGTCATTTTCCCTCTGGGATCCGGTAAGCCATGTTTATTACGATTGTAAATAAGGGCTTCAAAAAGGGCTTATTAAGACTGTAGACTTTTTTTGGGCTAAATCGATTGATTATTAACACATATTTAGCCTTGAGGAATCATTTTATCTGGGTATTTTGATATAATAATATCGGCAGGCACTGTTTTAGACTCCTTATTCTTTAGGGGCTTTCCCAAAGCATAGGCAGAGCCTCATTTTCGCGCCGGTGTTGCGCACTTGTTTTTGAGAGGCATGGCATGCAGTCGCATGTGAGAGGAGCTCTGATACTTAGAAAAGACTTTCTGAAGGCGTCATTTGGTATCGTATTCCCCTTGGGGCTTGGTTGGGTCTCAGCAAAGCAGATACCAGGGACTGTAAAGGGGTTAAAGTTCAAAACGGCTCCGGTTCCGTTATTTTAAGGGTTAAAGCTTCCAAATTTGATGTGCAATACTTTTAAGGCTTTAAGACACTGTGGTGAAAATTTGGTGAATTTTGAACAATTCCTTCATGTTTTTTCGCATTTGCAGTAATAAAGTCTGTTCAGTTTAAAATTTAAAGTGACAGCAACGGTTTTATTTTAAAAAGTTTTTTGTACTTGTTATCAAGTTTATGCCTGTTTAACATGTCTGAACTACCAGATAGACTGTGTTCTGAATGTGGGGAAGCCAGAATTCCTATTCATTTAAATAAATGTGATTTATGTGACAATGTCAATGATGCCCAAGATGATTCCTCAAGTGAGGGGAGTAAGCATGGTACTGCATCATTCCCTCCTTCGTCTACACGAGTCTTGCCCACTCAGGAGGCCCCTAGTACATCTAGCGCGCCAATACTCCTTACTATGCAACAATTAACGGCTGTAATGGATAATTCTGTCAAAAACATTTTAGCCAAAATGAACACTTATCAGCGTAAGCGCGACTGCTCTGTTTTAGATACTGAAGAGCATGACGACGCTGATATTAATATTTCTGAAGGGCCCCTAACTCAGTCTGATGGGGCCAGGGAGGTTTTGTCTGAGGGAGAAATTACTGATTCAGGGAACATTTCTCAACAAGCTGAACCTGATGTGATTGCATTTAAATTTAAGTTGGAACATCTCCGCATTCTGCTTAAGGAGGTATTATCCACTCTGGATGATTGTGACAAGTTGGTCATCCCAGAGAAACTATGTAAAATGGACAAGTTCCTAGAGGTGCCGGGGCTCCCAGAAGCTTTTCCTATACCCAAGCGGGTGGCGGACATTGTTAATAAAGAATGGGAAAGGCCCGGTATTCCTTTCGTCCCTCCCCCCATATTTAAAAAATTGTTTCCTATGGTCGACCCCAGAAAGGACTTATGGCAGACAGTCCCCAAGGTCGAGGGAGCGGTTTCCACTTTAAACAAACGCACCACTATACCCATAGAGGATAGTTGTGCTTTCAAAGATCCTATGGATAAAAAATTAGAAGGTTTGCTTAAAAAGATGTTTGTTCAGCAGGGTTACCTTCTACAACCAATTTCATGCATTGTCCCTGTCGCTACAGCCGCATGTTTCTGGTTCGATGAGCTGATAAAGGCGGTCGACAGTGATTCTCCTCCTTATGAGGAGATTATGGACAGAATCAATGCTCTCAAATTGGCTAATTCTTTCACCCTAGACGCCACTTTGCAATTGGCTAGGTTAGCGGCTAAGAATTCTGGGTTTGCTATTGTGGCGCGCAGAGCGCTTTGGTTGAAATCTTGGTCGGCTGATGCGTCTTCCAAGAACAAGCTACTTAACATTCCTTTCAAGGGGAAAACGCTGTTTGGCCCTGACTTGAAAGAGATTATCTCGGATATCACTGGGGGTAAGGGCCACGCCCTTCCTCAGGATCGGCCTTTCAAGGCAAAAAATAAACCTAATTTTCGTCCCTTTCGCAGAAACGGACCAGCCCAAAGTGCTACGTCCTCTAAGCAAGAGGGTAATACTTCTCAAGCCAAGCCAGCTTGGAGACCAATGCAAGGCTGGAACAAGGGAAAGCAGGCCAAGAAACCTGCCACTGCTACCAAGACAGCATGAAATGTTGGCCCCCGATCCGGGACCGGATCTGGTGGGGGGCAGACTCTCTCTCTTCGCTCAGGCTTGGGCAAGAGATGTTCTGGATCCTTGGGCGCTAGAAATAGTCTCCCAAGGTTATCTTCTGGAATTCAAGGGACTTCCCCCAAGGGGGAGGTTCCACAGGTCTCAGTTGTCCTCAGACCACATAAAAAGACAGGCATTCTTACATTGTGTAGAAGACCTGTTAAAAATGGGAGTGATTCATCCCGTTCCATTAAGAGAACAAGGGATGGGGTTCTTCTCCAATCTGTTTATAGTTCCCAAAAAAGAGGGAACGTTCAGACCAATCTTAGATCTCAAGATCTTAAACAAGTTTCTCAAGGTTCCATCGTTCAAGATGGAAACCATTCGAACTATTCTTCCTTCCATCCAGGAAGGTCTATTCATGACCACGGTGGATTTAAAGGATGCGTATCTACATATTCCTATCCACAAGGAACATCATCGGTTCCTGAGGTTCGCATTCCTGGACAAACATTACCAGTTCGTGGCGCTTCCTTTCGGATTAGCCACTGCTCCAAGGATTTTCACAAAGGTACTAGGGTCCCTTCTAGCTGTGCTAAGACCAAGGGGCATTGCTGTAGTACCTTACTTGGACGACATTCTGATTCAAGCGTCGTCCCTTCCTCAAGCAAAGGCTCACACGGACATTGTCCTGGCCTTTCTCAGATCTCACGGATGGAAAGTGAACGTGGAAAAGAGTTCTCTATCTCTATTATTGTTCCCAAGAAGGGAACCCTTGTTGACAGACTCCTTAGAAATGAGGATTTTTCTGACAGAGGCCAGAAAAACAAAACTTCTAGACTCTTGTCGGATACTTCATTCCGTTCCTCTTCCTTCCATAGCTCAGTGCATGGAAGTGATCGGGTTGATGGTAGCGGCAATGGACATAGTTCCTTTTGCACGCATTCATCTAAGACCATTACAACTGTGCATGCTCAGTCAGTGGAATGGGGACTATACAGACTTGTCTACGAAGATACAAGTAAATCAGAGGACCAGAGACTCACTCCGTTGGTGGCTGTCCCTGGACAACCTGTCACGAGGGATGACATTCCGCAGACCAGAGTGGGTCATTGTCACGACCGACGCTAGTCTGATGGGCTGGGGCGCGGTCTGGGGATCCCTGAAAGCTCAGGGTCTTTGGTCTCGGGAAGAATCTCTTCTACCGATAAATATTCTGGAACTGAGAGCGATATTCAATGCTCTCAAGGCTTGACCTCAGCTAGCGAGGGCCAAGTTCATACGGTTTCAATCAGACAACATGACAACTGTTGCGTACATCAACCATCAGGGGGGAACAAGGAGTTCCCTGGCGATGGAAGAAGTGGCCAAAATCATTCTATGGGCGGAGTCTCACTCCTGCCACCTGTCTGCTATCCACATCCCAGGAGTGGAAAATTGGGAAGCGGATTTTCTGAGTCGTCAGACATTGCATCCGGGGGAGTGGGAACTCCATCCGGAAATCTTTGCCCAAGTCACTCAGCTGTGGGGCATTCCAGACATGGATCTGATGGCCTCTCGTCAGAACTTCAAAGTTCCTTGCTACGGGTCCAGATCCAGGGATCCCAAGGCGGCTCTAGTGGATGCATTAGTAGCACCTTGGACCTTCAAACTAGCTTATGTGTTCCCGCCGTTTCCTCTCATCCCCAGGCTGGTAGCCAGGATCAATCAGGAGAGGGCGTCGGTGATCTTGATAGCTCCTGCGTGGCCACGCAGGACTTGGTACGCAGATCTGGTGAATATGTCATCGGCTCCTCCTTGGAAGCTACCTTTGAGACGAGACCTTCTTGTTCAGGGTCCGTTCGAACATCCGAATCTGGTTTCACTCCAGCTGACTGCTTGGAGATTGAACGCTTGATCTTATCGAAGCGAGGATTCTCAGATTCTGTTATCGATACTCTTGTTCAGGCCAGAAAGCCTGTAACTAGAAAGATTTACCACAAAATTTGGAAAAAATATATCTGTTGGTGTGAATCTAAAGGATTCCCTTGGGACAAGGTTAAGATTCCTAGGATTCTATCCTTCCTTCAAGAAGGATTGGAAAAAGGATTATCTGCAAGTTCCCTGAAGGGACAGATTTCTGCCTTGTCTGTGTTACTTCACAAAAAGCTGGCAGCTGTGCCAGATGTTCAAGCCTTTGTTCAGGCTCTGGTTAGAATTAAGCCTGTTTACAAACCTTTGACTCCTCCTTGGAGTCTCAATTTAGTTCTTTCAGTTCTTCAGGGGGTTCCGTTTGAACCCTTGCATTCCGTTGATATTAAGTTATTATCTTGGAAAGTTTTGTTTTTAGTTGCAATTTCTTCTGCTAGAAGAGTTTCAGAATTATCTGCTCTGCAGTGTTCTCCTCCTTATCTGGTGTTCCATGCAGATAAGGTGGTTTTACGTACTAAACCTGGTTTTCTTCCAAAAGTTGTTTCTAACAAAAACATTAACCAGGAGATTATCGTACCTTCTCTGTGTCCGAAACCAGTTTCAAAGAAGGAACGTTTGTTACACAATTTGGATGTTGTTCGCGCTCTAAAATTCTATTTAGATGCTACAAAGGATTTTAGACAAACATCTTCCTTGTTTGTTGTTTATTCCGGTAAAAGGAGAGGTCAAAAAGCAACTTCTACCTCTCTCTCTTTTTGGATTAAAAGCATCATCAGATTGGCTTACGAGACTGCCGGACGGCAGCCTCCCGAAAGAATCACAGCTCATTCCACTAGGGCTGTGGCTTCCACATGGGCCTTCAAGAACGAGGCTTCTGTTGATCAGATATGTAGGGCAGCGACTTGGTCTTCACTGCACACTTTTACCAAATTTTACAAGTTTGATTACCTCCTTAACGTCGGTCGAATGACTGGGGTAGGCGGAGCCTAGGAGGGATCATGTGACCAGCTTTGCTGGGCTCTTTGCCATTTCCTGTTGGGGAAGAGAATATCCCACAAGTAAGGATGACGCCGTGGACCGGACACACCGTTGGAGAAAGTAATTTATCAGGTAAACATAAATTCTGTTTTTATAGTATACTGTCCCTTTTAAGGGACAGTCTAGTCAAAATGTAACTTTTATGAAATTGTGTATGTGTATATCTCATACATTCATGCATTTTTATCCTAAAATTTGCTTTCTTCTCTTGGTATTCTTTGAAGGATTTCCACAGCTATACAGCGCTAATCCATGTGTGCCATATAGATAACATAGTGCTCACGCATGTGGAGTTACCTATGAGTCAGCACTGATTGGCTAAAATGCAAGTCTGTCAAAAGAACTGAAATTAGGGGGCAGTCTGCAGAGGCTTAGATAAAAGGTAAAAAGTATATTAATATAACCGTGTTGGTTATGCAAAACTGGGGAATGTGTAATAAAAGGTTTATTTACTTTATTTATTATCTTATCTAATTCTGTAGTAGTCTCGTGTTTTTTTTTGTTTTTTTTTAAGTGAGAGATGGAAAGTGAACCAGGAGAGGACTGTCTCAGATGCCAAAAGAATGTAGAATTTGTAAGAGGAGAGGATGGTTAACTGTGTCAAATACCAGATAGATCCAGAAGAATAACCAACCGTGTTGGTTATGCAAAACTGGGGAATGTGTAATAAAAGGTTTATTTACTTTATTTATTATCTTATCTAATTCTGTAGTAGTCTCGTGTTTTTTTTTGTTTTTTTTAAGTGAGAGATGGAAAGTGAACCAGGAGAGGACTGTCTCAGATGCCAAAAGAATGTAGAATTTGTAAGAGGAGAGGATGGTTAACTGTGTCAAATACCAGATAGATCCAGAAGAATAATTAAAAATGCAGTTTGTTTTTTTCTCTAGCCAATAACAGAAACTGCTCTCCCTAAAGTAACAAATGATCTGTTAAGTGTTTAGTGCAGAAAACCAAATTGTAAGGGAAAAAGTGTTGGTTGTTAGATGATTTATAGACTAATCGTTACAATAGTTTTTAGGGGAAGGGAAGTAAGGAGAAAATAGTTATTTGGGGTGGTGGGGTCAAGTGAGGGCTTGCTTTTTAATTCTTATTGGTGTTCTTATACATGCTTGAATATGTCAGGATATATGTTATTTGTTCTGATGTAGATAAATAAGTCCTGGCAGGAAAGGGTTAATTTAGTTTGTTAGAACAAGATCCTGCAAAACAAAAAAGACTCAAATATTTCCTTACAATAATATGTTTGGTGCTTTAGACTTATTGATTGGGGGGGGGGGAATCAAACAACAATATTTAATATTTCTGCAAGGCACCATATGAAGTGTTATTACTCCCTTCAAACAGATTGACAGGATTCATCCATTTAAAGGGATTATAAAGTTTAATGAATAAGTGCCCGGTAACTAAAAGTAATCTTAAAAACAGGGGTACTTTCATTCATTTAACTTTACAATAACACTTTTTCCTTCTAAATACAGGGAGAGTCCACAGCTGCATTCATTACTTGTGGGAATACAGAACCTGGCCACCAGGAGGAGGCAAAGACACCCCAGCCAAAGGGTTAAATACCTCCCCCCACTTCCCTCATCCCCCAGTCATTCTTTGCCTTACCTCACAGGAGTGTCAAGTTTTCGAAGTAGTTCCTTAGGAAGGGTATTTGCCCTTCGGGATGGAACTGGAGTTTTAAGTAGTCTTGTCAGCCTCTCAGTGAGATCATTGATTCTAGTTAGTCTGGAGAATGCAGGAAGAGTCTTTCTGCAAAACCATCCAGACTCGGATTAACAGCTCCTATAAGCAATCGTCGTTGGCGAGTTTCGCTGCCTGCTTTCTTCACTCAAGTCCATCTCAGAGGCGCTGCTACTATCTGTCAAACTTGAAGAACCGTGTTGCTGTTTCACGGATTGGATTCCGTTAAGATTGTTTCATTTTTTACACACGTTAACGATCGAAGACAGGGTCTCAGTGGGACTCCTTTATCTTTATGGAATCAAGGGTTAGTATTTCCTGAGGGGGATTATTGAACAGTGGGGTCTTGTTAATCATGTTTATGTGATTTTGACTGCGCATGTGTAGGAGACCTTTTGGGCTTATAGGCTGATACGGAACATACCGGTTATAGAGCTGCACAGTTTTATTAGGCTGGCACGCTTTTCCTTAGCAGGGGCGGTCCTGCATGAGGCACCATGTGACTGGGAGTAGTCACGTCTTGTTTTGCATTTCCAAGTCCTGACCGAGTTGCTGCGGAGAGGGGTTATTTTCTCTACTTGTCTGGTTCATAGGAGGTGGTGAGTGCCTCAGCCATTGGGGGTTTAAGGTGCCAGTTGTTTTTTTGATTAAAAGAATTTTAATTTAGAATTATGGAGTATTCTGATATTCTAGAGGATTCCTGATACAGATTTTGATACCTGCGTATGTTGTGAGAAGGACCGGGTAGACCAGCCCGCTCAATTATGTTCTGTATGCTGCAATAGGGTGTTCTCTTCCAACAATGTTGATACCAGAGAAAGGAACTACAGCTGGTATCCATCTGCAACCTTCTGCTTGCCAGGCAGCTAAGCAACAGTCTATCTCTAGACAAGCCCTTCTCCAGCTCATCCTAGAGGGGAAGAAGAATACTCCAGGATCCAGAAGAGAGTCAGGACAAGCTAGCTCCTCCCGACAAAGAGAGTGGGAGTCCTCCACACCTAAAATAAGTGGCAAGGAACCAGGGACGAGCTAAAGGAAAGGACCGAAACCCTTCAGAAAAATTTCGGCTATGTCCAAGCGAGCCCTCGCAATTTGCCCCTGAAGAAAAGATCCCAAGACGCAAAGAGACCCAGACCCAGTAGATCCCTGCAACAAGGGAACTCTCATGGCAGGGAAGCCTCTAAAGTAAACCATGATTACGAACTCGCGGGCAAAAATGGAGCAACAGTTTCACTGTCGTCCACTTTAGATAGCAACGAGCCAACCTCGAAAAAGAGTGACATGTCCGAAAAGGTTAAAATAGACCTCCTCAGAATTAAGAAAACTGCCGCAACAGGATTCAAACTCCAAGCCTACAGCTTGCTAGGCCGGGACTTACCCCTTAGGCCACTCAGTCCTGCAGACCTCAGCTGAGAAACTTGTTCTGCTTTTTTCAGACACATTCTAAAAGCCTCTGTATAGTCAGATCAAACCGTTGATAGTAAGGAACATCCGTTCAAAAAAGCACGCTCAGAGAATGGGATTGCTAAGAGCCGTAGTGGGCTTCCGCCCACCACCAAACTAGAGACCCTCCCATCTACGCAGGGGGAACTCACTCAGAAATAATCCACTCACCAAGAGACCCTGACTGTCATGAACACAGAAGACCAGACCTCATAGCAAAATGCTAGACTTGGAAAAAAAATAATCCACATTGTTGGATAAACAGATTAATACAACAAAGCCTGATCAACAACAAACTATTAGAATAATAGGAACCTTTGATGATAAGAATACCGTCATTCGTAATATCTTTCAAAGACACTGGCATGTGCTGCAGGAAGATGAGGAACTTAAGAAAGTTGTCACTGACAAACCAATAATGCATAGAAGATCTAAAAATCTGTAAGATAGTCTAATAGTCACTTTCACAAGTACAACCAAGGACTTTGTTGAAAGAAACAAAAGGGTTTTTTCAAATGTGAACGTTGTCAGGCATGTAAAAATATGGCCTCTACAAAAGTCTTCATACATCCAAAAACAACTTAAAAAGATGAAATTTCAGACTTTCTGAACTGCAGGTCACGAAGAGTGATTTATGTTGCAATGTGCAAGTGTCCCCTTATCTATGTAGGTGAAACCTCTAGAGTATTGGAACATATAGGTGACATTAAATGGAATCGTAATGTACCTATTGCCCAACATATGATTTCAGTACATCGAGGACACAAATATTATATTTTTATTTTTTGCCATAGAGCAACTGAAACTAAAAATGAGAAGGGGTAACATCATAAAAATGCTTCTACAAAAAGTAGATGGATTCATCAATTACAATCAGCTGCACCCAAAGGCTTAAAGGGCCACTGTAAGTAAATATTTTCTATGCCTGTTACTAACTAACTACCCCAAATACGCTTTTTATCAATATCATTTCATTAACATATCTCTATATATACATATCAGAAATCTTGTCTGCAAATTTAATTGTTTTCCAAACCCACTCCGTGGGTATCCTTTGCTCTGTACCAATCCGTTTACAATACCTAGGTTTCAAAATGGCGCTTTAAACACAATTTCATTGGTTTAAGTATTTTGAACACGCAGTGCTGAAAATAGTGGGCAGGATAACGTGACATCATCGGGGAATAAAAGATATAACTTTTATAACATTATGAAACTTTGTTTTGGAGAAAATATAGGTCAGTAGGTTTTAATTAATGTTTATCTTGTGATCCTATGCCTCTCTCAGTTGGAGTACCGCAAGGCTCTGTCTTGGGCCCCTTGCTTTTCTCTCTTTATACATCCTGCCTTGGAAAACTTTTAGCCTCCTTTTGGATTCCAGTACCACCTATATGCTGATGATACCCAAATCTATCTTTCCTCTCCTGATATCTCTCCCTCTTTACTCAACCAGATTTCTGACTGCCTCTCTGCAATTTTCTCTTGGATGTCTTCACACTACCTCCAACTCAATCTGTCCAAAACTGAGCTGCTTCTTATTCCCCCCTCTTCGAGACATCCGACACCTGACATTTCTCTGATGGTTGGAGACTCTATTCTCAACACCTCACCCCAGGTCTGCTGCCTTGGGGTCACACTAGACTCAGAACTCACATTCAACCCACATATACAAACTCTTACCAAATCCTGCTGGTCACACCTACGCAACATTTCCAGAATTCGTCCCTTCCTTACTCAAAATACTACAAAAATACTTATTCATTCCCTCATCCTGTCACGCATTGATTATTGCAATCTACTCTTAAATGTCCTTCCAAAACACCACCTCTCCTCCCTCCAATCTATTATGAATGCTTCTGCTAGACTCATCCACCTAAGCCGACGATCTACATTAGCTGTTCCGCTCTGCCAGTCTCTACACTGGCTCCCCATACACTCCAGAATACAATTTAAAGTATTAGCCCTAACCTACAAAGCACTCAACAGTCTAACTCCCAACTATATCTCCTCTCTCATCGTAAAATACTCCCCATCCTGTCCTCTTCGATCAACCTCTGACCTACGTCTCTACACTCCTGTTATCTCTACATCCCACTCCCGCCTCCAAGACTTCGCACGTGCTGCTCCTGTCCTCTGGAACTCTCTACCCCGCTCCATCAGACTGTTTCCAACCTTGTATAGCTTCAGAAGATCCTTGAAAACCCACCTATTCAGAGAGGCTTACCATCTCTCCTCCATCCCGCATCCGAACCAAGCTAATACATGTACATGAACTGCCTGACTCACTGCTGCAAATACAACCGATGTAACCAGCTACCCCAACCTTATGTCTCTGCACCCTAAACCTATAGACTGTGAGCTCTCCGGAGCAGGGCCCTCTTCCTCCTGTGCTAGATTTGTTTAGTCTTGATATGTTTTGTATTGTATCACAAATCTTTGTCATTGTCTACCCCTATCATTGTACCCAGCGATACGGAATTTGGCGGCGCTATACAAATAAATGATGATGATAATAATAATAATAATAATTTAATATGTTAGTTGTTTGGCTTAAAAACTATAACGGAAAGTAATCCTTTAAATAAAGCCTTCTCTTATAAGTTTCCTATAAATCTATCTAAAATAATCCATGTAAGGGACATAGCTACATGATAGATATTACACGGATCCTCTCTTTATTACATAGTCTTGGCAGAACCAGTGTATACACTGCAACTAGATATATTTCTAGACTTATGCATATGATACTATGGGCTATACTATTGAAATATGAAGTAACATTTGAACTAGATACATATATTTTTTTGGGGATTTTAAACATATGTGGATTTTTTGGACACAGTTATATCTTGCAAATGTTTATCAAATAAGAATAGTTTTTAATTTAATCATGGAGAAAATAGGTCCTAGTATCTACACATATTGATTGTGCAATATCAGTGACACAAAGAGTGTTAAGTTCCATGTAGGGTAATATCTGAATATATAGCTAATATATGTATATTTACATTTTTCATAAGAGGATTACTGTCCCCTCTGGGTTACTTTACCATTCTGTAAGATATTACGATTATTCCATTCTTTTATTACGAATATCTGAACATGCTTTTAACACATCTGGATTATTTATGAACACCCCATTATATATGCCAAAGCACTCCTACCTACCACAACGATGTAATCCGATTGGTGGCATAAGACATTATTCCATCTTATTGAATCCGCTATGCGGTAAACACTTCCGCAATCGATGTGCCGTTGCTAGGGCAACGGATGGGTATAAACATTGGAAGTCTACACTGGGCCGGCCCTATGCCCTGAAGAAGTCATGTACTGGTGACAGAAACGCGTTGGTGGGCATGGCTAGGGGGGTATTGATTGGTTTGGTACTTGAATAGCTAATTGCGGTTAGAACAAACTGCTTATGATACATAGTAACACTGCATAGTTCAATCGATATTTCCAGTTACATAGTCTCTGCTTGGTACGCTAGTCTCTGTATGTGAGACACATATTGACACTAAACCTCTTTTGTGAGGAACTGGGAATAAGCATTTCTGATCACATTATGCTATTCCACTGCCGAGTTACTGGACTGACAAGAATTGAGACACTTATAGATATTGAATAGCCTCC
This sequence comes from Bombina bombina, assembly GCF_027579735.1. NCBI lineage: Eukaryota > Metazoa > Chordata > Amphibia > Anura > Bombinatoridae > Bombina > Bombina bombina. The sequence continues at coordinate 904,586,734 of NC_069502.1, read as the reverse complement.
GTGGGAGGAACTGTGAATAAGCATTTCTGATCACATTATGCTATTCCATTGCCGAGTTACTAGACTGACAAGAATTGAGACACTTATAGATATTAAATAGCCTCCGTGGGAGGAACTGTGAATAAGCATTTCTGAAATTATTATGCTATTTCACTGTTGAGCTACTAAATTAACAAGAATTGGTGTTTGAATTATGAGTGCAATACGTGTGTATGATATTTAATATAGGGATTGAGACGGCAATCGGCTGACTTTGTTGAATCAAAGTAGTACGCAAGCAGGAGGTCGCCTTTGAGCACATAGAATGACTGACTGTATTTTGATTTGATTTTGATGCAAGCGAGCGGTTTCTCAACCCTATACACAGAGACCGAGACTATCCCCCCCCCTGCCCACATGCCTATTTGTTTTTAATATATTTGTCAGACATCTAATTTGGGATTCATGAATTTAAGAGGTGGTTGTGATGTTACCCATCCCTGATATCCCCTATTAGCCTTTTTTTTGTCCTGTCTGTCTGCATATTTGTTCAATAAAGTGTTATAACTTTCTTTTTTTTAATCTATTTTGAATCTATGTGCAGCCACCAATCAGCAGCTACTGAGCCTATCTAGATATGCTCTTCAGCAAAGAATATCGAGAGAATGAAGTAAATTTAGATAATAGAAGTCAAAAATGCCAGCAGTGGATTACACAAAACCAGGCCTGGGCTGACCATAGGGCATACCGGCAAATCCCCGGTGGGCTGCTGGATACTTTAGCCCCGCCCACCATTACTTTACTGTGGCGCTGAGCTTTGCTCAATGTTATTTTTTGTGACCTGCTCGGTGTGGCTGTCTGTGCTGTAGGCCAGTATTTCTGTAACTTGAACTTCTTTGGCAATTTGAGGGCACAAATGTTACTTTGACGGTGACAATAACAGCCGCACTGGCATTGCACCGCACCGCTGTATGCTTCAGCTTGACACACACCATGTGTGGGTCAAGCTGAAGCATACAGCAGTGGGTTGCAGTGCCTGTGCGGCAGAACGTACAATAATACATTCAGCGTGCACTGACTCGTGTGGGACTGGAGTTCCGAGTATTGCTTACTCCTCCGTCACAGCTGAAGAGGAATAGACTTATTTAAAAAAAAATAAAAAATGTATAATTAATTTATTTATTTAAATGGTGGCAGTCTGGGAGAGAGTTGGCACATTTTATTTTAGTAGGGAGCCAGTCAGTTGAGAGAGCGCGCACTGTTATTTAGAGCGGGAATCAGGAGGTAGTTTGTGAGAAACTGAGCACAGAGAAACGGTGTTCTGTGAAGGGACCGAACTTTGTAAAAGAGCGAACTCACTGATGCAGCAGGACACGGGAGTGTCAACAGTGGATAGCCATGCTTATAGCAATAGCAGCATAGCTATTCACTGTCGGCTGTTTTTTCTTTTTTTTTTTCTTTCCCCTACAGCTTTTAAAGCGGGTATACCCGTGCTCTAGGAGTTCAGGCTGTGAACTGAGCAAAGGAAAGTGCACTGGAGCAAGTGAAATTATCTACACACCTTGACTGAGAGTCGTGCACACAGCTGTACTTTTCCCAGATCAGCCCTGCACTGCTAAAATTGGGTACTTTGGTGTAGGTTGAGCTCTATAGACAAAGTTATTGACACTTGTGACCGGAGCAGGAACGGTCTGAGATCAAAGGATCTCAGTAAAGATGATATCCTCATATTTTAATTTAAGTCAATTGTGCCTTACATATAGTGCATACATTTGGTTGGCCTCTTGCATATTTTGGCTGTTTTCCCTGCTATTTTTTGCTAAAATCCTCACCCCCTGCCTGTGGTGAAGTGCAGCTGAGGCTTGCCTGCCGAAGCTGAATTCAGCTTTGAGTGTGGGAGCTGGGGTTTATTTTAACGACCGGTCTCCTGTCCTCCCTGTTTGCTGCGTTATTTCCTTTGACGGTTGTGTGCTTGTTGTAATGGATGGGAGCCCTCCCTAATCAGGCTGTCCGGTGTCTTCTGCCCTTTCAACTGTAGAATCCAATGCTGTAAGGTAAGATGTAAGTTCAGATAAGTGTGCTGCCTAGTAGAGCTGCAACAACTAATCGTCATAATCGATTATGAAAATAGTTGTCAACGAATCTCATAATCAATTAGTTGGTCTGTACACAACACCAGCTGCTTCACTCCAATGAACTCCTGCATATGGTATTGTGTTTTATGGTTATGTCCTTAGCCTAAAGGACGTTTACTTTTTCAGGACAGTATAAGTTTACAACTACCCCTGGCTTATGTGCAACCCAGATATAATAGTCATCATTTGGATTGTTTATATTAAATCTGGTGATTTGGAACTATACTTTTCATGATATAGTGCCAAGCTTGTTGTTTACACCTTGCCCAAGATTGATGGGAGTTATTTAAATTGATGTGCACTATTATCTGTTTGCACAATTATTAGCGTATTGCTTGCTATTGCTGATTATATGTACTGTATAAATAAATGTGTAAGGCTTTGTCCTGTTATTGATATACAGTCCTTAGCGCTTTTTGATTTTGTTTTTATTGTTTTTTTTTATATTTTAAATAAATTGTAATATGTACCAGATTCAACCTTTATAAGTATATATTCGTTATTTTTAGTGCGGACTAGATATTTCCCCTAACCTTATAGCTGGTTATTTACCATTGCATATAGATATTCAATATATTTTTATGTTAGAATGAAGTCAAGGGTTACTTTATTGAGAGGCCCCTTGCCAAGGTAAACACTTAGCATTGGTGAAGAGCTAACAAAGATAAATATCCCACTTTGGTGAAATTGACAAAACCCTACTTATACACCTCAACAGCCTTTTCTCTGCTGCAGGAAATATAGCTGCAAACAGAGAACCAGCCTTAGCCAGAAGAATGTGGACATGTTGAGATTTTTGCATTTCAATGCAAAGTTTCTGAAAGAGTGAATAACAGAATGTTATTAACAGTGATAGTCTAACTCTTTCTAGTTCTACCTCTTTTCAAACTGTTTGTGGTTTGGTTTTGTTTAATTATAAAACTGTGCTCTGCTGCATAAATATGGAAGAAACAGTTGTGTTAATATAAAGTTTTAGTCTGAAGTTTATATTTATAACACTCATTATGTGGATTTTATTTAAAACATAGAAAACTATTATTGATTCTCTTTTTATCCGATTAGTCGATTAATCGAAAAAATAATCGGCCGATTAATAGATTATGAAAATAATCGTTAGTTGCAGCCCTACTGCCTAGTAACATTAGTTGTAAATCAGTGACTTCCCTTCTCAAAGTTTTAATTTACTAAAAGTATTGAATGAGAGGCAGTCCCCATGTCTAAGATCATTTTAACTTTTAACAATTTTTTTTTTTTTTAACTGCTTCTATTTAATTCCTGCAAGTGAGAATCTCTTCCTGATGAATGTACATTTTGGATACAGATTAAAAAAAAAAAAGTCTAAATGGTTTTATTGACAGAATTATTTATCAAATCAATCATAAATTTAAAAGAAATCTGTACCGTGTTTTTCTTTTGTTATTTCTTAAACTTTTTAAAGCTATTATTATTAGTAATAATAATACTAATAATAATAATCCATAAAAGATGAGGAAGCAATACATTTTCTGGCTTCTTTATATTAAAAAGCAGTATGCCCATTTTATAGTTTTTCAGCCCACCTAGTCATAAAGGGGTCATTTTATTTAATGATGCATTCTATGAACATAAACTTTTTTTTTTTTAGTGTTTTTTTATGGGGTGGTTATTTTAACATGTCCTGTGACAGGTTGAGTGTCTGTCCTTCTGTCAACAGGCTAAATAGAGGGGAATAGTTCTATCTAATGTTTAATATCCCTTTAAAGCAATATTCCATTTATTATTTTATTGTTAACAAGGACAATTTGCGAAAAAACCCTTTTGTTTTCTTCAGCAGAATTGCATTTTTTTGTGTGTTCTGTTTGTTTTTCTTGTGACTGGTTTACAGTTGTTTGTGATACATTTTTAAGGACAAATCTATATTAAATTTGGGTTTTAGTGATAGTAGTGTAAATCTCCATTTCTGTGTTGGTAATGGGCATCTATATATTATGATAAAAGGCTAATGGGGTGGTAAATGGTATCAGAATCAGGTAAATACATAAACTTTATATAAAGTAACAAAACATTTAAAGTCGTCTGACAAAATTCCATGCATTAATGCCTTTTCAGCAGGACATTATTCCATGTGCTGCAAAAGCACTATACTGTAGAAAAATGAGAATATATAGTGGGAGTAAATAAATAATGAAAGGAACTCTGCAAATGTCCCCACTATTCCTCTCTCCTTTTGTTGTACATTCACAAGGACTCAAATCGGCACAAAAGATATAAGCTATGTCAGAAATGTATATTCTCTTGGTTTAAGTCGCAGCAATCCAATTTATTGAGTGAATGTTTTTGTGGATTTCACCCCTTCCTCAGAGTTCTGAAGAAGGGGTGAAATCCTTAAACTGGAGCTTTCCAAACTTTTCATGTTGATGAGACACTTTTTAGACCTACATTTCGCGACACCGTAAATTCATTTGTAGTAGCAAAGAGGAGGTTAAACTGACTTGTTTTAAGAGATACAGACACATAAATTATATAATAACAATGTATTTACAAGTAACAGAATGTATGTGCAAGAATTAAAAAAAAAATGTTTAAGAACACCAATAGCTACTTACTAGTTTAATGGGATGTATGAGGTTGATGGAATGAATACAGTTTCTAAATACAGTATTTGGGGGGAATATAAGATAAAAACACTCGCATTTCATCATCAAGCAGCTATCCCACTCACTGAGTACACTTGCAGTCATCAGCCGATTGAGGAGACTACACGTGCAGTCAGAAAAATGTGCCATCAAAGCCGCCAATGGGAATAGTTTTAATTCCTGCTGAGCTGCGCCAATAGGTTAAGATAATCTGTGACCCACTAGGTATCAATCATGTGTCAACCATGTGATATGCGCAGCAGGCAGTGGAGAAGTTGGAAACCAACATTTTTTTTATTTTTTTTTTTAAATAAAAAAAGTGTGCTAAAGCAGGGACACACCTGCACACTGCCGCCAACACACTGTGTCACTACACACAGTTTGGAAGCACTGCCTTAAACGTTCACACAATAAATTTGATTGCTGTGACTTAAACCCAGAGAGTGCAACTACTTTTCTTTTGTTATATGGACATATTGCATGTTTGGTATACGGTTAAATAAGAAATGCCTGGGCCTTTTTTTGATCCCAGTCCGGTCCTGCACAAAACCAACCATTTATTTCTAATAACAAAACCACCTGTTGATATTTAATATATTAGGCAACATGAAAGTTGAAGCCTTAGGAATAAAATGTTATTGAAAGGAGTCCCTCGATGTTAACAAAGATCTCATATCATGTCTCTAATTCAACAGAATTATAAGTTCCTCCCCAAACTGAAGATGTCTAAATATCTAGCAGCCGTGCAGCCAACTATTAATACAGTTCTGCAGAATTAACATGCCATGATCCTCACCAGACCTCCTGTATTGTGAAAAGTATAGCCGGTTGTTGCATCCAAAATGATCCTCAAACGGAGCTAAAGTGGGTAATGACAGGCTGCGCCTCCTCTGTAACTTACTGGGCTTCAGGCAGCCACTACTTCCATCTGCCACGCCACTTACTGGCACCTGTTCACTCCGTGGTGTGATCTGTCCTTCACTTTCCTGCTCCACGATACTGCCAAGAGGATTCTCCAGTCCAGTTCAAGATCTTTATCGATTACTGCATATTTTTCTTGGGGGCTGCTTGTAGGATATTATAATCCTTCTGCTTCTTAGTCTGCAAGAGGGGTCTGCTGATACCTCTCTTGTTCTATACACAGCCATGCGTGTTTCACCCAATCACTGTAGGGCTTCTTCGTGCTTCAGTATTAAAAAAAAAAAAAAAAAAAATAATAGATCCAGCTAGTTAAAGGGGCATTAACTGATATGCTTTGTCTGAATAAAATATTTTAAACAAATTATCTAATTTAAATTTTATTATCAAACTTAATTTTTTTGGTATTCTTTATTGAAGGATCCGCAATGTACCACTAGGAGCTAGCTGAATTTATTGGTTGCATCCACCAATCAGCCGCTAGCTTCCAGTGTTGCATTGCTGCTTTTAGCTCTATGTGAATCATCAAAGAAACATTTTGGGTTTCATGGACCTTTTTAATTGTGTAGCATTTAGATGTAATGGTAGTAGTTGGAAGTTCGTAGTAGCTATGTTATTTTTTAAACTTTTTAAACCACGCTGTTTGAAATTTTCAACCTTGAACTTTGTGGGTTTTTTTTCAACTTCCTTTGTCTGGCTTACTGTAAAATAGTAATTGTGTATGCTTCCTGTATGAAAATTAAATACTTATTCTAAAGCTGTATGCCTTTTCTTAAAACTGTTTGTTTTTCTTTTTCTTCCATACAAATTTTTCTCTTCTCTAGTGACTGTAAAGAAACCAAGGAGTCTCCAATTTGTTTATGGTTTAAAGATGGGGGAAACTCTATAACAATAATAAAATCATTTTTAGGAACAGTAATAATGATAATAACAATAACAACTGTGGTTGACTGATGTGATATTTAAATTGTAAGATATTGTAATATTAAATGTTTGTGTAGTTGTAAAAAAATAAAATAATAAACTTTGAAATATACTGTCATTATTTTGTAATTTCCCTGGAATTTAACTCTGAAAAGTGAAAATTGTTTATTTTCTTCCACTGAGTTTCTGTAAAATAATGGGTGCTCAAAAGAAGAGAAAATCCTCCTGCTGCTAGTTTAATAAAAAGACCTTTTTCTCTTGTAAGGTGTATCCAGTCCACGGATCATCCATTACTTGTGGGATATTCTCATTCCCAACAGGAAGTTGCAAGAGGACACCCAACAGCAGAGCTGTAATATAGCTCCTCCCCTAACTGTCATAGCCAGTCATTCTCTTGCAACTCTCAACAAGCTAGGTCGTTGTAGGAGAGAGTGGTTAAATATAGCTAGTTTATTTTCTTCAATCAAAAGTTTATTTTTAAATAGTACCGGAGTTGTGCTATTTTATCTCAGGCAGTAAATAGAAGAAGAAGCTGCCTGAGGTTTCTATGATCTTAGCAGGTTGTAACTAAGATCCATTGCCGTTCTCACATATGTCTGAGGGAATTACACAGATGAGGTAACTTCAGCGAGAGAATGGCGTGCAGTTTATTCTGCTATCAGGTATGTGCAGTTATAATTTTTTCTAGAGATGGAAAACACTAGAAAATGCTGCTGATACGGATTAATATAAGTTAAGCCTGAATACAGTGATTTAATAACGACTGGTATCATGCTTACTCCCAGGGGTAATACCCTTATGATATTGCAATATAAAACGTTTGCTGGCATGTTTAATCGTTTTTATATATGCTTTGGTGATTAAACTTTATTGGGGCCTAGTTTTTCCACATGGCTGGCTTAAATTTTGACTAGAAACACTTTAATGAGGCTTTCCACTGTTATAGTATAAAAGTTACAGTTGGTGCAGTTAAAATTACAAACTGTGACATCCAGCTTCCCTCAGGAGTCCCGTGTATGCTATAGGACATCTCTAAAGGGCTCAAAGGCTTTCCAAAGTCGTGTATTGGGGAAGGTAGGACCACAGCTTGCTGTGGCAGTTCTTTGTGACTGTTAAAAAACGTCTATTTCGTTTTTTTGATCCGTTTTTTTGAACTAAGGGGTTAATCATCCATTTGCAAGTGGATGCAATGCTCTGCTAGCCTATTACATACACTGTAAAAATTTCGTTTGATTTACTGCATTTTTTCACTGTTTTTCAAATTCTGACAAAATTTGTTTCTCTTAAAGGCACAGTAACGTTTTTTATATTTGCTTGTTATCTTGATTTAAAGTGTTTTCCAAGCTTGCTAGTCTCATTGCTAGTCTGTATAAACATGTCTGACATAGAAGAAACTCCTTGTTCATTATGTTTAAAAGCCATGGTGGAACCCCCTCTTAGAATGTGTACCAAATGTACTGATTTCATTTTATGTAATAAAGATCATATTCTTTTTTAAAAAAATTATCACCAGAGGAATCTGACGAGGGGAAAGTTATGCCGACTAACTCTCCCCACGTGTCAGACCCTTTGACTCCCCCCAAGGGACTCGCGCTCAAATGGCGCCAAGTACATCTAGGGCGCCCATAGCGTTTACTTTACAAGACATGGCGGCAGTCATGGATAATACGCTGTCAGCGGTATTAGCCAGACTACCTGAACTTAGAGGTTAGCGAGATAGCTCTGGGGTGAGACAAAATTCAGAGCATAATGACGCTTTAAGAACCATGTCTGATACTGCCTCACAATATGCAGAAGCTGAGGAAGGAGAGCTTCAGTCAGTGGGTGATGTTAATGACTCAGGAAAGATACCTGATTCTAATATTTCTACATTTAAATTTAAGCTTGAACACCTCCGCGTGTTGCTTTGGGAGGTTTTAGCTGCTCTGAATGACTGTGATACCATTGCAGTGCCAGAGAAATTGTGTAGACTGGATAAATGCTTTGCAGTGCCGGTGTGTACTGATGTTTTTCCAATACCTAAAAGGTTTACAGAAATTATTAATAAGGAATGGGATAGACCAGGTGTGCCGTTCTCTTCCCCCTCCTATTTTTAGAAAAATGTTTTCCAATAGACGCCACCACACGGGACTTATGGCAGACAGTCCCTAAGGTGGAGGGAGCAGTTTCTACTCTAGCAAAGCGTACTACTATCCCTGTCGAGGACAGTTGTGCTTTTTTAGATCCAATGGATAAAAAATTAGAAGGTTACCTTAAGAAAATATTTATTCAACAAGGTTTTATCCTACAGCCCATTGCATGCATTGCCCCTGTCACTGCTGCTGCGGCGTACTGGTTTGAGTCTCTGGAAGAGGCTTTGCAGGTAGCGACTCCATTGGATGATATACTTGGCAAACTTAGAGCACTTAAGCTAGCCAATTATTTTATTTCTGATGCCATTGTTCATTTGAATAAACTAACGGCTAAGAATTCTGGTTTTGCTATACAGGCGCGCAGAGCGCTATGGCTTAAATCATGGTCAGCTGACGTGACTTTAAAATCTAAGCTACTTAACATTCCCTTCAAGGGGCAGACCCTATTCGGGCCTGGTTTGAAGGAGATTATTGCTGCTATCACGGGAGGAAAAGGTCATGCCCTTCCTCAGGACAGGTCCAAATCTAGGGCCAAACAGTCTAATTTTCGTGCCTTTCGAAACTTCAAGGCAGGTGCGTCATCAACTTCCTCTAATAATAAACAAGAGGGAACTTTTGCTCAATCCAAGACGGTCTGGAGACCAAACCAGACCTGGAAAAAGGTAAGCAGGTCAAAACGCCTGCTGCTGCCTCTAAGACAGCATGAAGGAACGACCCCCTATCCAGTAACGGATCTAGTAGGGGGCAGACTTTCACTCTTCGCCCAGGCGTGGGCAAGAGATGTTCAGGATCCCTGGGCGTTGGAAATTATATCCCAGGGATATCTTCTGGACTTCAAAGCTTCCCCCCCAAACGGGAGATTTCACCTTCCACAATTATCTGCAAACCAGATAAAGAGAGAGGCATTCTTACACTGTGTACAAGACCTCCTAGTTACGGGAGTGATCCATCCAGTTCCAAAGGAGGAACAAGAACAGGGTTTTTACTCAAATCTGTTTGTGGTTCCCAAAAAAGAGGGAACCTTCAGACCGATTTTGGATCTAAAGATCTTAAACAAATTCCTCAAAGTTCCGTCGTTCAAGATGGAAACTATTCGTACCATCCTACCACTGATCCAGGAGGGTCAATATATGACTACAGTGGATCTAAAGGATGCTTATCTTCACATTCCGATACACAAAGATCATCATCGGTTTCTCAGGTTTGCCTTTCAAGACAGGCATTACCAGTTGTAGCTCTTCCCTTTGGATTAGCTACAGCCCCAAGAATCTTTACAAAGGTTCTAGGGTCGCTTTTGGCGGTCCTAAGGCCGCGGGGCATAGCAGTAGCCCCTTATTTAGACGACATCCTGATACAGGCGTCAAACTTCCAAATTGCCAAGTCTCATACGGACGTAGTACTGGCATTTCTGAGGTCGCATGGGTGGAAAGTGAACGAGGAAAAGTGTTCTCTATCCCCACTCACAAGAGTTTCCTTTCTAGGGACTCTGATAGATTCTGTTGAAATTAAAATTCACCTTGACGTAGTCCAGGTTATCAAAGCTTCTAAATTCCTGTCGGGTTCTTCATTCCATTCCGCGCCCTTTGGTGGCTCAGTGTATGGAAGTAATCGGCTTAATGGTAGCGGCAATGGACATAGTGCCGTTTGCACGCTTACATCTCAGACCGCTGAAACTATGCAGACTCAGTCAGTGGAGCGGGGATTACACAGATTTGGCCCCTCAACTGAATCTGGACCAAGAGACCAGGGATCCTCTTCCCTGGTGGCTATCTCGGGTCCATCTGTCCAAAGGTATGACCTTCGCAGGCCAGATTGGACTATTGTAACAACAAATGCCAGCCTTCTAGGTTGGGGTGCAGTCTGGAACTCCCTGAAGGCTCAGGGATCGTGGACTCAGGAGGAGTCTCTCCTTCCATTAAATATTCTGGAACTAAGAGCGATATTCAAGGCTCTTCAGGTTTGGCCTCAGTTAGCAACTCTGAGGTACATCAGATTTCAGTCGGTCAACATCATGACTGTAGCTTACATCAACCATCGAGGGGGAACAAAAAGTTCCCTAGAGATGTTAGAAGTTTCAAAAACAATTCACTGGGCAGAGATTCACTCTTGCCACCTATCAGCTATCCATATTCCAGATGTAGAGCACTGGGAGGTGGATTTTCTAAGTCGTCAGACTTTTCATCCGGGAGAGTGGGAACTCCATCCGGAGCGATTTGCACAACTGATTCTCCGTTGGGGCAAACCAGAACTGGATCTCATGGCGTCTCGCCAGAACGCCAAGCTTCCGTGTTACGGATCCAGGTCCGGGGATCCCAAGGCGACACTGATAGATACTCTAGCAGCGCCCTGGTCTTTCAACCTGACTTATGTGTTTCCACCGTTTCCTCTGCTCCCTCGACTGATTGCCAAGATCAAGCAGGAGAGAGCATTGGTGTTTCTGATAGCACCTGCATGGCCACGCAGGACCTGGTATGCAGATCTAGTGGACATGTCATTCTTTCCACCATGGTCTCTGCCTCTGAGACAGGACCTTTTTACTTCAGGGTCCTTTCAACCATCCAAATCTAATTTCTCTGAGGCTGACTGCCTGGAGATTGAACGCTTGATTTTATCAAAGCGTGGCTTCTCCGAGTCAGTTATTGATACCTTAATACAGGCACGAAAGCCTGTCACCAGGAAAATTTACCATAAGGTATGGCGTAGATATCTTTATTGGTGTGAATCCAAGGGTTACTCATGGAGTAAGGTCAGGATTCCTAGGATTTTATCTTTTCTCCAAGAAGGTTTGGAAAAAGGATTGTCAGCTAGTTTCTTAAAGGGACAGATTTTTGCTCTGTCTATTCTTTTTGCACTAGCGTCTGGCAGATGTTCCAGACGTTCAGGCATTTTGTCAGGCTTTAGTTAGAATCAAGCCTGTGTTTAAAACCTGTTGCTCCACCATAGAGCTTAAACTTGGTTCTTAAGGTTCTTCAAGGAGTTCCGTTTGAACCTCTTCATTCCATAGATATCAAACTTTTATCTTGGAAAGTTTTTTTTTTTTTTTTTTTGGTAGCTATTTCCTCGGCTCGTAGAGTCTCTGAGCTATCTGCCTTACAATGTGATTCTCCTTATCTGATTTTTCATACGGATAAGGTAGTCCTGCGTACCAAACCTGGGTTCTTACCTAAGGTGGTATCTAACGAGAATATCAATCAAGAGATTGTGGTTCCATCCTTGTGTTACACAATCTGGACGTGGTCCGTGCTTTAAAGTTTTACTTACAAGCTACTAAAGATTTTCGTCAAACATCTGCTTTGTTTGTGGTCTACTCTGGACAGAGGAGAGGTCAAAAGGCTTTGGCAACCTCTCTTTCTTTTTGGCTAAGAAGCTTAATCCGCTTAGCCTATGAGACTGCTGGACAGCAGCCTCCTGAAAGGATTACAGCTCATTCCACTAGAGCTGTGGCTTCCACTTGGGCCTTTAAAAATGAGGCTTCTGTTGAACAGATTTGCAAGGCGGCGACTTGGTCTTCGCTTCATACTTTTTCAAAATTTTACAAATTTGATACTTTTGCTTCTTTGGAGGCTATATTTGGGGGAGAGGTTTTACAGGCAGTGGTTTCTTCCATTTAAGTTCCTGCCTTGTCCCTCCCTTCATCCGTGTACTTTAGCTTTGGTATTGGTATCCCACAAGTAATGGATGATCCGTGGACTGGATACACCTTACAAGAGAAAACACAATTTATGCTTACCTGATAAATTTATTTCTCTTGTGGTGTATCCAGTCCACGGCCCGCCCTGTCATTTTAAGGCAGGTAATTTTTAAATTTAAACTACAGTAACCACTACACCCTATGGTTCCTCCTTTCTCGGCTTGTTTTCGGTCGAATGACTGGCTATGACAGTTAGGGGAGGAGCTATATTACAGCTCTGCTGTTGGGTGTCCTCTTGCAACTTCCTGTTGGGAATGAGAATATCCCACAAGTAATGGATGATCCGTGGACTGGATACACCACAAGAGAAATACATTTTTCAGGTAAGCATAAATTGTGTTATTTCACAATGCAGGGTCCCACAAATAAAAGCGACGTTTCGGGCTGACACTTAGCCCTTACTCATGCTAGCAGCTGCAGTAGTTTCTATTATTTTGAATAGTATGGTCATGGTGTGCTTTTTCCTCATATCCATAGAACTAATAGGTGCTGCCTTGTTTTGATATTTTGCCTGAAAAAAAATCAAATTTAAAGGGACAGCCTGCTTCCCAAACTTTTGTTTAAAAAGATAGATAATCCATTTACTACCCATTCCCTAGTTTTGCATAATTTAGTCATTAATATACTTTTTACCTCTGTGATGACCTTTTATCTAAGCCTCTGCAGACTGCCCTCTTATTTCAGTTTTTGACAGACTTGCATTTTAGCCAATCAGTGCCCTCTCATATGTAACTCCACGGGCATGAGCACAATGTTATCTATATGGCACACATGAACTAATGCCCTCTAGCTGTGAAAAACTCAAATGCAATCGGATAAGAGGCAGACTTCAAGGGCTTAGAAACTAGAATATGCGCCTACCTAGGTTTAGAATTCAACAAAGAATACCAAGCAAAGAAAATTTGATAAAAGTAAATTGGAAAGTTTAAAATTACATGCCCTATCTGAATCACAAAAGTTTAATTTTGATTAGACCGTCCCTTTTTAAGATAATATACCTGTATCATTTGTGCACTTTATACCAATGCTAAATAGTTTATAGATACTTCATTATAATGCTAAATAAAAGATAGGCACTTCCTATTGCTTATTAAGCATTAGTATAAAGAACACAAGGAATGTAAGCTGTATTTGTTTTAATTTTAAAACCTCACTTTTTTTTCCTTCTTGAAAGCTTGTTTAAGATACTGCTTTTTCAGGTGTACTCATGACAGTGTAAGGAAGTTGCGTAAATATAAAGTCAGGAAGTATAATTCTATTGAGAGAAAGCAGGAATCATTTAACACACTTGTCGTTTTAGGGCCAGTCAACATTGGGACACCTTGTAAGTTGGTGAATGACCAAGAGCCCAATTTTAATATAAAATTATAGGTGTGTTTTGTAGAATATCTTTTCTTTCCTAAGATACGGTGAGTCCACGGAATCATCAATTACTGTTGAGAATATCACTCCTGGCCAGCAGGAGAAGACAAAGAGCACCACTGCAAAGCTGTTAAGTATCACTTCCCTTCCCAAAACCCCAGTCATTCTCTTTGCCTTCGTTGCAAGGAGGAGCGGAAGATTGGATTATTTCACTTCAATCAAGATTTTATTATTTTGAAAGCCTGAGTAGGTTTACTCTGAATTTTCTTTTGGGTCTAGCCGTACTCCATGTTAGTCTCTTTAGTAGGGCAGTGGTGGCTTTAAAGCAGTTAGGAACTTGTGAGGTGGGCCTTGCTGCGTTTTCCTAACATATTTGCTGCCCTAGTACAGAAAGCTAGAGTAGGTTTATGCTGATCCTTCCTTTTTTTTTTTTTTTTCTCTATAGGTCCATGTGAGGAGTTGCATCCTCGCACACTATGTAGGCTGTCCTCCTGCCGGATGGCTAGATGCAGGTAAGTGCCTTTTTTTGTTCTCTAAGTTTGGGGAGATTGGGCACTTTAAAGGATCTGCAGATATTTATTGGGACTTGATAATATCCAAGTTGGGTGTTTATTTTGACAGGTGCAGGCACTTTATATGTGAGAGAGAGACTTCTTCCCCTTTTAGTTTGTAAGGGTTAAGATTTATGTGGGGCTATTTTTTATTTAATGTTATTTAAAGCAGCAGACCAGATTAGCCCTGAAAGTCTTATGTTTCGCTCATGCCCTTTAGGGCTTGTGAGTACATGAGAGAAAGCTTGTGTTTCACAGTGCTTGGCTGGTAACACGCTCTTTGTTGCGCAGTTTGTTTCAATGATCAGCTGTTTATCCTTTTGCTTTCCGCTCCTTGTCGGAGCGGTTTTTACCTTGACTGTGTTTATTTTGTGTTAGTGAGAAGCGTTCTGCTTCTGTTTGCGTGCCCGTTTTTGTGACTCCACCTCTCTTCTTTGTCTGAGGGAACGGAGTGGCGCCATTTCAGCCTGTGTCCGGTCACGTGACACCAGCTCCTTATCAGTCTGTATAAAATCAGGTTCTGCTTCTCAGTGTCAGAGACTCGGTAGTCTGTTGGGTTATGGTCTCCTTCTAAACCAATAGGGACCCGGTTGGTTTCTAAATTTCTGGAGACTTTTTTTTTTATTTTTAAAAAGACACAGTGCATTGAACACTTAATGTATTTATTAATGTTGGTGGGCATTTCTTGCCTTATTTGGCATAGGGGTATGTTCTTCGGTGAATTATTGCCTCACATGAATTAAGGCAATTTTTAATTTAAGTGATCGCGCTTTTTTAATATTTTTGTTCACAGAGAATATTAGAGGTTGTCCCTATGTATTCTGTCTTTGCTAAGACATTATTATATCATTTAAAGTTTTTAAAACTTTTTTTTAATTTTTTTTTTTTTTTTGTATTTGTCCACGAAGCTAGAACTCTGCTCCTATGGACATATGTCTGCTCTGCCTTGATTTGAATGAGAACTTTTTTAAAATTTTGAGCCTCATGTCTCTCAAGATGATGCCTCAGCTTTCTCCTTTAATGTCCCAAGCCTTTATGGCATCGCATGCAGTGCCCTGCGGTTCTTCTCAAACTCTTGGAAGAGTATTTAGTTGCAGATTTTACAGCTCTGATATCCTCTGTGGTATCAGCGGGTTTTGTCTGCTTTTCCTATCCTACAAGTAAAATGCAAGAGGACATTTGAAGTATCAGTAAGGTTTCTGCTCCTCATTCTGCGACAGTTTACTCTCCTAAGTCTGGTGAGGAGAATTCGCTGGTAGCTTCTGTGGGTAAAATCTCAGATTCGGACAGTATAATTCCTTCATCTGATGCTGAAGTGGTCTCCTTCAGATGTATGCTTGCACACCTCGTGTACTGTTAAAGGAGGTTTTGGCTACTTGGACAACATAGATACCTCTGTCGTTGTCGACCTTTGAAATTTTTGTGAACTTTATCATTTCTAGGTTGTTCCTTGGATATTTTCTCAGGAATAGGAGAATCTAGGGATACCTTTCTCCCTGTCTCCTGTCCTTTTAAAGGATCTTCCTGTCGCTGACTCCATTTTATTGCATGGTACCCTAGTAGAAGGGAGCATTTCTACTATGGTTCTGAGAATTTAGATCCCTATGGAGGATGGCTGCTCCTTTACGTATCCATGGATAAGAAGCGGGAGGTCAATTGTTCATTTAGAGCAATGCCTTGTCTTATTAGACTTGCTGTGCTAGCCTGCCGACCACTGTGGCTGAAATCTTTGGCAGCTGAGAAGCCTACCTGTGGCTTAGTGGTACAGCCTAGACTTTATAGTTTTGCAGTTGCAGGTTCAATATTTTATGTTGCCTCCAAATCCACGCTCTGGCGTTTCCTTTCAAGGATGGGACCTTGTTTGGACTCGGTCTGGCAGAATTATCCTCTGACTTTACGGGTGAAATAAGGTTTTTCTACCACTTGTCAAGAGAGTAAGACTAAAGGAATGTTTTTATTTTCCTCTTTCTACAGGGTCAGTCATGTCTGTTGAAATCCAACCAAACTGGGTTGAATCTAAGATTTCATCCCAGGGGCAGATTTTTCCTTCTAGAGTATCTGCAATCCAGGTATGATGAGAGGTATTCCTTGAACTGGGTTCAGGGCCTTCCTCTCTGGGAGTGATAGTTTCAGAACGGGATCTTGGTATTTACCTCGAGTTTCTCAGGTTCTGACCTTCAAAATAGTATCCATTCTACTTTGGCTCAAGAGAGTCTGTTCATAACTAACATAGACCTGATGGATGTATATTTATTGTTCTCATGATTCGGGTTTATCTCAGGTTTCTGAGTTTCACAGTCCTAAAAAGACTTTAGTCCTGGGATACTGCGAGGGAATCTACCTGGACAATATTTAGGTTCAGGTGTCCCTTTTCCTTTGAGCAAACTCTCAACAGATCTCGTCCAATATTTTTTCCCATGGATGGGAAATGAATCTGGAGTAGAGTTCCCTTGTTTAATCTACTAGGGTGATTTTTTTTTTTGGTGGGGGGGACCTTAATAGATTATCTAGAAGATTTCTAACAGAGGTCAGATAATCAAGGATTTGTTCCTTTTCCTCTTTCTGCAGTCTGGCCAGCACCAAGCTCTAGTGGTCCGGTAGATAGTTTAGTCCTCTTGCAACCAGAGGGTTAGGAGTTTGCATCTAGCTGCAGTTAATTTTCTTCACTTTTCAGTGGTTCAATATATGGAAGGAATTGGCCTGATTACTATGGACATCATTACTTTTGCCTTTTTCTATAAAATAGAGAACGTTCGGATCTGGCTCGAGGATAGCTCCAGATCAGTCAAGAGCCTCTCTCCCGTAGTGTTTTTTTCCAGGAGTATCTGTCTCAGGGCGTGGGCTTTTGGAGACATTCCTGGGTGATGTGACCACGGACGCCAACCTATTGGACTGGGAAGCAGTCTGGGTTTATTTAAGGCGCAGGGATTACGGACTCAGAAGTGTTTGCTCTCCTCTTTAACATCTTGGAGTTGAGAGCGATTTAAAATGGCCTCAGTCGTCCTTAGCTTGGTTCCAGTCGGACAAATCGCCTAAATGATTTAAATCAACCACCAGGGAGGAACTCTGAGTTCCTTAGCCATGTAGTCGGTGACTTGGATTGTTCAGTGGGCGGAAGCTCACTTTTGCTGTCCGTCTTCCACTTTCCAGGGGTGGTCAATTGGTAATCGGACTTCTGAACAGACAAATATTTCATCTGGGGAGTGGGAATTCCATCCAGAGGTGTTCTCCAGCTTAATCCTCAAATGGGGGATGCTGGAGTTCTAAGGTACGGTTCAAGTCAAGGGATCCACAGGCTGCTCTGTTAGATGCTCTGGAGATGCCTTGGGTTTTCAGGCTG
Source organism: Bombina bombina (assembly GCF_027579735.1). NCBI lineage: Eukaryota > Metazoa > Chordata > Amphibia > Anura > Bombinatoridae > Bombina > Bombina bombina. Next base: position 904,569,087 of record NC_069502.1, on the reverse strand, counting down.
ACTGATTTCCTCCAATTGCACTCCTTTCCACGAGTATTTGCATGTATCAATCAGGAGAGAGCATTGGTGATCTAATAGCCTCTGCTTGGCCTCGCAGGTTCTGGTATGCGGACCTAGTGGAGAGGTTGTCTCTCCCACCTTGGAATATACCTCTGAGGAAGGACCTTCTACTTCAGGGTACCTTCCTTCATCCAAATTTCATTTCTCTGAAGCTGACTGCTTGGAGATTGAACGCTTAGTTCTGTCTAAGCGTGGTTTCTGAGTCAGTCATTGAGACCATGGTTCAGGCTTGCAAGCCTGTTACGAGAATGATTTTCCCTAAGATATGTCTTAAATATCTTTATTGGTGTGAATCCTAGGGCTACTCTTAGAGTAGGGTCAGTATTCTTAGAATTTTGTCCTTTCTAGAGGAAGGTCTGGAGAAAGATTTTGACATTATCTTTTTTGCTGCATAAGCGTCTGGCAGACGTGCCAGATGTGCAATCTTTTTGTCAGGCCTATGTTTAGATTTGTGGCTCCTCCTGGGAGCCTTAACTTTATTCTTAAAGTTTTGCAGCAAGCTCCATGGGAACCATTACATTCCATAGATATTGCTATTATCTTGGAAGGTTTTGTTTCTTATTGCTATTTCTTATGCTCAGAGTGTCGGAACTCTTAAGCTTTGCAGTGTAATTCACCTTATCTTATATATTATTTTTTTTTATGCCGGTGAGGCGGTTCTTCGTACTAAGTTTTCCTAAAGTGGTTTCGGACAGAAATTTTACTCAGGGAATTGTTCCTTCTCTTTGTCATAGTTCTTCTTTTCTGAAGAATGTTTTTTGCACAACTTGGAGGTTGTGCGTGCTTTCAAATTTTATTTACAGGCGACTAGGGATTTTAGCCAGTCTTCTGCCCTGTTTGTTTCTCTGGGAAATGTAAAGGTCAGAAAGCTTCTGCTACTTCTTTCTCTCTGGTTGAGAAGTATCATTGATTTTGTTTTTGCGACTGCTGGGCAGCAGTCTCCTGAGAGAATTACAGCTCTTTCCACTAGGGCCGTCTCTTCTTGGGTTTTCAAAGGTGAAGCTTCTGTGGGACGGTTTTGCAAGGCTGCATCTTGGTTTTTTCTGCATACCCTGTCCAAATTTTACAAACTTGATTCTTTTGCCTCAACGGAGATTCTTTTGGGAGAAAGGTTCTTCAACCGGTGCTGCCTTCTGTTTAGGTTGCCTGTCTTGTTCCTCCCTAATCATCGGGGTCCTCTAGCTTGTGTATTGATTCCCAACAGTAATTGATGATGATCCCGTGGACTCACCATATCTTAGGAAAGAAAACAAAATTTATGCTTACCTGATAAATTTTCTTCCTTACCAAAACGGTGAGTCCACGGCCCTCCCTTTATTTTAAGACCACTATTTTTAACTTTAACCTCAGGCACCTCTACACCTTGTGTTACTTTTTCTCCATTTCCCTCCAGTCGAATGACTGGGGGTTGTGGGAAGGGAAGTGATACTTAACAGCTTTGCTGTGGTGCACTTTGCCTCCTCCTGCTGGCCAGGAGTGATATTCCCAACAGTAATTGATTCAGTGGACTCACCGTATCTGGAAAGAAATACATTTCTCAGGTAAGCATAAATTTTGTTTTTGCAGGATTTAAAAATGTGTTTATTTGCAAGTGGATGTGCACCAATGCCCTCTGTGTTATTTAACTATTTGGTCTCATTGGTAGCACTCTTAAAGTGATTGTAAATTTTTCAATTTTACTGTACATATTTCATTTTATCATAACACAAATCGTACTGCATTTTTTTTTTTAAATCCGTATTTAATTTTTTTAAATATTATTATTATTATTATTATTATTAAATTGTACCTCGCTCTTCTTGTTCCTCCGTCCCCTCACGGTTACCGTTTCATTGAGTGAGACATAGAGTGGTCCCACCCGCTCTCTACATAGGGAGTAATGCACATTTCCTGAGTCTGAGAAACACACACAATAGCTCTCTATCCACTCAGATGTAAACAATGAATCACAAGGTTCATTGTTTATATCATGATCAGATTGGAACAGATACGAGTGAGCAGCAGCATATAGAGAGGGTGATTCCCCTCTTAACAAGCTTGTTAAGCAGGTATTTCCTTGAAGGAAGACTGCACATGCGTGACATGTTAACACGCAAAGTCAGCGTGTCAGCGATGCAATAAAATAATCAGTACATGCACAGTTAATCCAAAGGGTGTTATAGTTATTTCTATTGATGCTTAAAGGCACCTTTTCATTTTGCCACGAAAAGTGAAAAAATAATAATAAAAAAAATATTATGAAGCACAGTCTTTTTAACTTGGCCATTGTCTTCTCTCCACTCACATTTCTCTTATGTCCCCCGCACTCCCCTTTTTTCTCTAGTAGTAGTAGTATTATTATCTGTTATTTGTAGAGCTCCAACAGTTTCTGCAGAGCTATAAACATAGGTACAATATGCACGTTAACATTTATAGGAAACAGTTGGGTAGAGGCCGGGTCCTGCCAAGAGTTGCACTGTTGTAAGTCTGCTCTCATGAAGGTGATCTACAAACAGCTGGACTCATAGGCGTTCATGCTAAGGGGGTTCAAGGGAATAACAAAGAAGGAGAGGAACTGAGGTTGGTAAAGGTTAACGTATATTGCATGCATCCCTGAAAAGTAGAGTCTTTAAAGAGCGCTTGAAAGTTTCAAAGCTAGGGAAGAAGCTTGTGAAGTGTTTTCCCAAAAAATAGGGACCAGTCTGGAGAAGTACTGTAGACTGGAATACGAGGAGGTAACAAGAGGAGGAGGAGGTCATCAGTAGAGCAAAGGGGATGGGAGGGAGTGTATCTGGAGACAAGGTCCAAAAAATATAGGGGGAGCCGTGCTATTGAGTGCCTTGAATGTCAATTAGAATTTTGTGTTTAATTCTGGAGGCTAGAGGAAGCCAGTGAAGGGATTGTCAGAGGTGTACCGCTGCAGATGATCAGCCTGGCAGAGGCATTCATTATGGATTGTAAAGGAGATAAAAGGGCAGCTATGGAGACCAGAGAAGATGGAATTGCAATAGTCAAGGCAGGGAATTAGACAGTGGATTAAAATCTGAGGAATTAGCAAATTTGGGGGATTTTTTTTTTTTTAAAGATTTTTTTTATCTCAGTGACATTGACAAAATTGCAAAGTACATTCACATAAGTGCAAAACAGTATTCAAAGTTAAATATAACAAAAGCTATTTTCCAAGCTTGCAGCGTCCATGTGTGCAAAGAAATATATTGCATTACTTGTCATAGAGTAATATATAAGGATCAATGTCTCTGGAGATTTTTTTCTTTCACTTTAATAAATCCAAACAAATCAAACATAACAAATTTATACGAACAATAAAAGATTCTAACCATGTAGTTGCGACATCTCATGGTATTTTCAGAAATATTGTTCATTTTCAACAATCATTAGAACAATTAGCCATCTCTAGAGAAAGCACTGACAATCTCCTTTATTCAAAATTGAGCAACCATTCTCCTCGAAGTCTAGCATTAAGAATAAATTCTGTATTTCGTAGGGGGTATAATAGTTGGGTTTGTAACTGCTGCGGTAGACTATGTAGATAGCTTTCCCATTTATACATAAATTCAATTGTCATCTGATGGAGAGAGTTTTTAAGCTGTGTTAGAGTAGGAATAGTTGAAGTATTCCATGTTTTAAATACCAATCGTCTGGCAATTAATAGGACCGTTCCCAACAGTTTGTCCCTTCTCTTTAACCCCTTCAGGGTCTCAGTGTCTACTGTGAAGTCAGTTACATTTATTTTTAAGCCAGTATGCTGTTGTTTTCCAGAATTTAACCAATCTAGGGCATCTCCACAGCAAGTGTACTAAGTCGGGGTTTTCTTTGTGGCATTTTGGGCAGATGTTGGCTGTTAGAGGCGCCCACTTCTGATATAACCTAGGAGTTATGTAAGCTTGGTGTAATAGTTTAATATGTGTATCTCTGTCTTGAGACGGTTACTTTACGTAGGGTTTTTATGCTAGTCTGTATTACCGCAGCATCCACTTCCTCTCCACTAGTTTGTCCCATTTGTTTGCCACCTGAGCAGCAGTACTAGTGTTTATGGGTTCTAGTAGTAATCTATATATAGGGCAAAATTGTGTAGATCCCCTGAAATGCTAATGAAACTAGTTGTGTTATTGGTCTTGTTTGTTGGAGTAAGTTTCCGCCTTTTAGTATATCCATCACATAATGTCTCGCTTGGAGGTATGCAAAATGATGTGCATTTGGTACAGTGTGTTGTGCTTGTAGTGTCTTAAAACTCTTGATAGTGTTGTCTGATTCATCAAGAATATGTTGAATGTTTTGGAGCCCCTTATGATACCATATTTGGAAAGGGTGTGTAGTGATGCCGGCGACAAAGTTAGGGTTCCCCTGGAGTGGTAGATATTTAGTGTATGTTTGCGGGATTGTAAGCCATTTACAAAGTGATTTCCAGGCCTGCAAAGGCCCTGTAAGAGGAAGTACTTCACCTATGTGTCTCTGAATTTGCTGAGAAGTCAAGTGAGGTAGCACTGCTTCTGAATAGGGTTTAATCGGCTCCTCCTCCAGAGATTTGAAAGTGAAATTATATTGTTGACTTAAAGGGACACTGAACCCAAATTCTTTATTTCGTGATTCAGATAGAACATGACATTTTTAAGCAACTTTTTAATTTACTCCTATTATAAAATTGTCTTCATTCTCTTGGTATCTTTATTTGAAATGCAAGAATGTAAGTTTAGATGCCGGCCCATTTTTGGTGAACTACCTGGGTTGTCCTTGCTGATTGGTGGATAAATTCATCCACCAATAAAGTGCTGTCCAGAGTTCTGAATAAAAATAAAAGCTAAAATAAATAAAGATAGCAAGAGAATGAAGAAAAATAAATAATAGGAGTAAATTAGAAAGTTATATAAAATTACATGCACTATCTGAATCACGAAAGAAATAAATTTGGTTCAGTGTCCCTTTAACCAGTCCAATATAAACTTGGAGAGGGCAGCCCAGTTATATATCAAGTTTTGGCATGCCAAAGCCTCCATGGGATGGTGAACGCACAAGATTTTGATAGCATATCCGGTGCTTTCGCCCAAACAAAATCTAAGATTTTTTGAGTGAAGTATCTTGAGGTCTTTTTTTTTTTTTTTTTTTCCCCTAACAGAATTGGTAACATTTGGAAGATATATAATAGCTTTGGGAAGGTTATCATTTTAATGAGGTTTATTCACCCTGATAGGGAGAGGGGTAAACCTTTCCAGCTATACAGCTGGTCTGTTATTTTCTTAATCAGGGAGGTATAATTGAGGTCATACCAAGCATTAGGATCAAGTGGTAGCTTAATTCCTAGGTATTTAAATTCCTTTGAAACTATCTTAAAATCATTACCAAAGGTGTTTTCTGGCGCTTCCTTAGTTAACGAGATCAATTCAGATTTGTCCTGGTTAATATGGTATCCTGAGATACTGCCATATCTTTCTATCAGTGTCATTATCTGAGGTAGTTGACAGTGTGGGTCAGAGATAAATAAGATCATGTCATCTGCATATAATGACAAGTGCATAGTTGGGGCTCCAATTTTTAAACCCTCAGTTTCCTCCCTTATGGCTTGGGCCAGAGGTTCTATTGCTATGTCAAATAACAGGGGTGAGAGCGGGCACCCCTGTCTAGTGCCTCTGTGTAGGGAGAATGTCGGGACAACTCTACCATTTTACAATGACTGCTGCTACTGGGTCTCTATAAATATTCTTAATAGCCTGAAGGATGTTACTGGGGCTCTAATGCAGAAAATAGGTAGCCCGACAAAACTTTATCGAAGGCTTTTTCCGCATCCAAAGCCAACATTCAGGCCTTAGTCTGCTTTGATAACTGAGGGTCATTTCTATGTTTCCAGAAATAAGCTAGGATCAGTTGGACTTTACATATGTTTTTAACAGAGGACCTACCCTGCACAAAACCTGTTTGATCTTCATGGATATTGGATGGTAGAACTAGTCCTGTCCTAGTTGCCAGGATCTTAGTCAATATCTTGTAGTCTGTGTTGAGTAATGAGATTAGGCGATTATGATGCTGGCTGCAATGGATCTCTCCCTGGTTTTAAGATTATGCTAATATGTGCTTCAGTAAATCTTTTACTAGGATAAACTCTTCCTGTAGTAATACTATTGTATAGCCTTGTAAGGGTCTCTTTGATTTCAGCTTTCAATAACTTATAAAACTCTGCAGGCATACCATCTGGACCCGCGGTTTTGCCTAAGGGGGTATTTTGTATGGCCTTAAACACATCAGTTATCTCTATGGGTGCATTGAGCATAGCCACCTGGTCCTTTGATAGTTTAGGTAATTTAAAGTGCTCCAAAAAACCCTGGATCTGATCGGTATTCGTGTCATGGGGGCTGTATAGGTTTGCATAATATTCAGTGAAAACCTTCTGAATGTCTTCAGGTTTGGAGGTTATGTTTCCTTTTATTGTTAATTGTGGATATTATATTCGGCGGTCTGACTAACCTAGTTATGGTTGCAAGGGATCGACCCATTTTGTTGCCAAATCTATAGAATCTTGCTTGCATTTTGGTTGTAGCTTTTAATGTTTTTTATAATAGGAGATTGTCTCTAGCAGATTTAACCTGTTTATTATAATCCTTATTTCTTTTACAAGATATGACGAGTCCACGGATTTCATCCTTACTTGTGGGTTATCACCTCCTGGTCAGCAGGAAGTGGCAAAGAGCTCCACAGCAGAACTGTGTATATATAGCCCCTCCCTTCCCTCCCCCCCCAGTCATTCTCTTTGCCTGTGTTAGTGATAGGAAGAGGTAAAGTGAGGTGTTAGTTTAGATTCTGCAATCAAGAGTTTTTTATTTTCAAACGGTACCGACGGTGCTGTTTTTTTTTTCTTTACTTCTTACAGAGCAGCTTCTGAGTAGTCGTCTATACTATGGGAACTAGGGGATTTTTTATATCCACTGCGCCTCCCATATTCTGCTGCATTATCTGTACATGGTCTTGTGAGACTGTAACCAAGACTCTACCTTTTCACAGGGCCTCAGGAGGGAGACAGAACCTCTTGATACTGGGGAATAAGTATGCTGTATTCTCAGCCCAGAGGTAAGTGCAGTTTTTATTCTGGGTGTCTCAGATTAACTGTACTGCCCTGTTTTATATATATATATATATATATATATTTGGTTTTCTATACTCAGACATTAGGGTATCTCCTAAAAGCACTGGGTATATGCAAGTAGCTGTTTTTACAAACCGGATCTATTTTGGTATGTGGGCCAGTCAGTCTAGCATGGAGGATTAGCGCTAGAGGCACTGGGGATTGTGTGTGTGTACAGGGAGTGACTGCATTGGGCTGACGCTGGGGATATTTATTGTAAGGCTCCGGTGTGAGGGTTAACAGGTGAATGGAACTGTTTAATCACTATTAATGGCTCTGTGTAAGGTGGTTGTACATGGCGGTTTTTGCGGTAAAGACTCGTTTTTGAATCACGCCCACGATGGGCGGGGCTTATTTCCGAACGCTCTGACAGCGCATCTTCCTTCCTCTGATGGCCGCATTGATGCTTTTACTGTGCGCACTTGTGGGACCAGAGAAACACTGTAGATCATTCCAGTAGTGTTACTGACAGTGTGGCGGTCCAGGAAGGTAGGAGCTGCGGCAGGGTGACTGAATTTTGTTAAATAAAGAGACGTTTTTCAAAGTGAAACTGCGTTGTTTTCTGCTGTAGTGCGCAGGGGTTATTAACCCTTTGCTTTATTGGCTATTTTCGTTGCAATAAGGATTAAAATAATCCATATCAACTATAGTTAAGTTTTTTTAAGTTTTTTTTAAAGATACAGTACATTCTATTAAAAAAAAAAAAAAAATGTTTTATCAGATTTGGTCAAGTTTGGCTTTTGCTCAGGTTATCATGGATGACCTTGAACAAAATACGTGTCTTATGTGTTTGGATGCTATTGTGGAACCTCCTGTCATACTATGTGAAAATTGTGTTGATAGAGCCTTACAATGTAAAGAGAATTTTTTTTCAATAAAGATATGTCTCAAGATGATTCTCAAGCCAATGTGATTCAGGGTTTGCCTCAATCTTCTCCCCAAGCGTCACAGCCCTTAACGCCCACACAAGCTACGCCATGCTCTGCTACGGCGTCTACTTCCTTCACTTTGCAGGATATGGCAGTTATGTCATCTACCCTCACTGAGGTGTTGTCTAAGTTACCAGTGTTACAAGGTAAACGTAGCAGGGCAGAAACGCAGGGGGACTCTGTAGTTTCTGATGCTTTGATGGCTATCTCTGATGTACCCTCCCAGTCCTCTGAATTGGAGGGTAAGGAGATTTTGTCTGAGGGGGAGCTGTCTGACTCAGGTAGTGCATTGACCCAGACAGATTCGGACGTCATGTCCTTTAAATTTAAGCTGGAACACCTCCGCCTGTTACTTCGGGAGGTTTTAGGAACTCTTGACGATTGTGACTTTCTTGTGGTTCCTCCAGAGAAACTGTGTAAGATGGACAGATATCTGGAAGTTCCTGCTTACTCGGATACCTTTCCGGTTCCTAAGAGAATTTCAGAGATGGTTACTAAGGAATGGGAAAGACCGGGTATCCTGTTTCTTTCATGTAATTAGCAAGAGTCCATGAGCTAGTGACGTATGGGATATACATTCCTACCAGGAGGGGCAAAGTTTCCCAAACCTCAAAATGCCTATAAATACACCCCTCACCACACCCACAATTCAGTTTTACAAACTTTGCCTCCGATGGAGGTGGTGAAGTAAGTTTGTGCTAGATTCTACGTTGATATGCGCTCCGCAGCAAGTTGGAGCCCGGTTTTCCTCTCAGCGTGCAGTGAATGTCAGAGGGATGTGAGGAGAGTATTGCCTATTTGAATGCAGTGATCTCCTACGGGGTCTATTTCATAGGTTCTCTGTTATCGGTCGTAGAGATTCATCTCTTACCTCCCTTTTCAGATCGATGATATACTCTTATATATACCATTACCTCTGCTGATTCTCGTTTCAGTACTGGTTTGGCTTTCTACAATCATGTAGATGAGTGTCCTGGGGTAAGTAAATCTTATTTTCTGTGACACTCTAAGCTATGGTTGGGCACTTTGTTTATAAAGTTCTAAATATATGTATTCAAACATTTATTTGCCTTGACTCAGAATGTTCAACTTTCCTTATTTTTCAGACAGTCAGTTTCATATTTGGGATAATGCATTTGAATTAATCATTTTTTTCTTACCTTCAAAAATTTGACTCTTTTTTTCCCTGTGGGCTGTTAGGCTCGCGGGGGCTGAAAAGGCTTCATTTTATTGCGTCATTCTTGGCGCGGACTTTTTTGGCGCAAAAATTCTTTTCCGTTTCCGGCGTCATACGTGTCGCTGGAAGTTGCGTCATTTTTTGATGTTATTTTGCGCCAAAAATGTCGGCGTTCCGGATGTGGCGTCATTTTTGGTGCCAAAAGCATTTAGGCGCCAAATAATGTGGGCATCTGATTTGGCGCTTAAAAATATGGGCGTCGCTTTTTTCTCCACATTATTTTAGTCTCATTTTTCATTGCTTCTGGTTGCTAGAAGCTTGTTCTTTGGCATTTTTTCCCATTCCTGAAACTGTCATTTAAGGAATTTGATCAATTTTGCTTTATATGTTGTTTTTTCTCTTACATATTGCAAGATGTCTCACGTTGCATCTGAGTCAGAAGATACTACAGGAAAATCGCTGTCTAGTGCTGGATCTACCAAAGCTAAGTGTATCTGCTGTAAACTTTTGGTAGCTATTCCTCCGGCTGTTGTTTGTATTAATTGTCATGACAAACTTGTTAATGCAGATAATATTTCCTTTAGTAAAGTACCATTGTCTGTTGCAGTTCCTTCAACATCTAAGGTGCAGAATGTTCCTGATAACATAAGAGATTTTGTTTCTGAATCCATCAAGAAGGCTATGTCTGTTATTTCTCCTTCTAGTAAACGTAAAAAATCTTTTTAAACTTCTCTCCCTACAGATGAATTTTTAAATGAACATCATCATTCTGATTCTGATGACTCTTCTGGTTCAGAGGATTCTGTCTCAGAGATTGATGCTGATAAATCTTCATATTTATTTAAAATGGAATTTATTCGTTCTTTACTTAAAGAAGTACTAATTGCTTTAGAAATAGAGGATTCTGGTCCTCTTGATACTAATTCTAAACGTTTAGATAAGGTATTTAAATCTCCTGTGGTTATTCCAGAAGTTTTTCCTGTTCCTAATGCTATTTCTGCAGTAATTTCCAAAGAATGGGATAAATTGGGTAATTCATTTACTCCTTCTAAACGTTTTAAGCAATTATATCCTGTACCGTCTGACAGGTTAGAATTTTGGGACAAAATCCCTAAAGTTGATGGGGCTATTTCTACCCTTGCTAAACGTACTACTATTCCTACGTCAGATGGTACTTCGTTTAAAGATCCTTTAGATAGGAAAATTGAATCCTTTCTAAGAAAAGCTTATCTGTGTTCAGGTAATCTTCTTAGACCTGCTATATCATTGGCTGATGTTGCTGCAGCTTCAACTTTTTGGTTGGAAACTTTAGCGCAACAAGTAACAAATCTTGATTCTCATGATATTATTCTTCTTCTTCAGCATGCTAATAATTTTATTTGTGATGCCATCTTTGATATTATCAGAGTAGATGTCAGGTTTATGTCTCTAGCTATTTTAGCTAGAAGAGCTTTATGGCTTAAGACTTGGAATGCTGATATGGCTTCTAAATCAACTCTACTTTCCATTTCTTTCCAGGGTAACAAATTATTTGGTTCTCAGTTGGATTCTATTATCTCAACTGTTACTGGTGGGAAAGGAACTTTTTTACCACAGGATAAAAAATCTAAAGGTAAAAACAGGGCTAATAATCGTTTTCGTTCCTTTCGTTTCAACAAAGAACAAAAGCCTGATCCTTCATCCTCAGGAGCAGTTTCAGTTTGGAAACCATCTCCAGTCTGGAATAAATCCAAGCCTGCTAGAAAGGCAAAGCCTGCTTCTAAGTCCACATGAAGGTGCGGCCCTCATTCCAGCTCAGCTGGTAGGGGGCAGGTTACGTTTTTTCAAAGAAATTTGGATCAATTCTGTTCACAATCTTTGGATTCAGAACATTGTTTCAGAAGGGTACAGAATTGGTTTCAAGATGAGACCTCCTGCAAAGAGATTTTTTCTTTCCCGTGTCCCAGTAAATCCAGTAAAAGCTCAAGCATTTCTGAATTGTGTTTCAGATCTAGAGTTGGCTGGAGTAATTATGCCAGTTCCAGTTCCGGAACAGGGGATGGGGTTTTATTCAAATCTCTTCATTGTACCAAAGAAGGAGAATTCCTTCAGACCAGCTCTGGATCTAAAAATATTGAATCGTTATGTAAGGATACCAACGTTCAAGATGGTAACTGTAAGGACTATCTTGCCTTTTGTTCGGCAAGGGAATTATATGTCCACAATAGATTTACAGGATGCATATCTGCATATTCCGATTCATCCAGATCATTATCAGTTTTTGAGATTCTCTTTTCTGGACTAGCATTACCAGTTTGTGGCTCTGCCGTTTGGCCTAGCTACAGCTCCAAGAATTTTTACAAAGGTTCTCGGTGCCCTTCTGTCTGTAATCAGAGAACACAGGGTATTGTGGTATTTCCTTATTTGGACGATATCTTGGTACTTGCTCAGTCTTTACATTTAGCAGAATCTCATACGAATCGACTTGTGTTGTTTCTTCAAGATCATGGTTGGAGGATCAATTTACCAAAAAGTTCTTTGATTCCTCAGACAAGGGTAACCTTTCTGGGTTTCCAGATAGATTCAGTGTCCATGACTCTGTCTTTAACAGACAAGAGACGTCTAAAATTGATTGCAGCTTGTCGAAACCTTCAGTCACAATCATTCCCTTCGGTAGCCTTATGCATGGAAATTCTAGGTCTTATGACTGCTGCATCGGACGCGATCCCCTTTGCTCGTTTTCACATGCGACCTCTTCAGCTCTGTATGCTGAATCAATGGTGCAAGGATTACACAAAGATATCTCAATTAATATCTTTAAAACCGATTGTTCGACACTCTCTAACGTGGTGGACAGATCACCATCGTTTAATTCAGGGGGCTTCTTTTGTGCTTCCGACCTGGACTGTAATTTCAACAGATGCAAGTCTCACAGGTTGGGGAGCTGTGTGGGGATCTCTGACGGCACAAGGAGTTTGGGAATCTCAGGAGGTGAGATTACCGATCAATATTTTGGAACTCCGTGCAATTTTCAGAGCTCTTCAGTTTTGGCCTCTTCTGAAGAGAGAATCGTTCATTTGTTTTCAGACAGACAATGTCACAACTGTGGCATACATCAATCATCAAGGAGGGACTCACAGTCCTCTGGCTATGAAAGAAGTATCTCGAATTTTGGTTTGGGCGGAATCCAGCTCCTGTCTAATCTCTGCGGTTCATATCCCAGGTGTAGACAATTGGGAAGCGGATTATCTCAGTCGCCAAACGTTGCATCCGGGCGAATGGTCTCTTCACCCAGAGGTATTTCTTCAGATTGTTCAAATGTGGGAACTTCCAGAAATAGATCTGATGGCGTCTCATCTAAACAAGAAACTTCCCAGGTATCTGTCCAGATCCCGGGATCCTCAGGCGGAGGCAGTGGATGCATTATCACTTCCTTGGAAGTATCATCCTGCCTATATCTTTCCGCCTCTAGTTCTTCTTCCAAGAGTAATCTCCAAGATTCTGAAGGAATGCTCGTTTGTTCTGCTGGTAGCTCCGGCATGGCCTCACAGGTTTTGGTATGCGGATCTTGTCCGGATGGCCTCTTGCCAAGCGTGGACTCTTCCGTTAAGACCAGACCTTCTGTCTCAAGGTCCTTTTTTCCATCAGGATCTGAAATCCTTAAATTTAAAGGTATGGAGATTGAACGCTTGATTCTTGGTCAAAGAGGTTTCTCTGACTCTGTGATTAATACTATGTTACAGGCTCGTAAATCTGTATCTAGAGAGATATATTATAGAGTCTGGAAGACTTATATTTCTTGGTGTCTTTCTCATCATTTTTCTTGGCATTCTTTTAGAATACCGAGAATTTTACAGTTTCTTCAGGATGGTTTAGATAAGGGTTTGTCCGCAAGTTCCTTGAAAGGACAAATCTCTGCTCTTTCTGTTCTTTTTCACAGGAAGATTGCTATTCTTCCTGATATTCATTGTTTTGTACAAGCTTTGGTTCGTATAAAACCTGTCATTAAGTCAATTTCTCCTCCTTGGAGTTTGAATTTGGTTCTGGGGGCTCTTCAAGCTCCTCCGTTTGAACCTATGCATTCATTGGACATTAAATTACTTTCTTGGAAAGTTTTGTTCCTTTTGGCCATCTCTTCTGCCAGAAGAGTTTCTGAATTATCTGCTCTTTCTTGTGAGTCTCCTTTTCTGATTTTTCATCAGGATAAGGCGGTGTTGCGAACTTCTTTTGAATTTTTACCTAAAGTTGTGAATTCCAACAACATTAGTAGAGAAATTGTGGTTCCTTCATTATGTCCTAATCCTAAGAATTCTAAGGAGAAATCGTTGCATTCTTTGGATGTTGTTAGAGCTTTGAAATATTATGTTGAAGCTACTAAATCTTTCCGAAAGACTTCTAGTCTATTTGTAATCTTTTCCGGTTCTAGAAAAGGCCAGAAAGCTTCTGCCATTTCTTTGGCATCTTGGTTGAAATCTTTAATTCATCTTGCCTATGTTGAGTCGGGTAAAACTCCGCCTCAGAGGGTTACAGCTCATTCTACTAGGTCAGTTTCTACTTCCTGGGCGTTTAGGAATGAAGCTTCGGTTGATCAGATTTGCAAAGCAGCAACTTGGTCCTCTTTGCATACTTTTACTAAATTCTACCATTTTGATGTATTTTCTTCTTCTGAAGCAGTTTTTGGTAGAAAAGTACTTTAGGCAGCGGTTTCAGTTTGAATCTTCTGCTTATGTTTTTCATTAAACTTTATTTTGGGTGTGGATTATTTTCAGCAGGAATTGGCTGTCTTTATTTTATCCCTCCCTCTCTAGTGACTCTTGTGTGGAAAGATCCACATCTTGGGTAATCATTATCCCATACGTCACTAGCTCATGGACTCTTGCTAATTACATGAAAGAAAACATAATTTATGTAAGAACTTACCTGATAAATTCATTTCTTTCATATTAGCAAGAGTCCATGAGGCCCACCCTTTTTTTGTGGTGGTTATGATTTTGTATAAAGCACAATTATTCCAATTCGTATTTTATATGCTTTCGCACTTTTTTTTATCACCCCACTTGGCTATTTGTTAAACTGAATTTTGGGTGTGGTGAGGGGTGTATTTATAGGCATTTTGAGGTTTGGGAAACTTTGCCCCTCCTGGTAGGAATGTATATCCCATACGTCACTAGCTCATGGACTCTTGCTAATATGAAATAAATGAATTTATCAGGTAAGTTCTTACATAAATTATGTTTTTCCCCTTCCCCCTATGTTCAAGAAGATGTACCCTATTGCTGACGCCGTACGGGATTCTTGGCAAACAGTCCCTAAGGTGGAGGGAGCTATTTCTACATTGGCTAAGCGTACAACTATTCCTATTGAGGACAGTTGTGCTTTCAAAGACCCTATGGATAAAAAGTTGGAGGGTCTACTTAAGAAACTATTCGTCCATCAAGGTTTCCTTTTACAACCGACGGCCTGTATTGTACCTGTTACAACTGCCTTTTGGTTTGATGCTTTGGAAGAATCTCTGAAAACTGAGACTTCCTTAGAGGAAATAATGGATAGGATTAAAGCCTTAAAATTGGCTAACTCTTTTGTCACTGACGCTGCTTTTCAGATTGCTAAGTTAGAGGCTAGGAATGCAGGTTTTGCTATTTTAGCGCACAGAGCTTTATGGTTGAAGTCTTGGTCAGTGGATGTGTCCTCTAAATCCAAGCTTTTGACTATTCCTTTCAAAGGGAAGACTCTATTCGGGCCTGACTTGAAAGAGATTATTTCTGACATTACGGGATCATCTCTTACCTCAGGATAAAACATCTAAGCAGAGGGGTAGGCAGAGTAATTTTCGTTCCTTTCGAAATTTCAAAGGAGTCCCCTCCTCTTCTTCCGCTAAACAGGAAGGGAACTTTACACAAGCCAAATCAGTCTGGAGACCCAACCAGGCTTGAAACAAGGGTAAGCAACCCAAGAAGCCCGCTGCTGCCACCAAGACAGCATGAAGGGGTGGCCCCCGATCCGGGACCGGATCTAGTTGGGGCAGACTTTCTCTCTTCGTCCAGGCTTGGATGAGGCGTCCAGGATCCCTGGACATTAGAAATCGTGTCCCAACTGGAGTTCAAAAACTCCCTTCCAAGGGTAAGGTTTCTTCTTTGACGATTGTCTGTAGACCAGATAAAAAGAGAGGCGTTCTTACGTTGTGTAAAAGACGTATTCACTATGGGAGTAATTTGTCCCGTTCCAATACAGGGGCAGGGGTTTTACTCAAATCTTTTCGTGGTTCCCACAAAAGAGGGAACGTTCCTTCCCATTTTAGACCTCAAGAGTCTAAACAAGTTTCTCAGAGTCCCATCCTTCAAGATGGAGACTATTCGGACAATCCTTTCATTGATCCAGGAAGGTCAATATATGACTACCGTGGACTTAAAGGATGCATATCTTCACATTCCTATCCCCAAGGATCATCACCTGTTCCTAAGATTTGCCTTTCTAGACAAAAATTTTCAGTTCGTGGCTCTGCCTTTCGGGCTGGCCACGGCACCCAGGATTTTCACGAAGGTTCTAGGGTCTCTGTTGGCGGTTCTCAGACCATGGGGAGTTGCAGTGGCGCCTTATCTGGACGATATTCTAATCCAGGCGTCTTACCAACTGACAAAGTCAGATACCGACTTGGTTCTGTCCTTTCTAAGGACTCATGGGTGGAAGGTGAATGTAGAAAAGAGTTCACTAATTCCACAGACAAGGGTTCCTTTCCTGGGAACTCTAATAGATTCTGCATCTATGAAAATCTTCTTGATGGAGGTCAGGAAGTTAAGATTCTGCATAAATGCCGGGCCCTTCAGTCCAATCCTCGGCCTTCAGTGGCCCAGTGCATGGAGGTAATTGGATTGATGGTGGTGGCAATGGACATAATTCCGTTTGCTCATTTTCATCTCAGACCTCTACAACTGAGCATGCTCAGACAGTGGAATGGAGATTATGCAAATTTGTCTCCTCAGATAGATCTAGATCAGGAGACAAGAGACTCTCTTCTTTGGTGGTTGTCGCAGGATCATCTGTCCCAAGGGACGTGCTTCCGCAGACCCGCATGGGTGATAGTGACAACAGATGCCAGTCTTCTAGGTTGGGTTGCAGTCTGGAATTCCCTGGAGGCTCAGGGTGTGTGGACTCCGTCGGAGTCTCTTCTCCCAATCAATATTCTGGAGTTAAGAGCGATATTCAATGCACTTCAGACTTGGCCTCTGTTTGGCTTCGGCCAAAATTCATCCGGTTTCAGTCGGACAACATCATGACTGTGGCTTACATCAATCATCAGGGAGGAACAAGGAGTTCCTTAGCGATGACAGAAGTATCCAAGATAATTCGGTGGGCGGAGGCTCACTCTTGTTATCTGTCAGCAATTTACATCCCAGGAGTGTACAATTGGGAAGCAGACTTTCTGAGCAAACAGTCGTTGCATCCAGGGGAATGGGAACTCCATCCGGAGGTCTTTGCCGCTCTGATTCTCAGGTGGGGCAGACCGGAATTGGAGCTGATGGCGTCTCGTCAGAATGCCAAGCTCCCGAGATACGGATCCAGATCAAGGGATCCTCAGGCCGAACTGATAGATGCCTTGGCAGTGCCTTGGTTGTTCAGCCTAGCTTATGTGTTTTCACCGTTTGCTCTCCTTCCCTGGGTAATTGCTCGGATCAAGCAGGAGAGGGCTTCAGTAATTCTAATCGCCCCTGTGTGGCCACGCAGGACTTTGGTATGCAGATCTGGTGGACATGTCCTCTCTGCCACCGTGGAAGCTTCCATTGAGGCAGGACCTTCTCAGGGACCCTTCCATCACCCGAATCTAGTTTCTCTGCAGCTAACTGCTTGGAGATTGAACGCTTGATCTTATCCAAGCAAGGGTTCTCTGATTCGGTCATTGATACCTTGATTCAGGCACGGAAGCCTGTTACTAAAAAAAGATTTACCATAAGATATGGCGTAAATATCTTTGTTGGTTCGAATCCAAGGGCTACTCATGGAGTAGGGTTAGGATTCCCAGGATTTTAACCTTTCTCCAAGAAGGATTGGAGAAAGGGTTGTCAGCAAGTTCCTTAAAGGGACAGATTTCTGCTTTGTCTATTCTCTTACACAAACGTCTGTCAGATGTTCAATCCTTTTGTCAGGCTCTAAGAGAATCAAGCCTGTGTTTAGACCAATTGCTCCTCCGTGGCGTTTTAATTTAGTTCTTAAAGTTCTTCAAGGGTTCCGTTTGAACCATGCATTCCATAGATATTAAGTTGTTATCTTGGAAAGTTTTATTTTTGGCTGCTATTTCTTCTACTTGCAGAGTTTCTGAGCTTTCGGCTTTACAATGTGATACACCTTACCTTATTTTCTATGCTGATAAGGTGGTGTTACGTACCAAACTTGGTTTCCTTCCTAAGTTTGTTTCTAACAAGAATATTAATCAGGAAATTGTTGTTCCTTCATTATGTCCTAACCCTTCTTCTAAGAAGGAGCATATGTTGCATAACTTAGATGTAGCTCGCGCCTTAAAGTTTTACCTACGGGCGACTAAGGATTTTTGTCAAACATCTTCATTGTTTGTGGTTTTTGCTGGGAAACGTAGAGGTCAGAAGGCTACGGCTACCTCTTTCTTTTTGGCTGAAGAGTATCATCCGTTTGGCATATGAGACTGCTGGACAGCAGCCTCCTGAAAGAATTACGGCTCATTCCACTAGGGCTGTGGCTTCCTCATGGGCATTTAAAAACTATGCTTCTGTTGAACAGATTTGCAAGGCTGCAACTTGGTCTTCTCTTTATACTTTTTCCAAATTTTCCAAATTTGATACTTTTGCTTCGGTTTAGCTTTGGTATTGTATCCCACAAGTAAGGATGAAATCCGTGGACTCGTCATATCTTGTAAAAGAAAAGGAAATTTATGCTTACCTGTTACATTTATTTCTTTTACGATATGACGAGTCCACGGCCCACCCTGTTGTCTACAGACAGGTTCTTTATTTTTTGTTAAACTTCAGTCACCTCTGCTCCTTGGCCTTTCCTTTCTCTTCCTAACTTTGGTCGAATGACTGGAGGGGGGGGGGGGGAAGGGAGGGGCTATCTATACATCTCTGCTGTGGAGCTGTTTGCCACTTCCTGCTGACCAGGAGGCGATATCCCACAAGTAAGGATGAAATCCGTGGACTCGTCATATCGTAAAAGAAATGAATTTATCAGGTAAGCATAAATTTCCTTTTTTTCTGTCAGGTTTTAAGGTATCTATTTTGAGCATTTATTAGCTGTTTAAACTTTAGTTGTTCCTGCGCTACTGATTTCTGCCTAACTCCGGCAGCATAATTTGTGATGATTCCCCTCAGAACCGCTTTCGCAGTTTCCCAGAAGAGCAAGGGTTCATGAAGATGTTGTGAGTTTAGTGTATAGTATGCCTGCCATTCCCCTATCATGTAATGGAGAAGGTTGGGATCTTTATATAGATAAGTTTGGAAGGTCCATCTATTTTCTTTAGGAGGTTCCTTTTTAGTGGTTAGAGTTAGCTTTACTGGTGCGTGATCCGATAAGGTAACAGCATAATTTTTAACGTTTGTGATGAACATACTTAATGTTTTAGAAACTAAGCAATAGTCAATACATGATAGTTTGTTTAGAGGGAGCAATACATATATAGTAATTTCTTTCATGTAATTAGCAAGAGTCCATGAGCTAGTGACGTATGGGATATACATTCCTACCAGGAGGGGCAAAGTTTCCCAAACCTTAAAATGCCTATAAATACACCCCTCACCACACCCACAATTCAGTTTTACAAACTTTGCCTCCTATGGAGGTGGTGAAGTAAGTTTGTGCTAGATTCTACGTTGATATGCGCTCCGCAGCAAGTTGGAGCCCGGTTTTCCTCTCAGCGTGCAGTGAATGTCAGAGGGATGTGAGGAGAGTATTGCCTATTTGAATGCAGTGATCTCCTTCTACGGGGTCTATTTCATAGGTTCTCTGTTATCGGTCGTAGAGATTCATCTCTTACCTCCCTTTTCAGATCGACGATATACTCTTATTTATATACCATTACCTCTGCTGATTCTCGTTTCAGTACTGGTTTGGCTTTCTACAAACATGTAGATGAGTGTCCTGGGGTAAGTAAATCTTATTTTCTGTGACACTCTAAGCTATGGTTGAGCACTTTGTTTATAAAGTTCTAAATATATGTATTCAAACATTTATTTGCCTTGACTCAGAATGTTCAACATTCCTTATTTTCAGACAGTCAGTTTCATATTTGGGATAATGCATTTGAATCAATCATTTTTTTCTTACCTTAAAAAATTTGACTTTTTTTCCCTGTGGGCTGTTAGGCTCGCGGGGGCTGAAAATGCTTCATTTTATTGCGTCATTCTTGGCGCGGAGTTTTTTGGCGCAAAAAATCTTTTCTGTTTCCGGCGTCATACGTGTCGCCGGAAGTTGCGTCATTTTTTACGTCCTTTTGCGCCAAAAATGTCGGCGTTCCGGATGTGGCGTCATTTTTGGCGCCAAAAGCATTTAGGCGCCAAATAATGTGGGCGTCTTGTTTGGCGCTAAAAAAAATATGGGCGTCGCTTTTGTCTCCACATTATTTAAGTCTCATTATTTATTGCTTCTGGTTGCTAGAAGCTTGTTCACTGGCATTTTTTTCCCATTCCTGAAACTGTCATTTAAGGAATTTGTTCAATTTTGCTTTATATGTTGTTTTTTCTATTACATATTGCAAGATGTTCCACGTTGCAACTGAGTCAGAAGATACTTCAGGAAAATCACTGCCCGGTGCTGGAGCTACCAAGCTAAGTGTATCTGCTATAAATTTTTGGTATCTGTAGAAGGCTATGTCTGTTATTTCTCCTTCTAGTTTACATAAAAGTCTTTTAAAACTTCTCTTTTTTTCAGATGAATTTTTAAATGATCATCATTCTGATACTGATAATGGTTCTTCTGGTTCAGAGGTTTCTGTCTCAGAGGTTGATGCTGATAAATCTTTGTATTTGTTCAAGATGGAATTTATTCGTTCTTTATTTAAAGAAGTATTAATTGCTTTAGAAATAGAGGATTCTGGTCCTCTTGATACTAAATCTAAACGTTTAAATAAGGTTTTTAAATCTCCTGTAGTTATTCCAGAAGTGTTTAATCTCCCTGATGCTATTTCTGAAGTATTTTCCAGGGAATGGAACAATTTGGGTAATTCTTTTACTCCTTATAAACGTTTAAGCAATTATATCCTGTGCCATCTGACAGATTAGAGTTTTTTGGGACAAAATCCCTAAGGTTTGGGGCTGTCTCTACTCCTGCTAAATGTACTACTATTCCTACGGCAGATAGTACTTCATTTAAGGATCCTTTAGATAGGAAAATTGAATCCTTTCTAAGAAAAGCTTACTTATGTTCAGGTAATCTTCTTAGACCTGCTATATTTTTAGCGGATGTTGCTGCAGCTTCAACTTTTTGGTTAGAAGTTTTAGCGCAACAAGTAACAGATCATAATTTTATAGCATTATTATTATTCTATAACATGCTAATAATTTCTTCTGTTATGTGTGATCAGTCCACGGGTCATCATTACTTCTGGGATATAACTCCTCCCCAACAGGAAATGCAAGAGGATTCACCCAGCAGAGCTGCATATAGCTCCTCCCCTCTACGTCAGTCCCAGTCATTCTCTTGCACCCAACGACTAGATAGGATGTGTGAGAGGACTATGGTGATTATACTTAGTTTTTATGACTTCAATCAAAAGTTTGTTATTTTAAAATAGCACCGGAGCGTGTTATTACTTCTCTGGCAGAGTTTGAGGAAGAATCTGACAGAGATTTTTTACTATGATTTTAACCGGAGTCGTTAAGATCATATTGCTGTTCTCGACCATCTGAGGGAGGTAAAGGCTTCAGATCAGGGGACAGCGGGCAGATGAATCTGCATTGAGGTATGTGGCAGTTTTTATTTTCTGAATGGAATTGATGAGAAAAGCCTGCCATACCGTTAAAATGACATGTATGTATACACTTCAGTATTCTGGGGATGGTATTTCACCGGAACTACTGTGTTAAGGTCACTAATCCTTTTAATAACTATTCTCATGTTAAACGTTTTTGCTGGAATGTAGAATCGTTTACATTGCTGAGGTACTGTGTGAATAAATGTTTGGGCATTATTTTCCACTTGGCAGTTTTTTGCTTTAATTGTGACAGTTTCGTTTCTCTTCACTGCTGTGTGGGAGAGGGAGGGGCCGTTTTTGGCGCTCTTTGCTACGCATCAAAAAATTCCAGTCAGCTACTTTTATATGTCCTGCATGATCCGGTTCATTTCTGACAGATCTCAGGGGTCTTCAAACTTCTTTGAAGGGAGGTAAATTCTCTCAGCAGAGCTGTGAGAATTCTTATAGTGACTGTGTATAAAAAAACGTTGTTTTGTTTTCTTATGTACAAATTTAATTAGTGTTGTTTTTTACTAATGGGAACAAACCTTTGCTAAAAGTTGTGTTGTTTTAAAATTTGATGCAATAACTGTTTTTCAGTTCATTATTTCAACTGTCATTTAATCGTTAGTACCTCTTTGAGGCACAGTACGTTTTTTGCTAAAAAAGATTATAACCAAGTTGTAAGTTTTTTGCTAGTGTGTTAAACATGTCTGACTCAGAGGAAGATATCTGTGTCATTTGTTCCAATGCCAAGGTGGAGCCCAATAGAAATTTATGTACTAACTGTATTGATGCTACTTTAAATAAAAGTCAATCTGTACAATGTGAACAAATTTCACCAAACAGCGAGGGGAGAGTTATGCCGACTAACTCGCCTCACGCGACAGTACCTGCATCTCCCGCCCGGGAGGTGCGTGATATTTTGGCGCCTAGTACATCTGGGCGGCCATTACAGATAACATTACAAGATATGGCTACTGTTATGACTGAAGTTTTGTCTAAATTACCTGAACTAAGAGGCAAGCGTGATCACTCTGGGGTGAGAACAGAGTGCGCTGACAATGCTAGGGCCATGTCTGATACTGCGTCACAGCTCGCAGAGCATGAGGACGGAGAGCTTCATTCTGTGGGTGACGGTTCTGATCCAAACAGATTGGACTCAGATATTTCAAATTTTAAATTTAAATTGGAGAACCTCCGTGTACTACTAGGGGAGGTCTTAGCAGCTCTCAACGATTGTAACACTGTTGCAATACCAGAGAAACTGTGTAGGTTGGATAAATACTTTGCGGTACCGGCGAGTACTGACGTTTTTCCTATACCTAAGAGACTAACTGAAATTGTTACTAAGGAGTGGGATAGACCCGGTGTGCCGTTCTCACCCCCTCCAATATTTAGAAAGATGTTTCCAATAGACGCCACCACTCGGGACTTATGGCAAACGGTCCCCAAGGTGGAGGGAGCAGTTTCTACTTTAGCTAAGCGTACCACTATCCCGGTGGAGGATAGCTGTGCTTTCTCAGATCCAATGGATAAAAAATTAGAGGGTTACCTTAAGAAAATGTTTGTTCAACAAGGTTTTATATTACAACCCCTTGCATGTATCGCGCCGATTACGGCTGCGGCAGCATTTTGGATTGAGTCGCTTGAAGAGAACCTTAGTTCCTCTACGCTAGACGACATTACGGACAGGCTTAGAGTCCTTAAACTAGCTAATTCTTTCATTTCGGAGGCCGTAGTACATTTAACCAAACTTACGGCTAAGAACTCAGGATTCGCCATACAGGCACGCAGGGCACTGTGGCTAAAATCCTGGTCAGCTGATGTTACTTCTAAGTCCAAATTACTTAATATACCTTTCAAGGGGCAGTCCTTATTCGGGCCCGGTTTGAAAGAAATTATCGCTGACATTACGGGAGGTAAGGGCCACGCCCTACCTCAAGACAAGGCCAAAGCTAAGGCTAGACAGTCTAATTTTCGTCCCTTTCGGAATTTCAAAACAGGAGCAGCATCAACCTCCACTGCACCAAAACAGGAAGGAGCTGTTGCTCGTTACAGGCAAGGCTGGAAGCCTAACCAGTCCTGGAACAAAAGCAAGCAGGCCAGGAAACCTGCTGCTGCCCCAAAGACAGCATGAACCGAGAGCCCCCGATCCGGGACCGGATCTAGTAGGGGGCAGACTCTCTCTCTTCGCCCAGGCCTGGGCAAGAGATGTTCAGGATCCCTGGGCACTAGAGATCATATCTCAGGGATACCTTCTAGACTTCAAATTATCTCCCCCAAGAGGGAGATTTCATCTGTCAAGGTTGTCAACAAACCAGATAAAGAAAGAAGCGTTTCTACGCTGCGTACAAGATCTGTTAACAATGGGAGTGATCCATCCGGTTCCGTGGTCGGAACAAGGACAAGGGTTCTACTCAAACCTGTTTGTGGTTCCCAAAAAAGAGGGAACTTTCAGGCCAATCTTAGATTTAAAGACTCTAAACAAATTACTAAGAGTTCCATCGTTCAAAATGGAAACTATTCGGACTATTTTACCCATGATCCAAGAGGGTCAGTACATGACCACAGTGGATTTAAAGGATGCTTACCTTCACATACCGATCCACAAAGATCATCACCGGTATCTAAGGTTTGCCTTCTTAGACAGGCACTACCAGTTTGTAGCTCTTCCATTCGGATTGGCTACGGCTCCAAGAATCTTCACAAAGGTTCTGGGTGCCCTTCTAGCGGTACTAAGACCGCGAGGGATTTCGGTAGCTCCGTACCTAGACGACATTCTAATACAAGCTTCAAGCTTTCAAACTGCCAAGTCTCATACAGAGTTAGTTCTGGCATTTCTAAGGTCGCATGGATGGAAAGTGAACGAAAAGAAGAGTTCTCTCTTTCCTCTCACAAGAGTTCCATTCTTGGGGACTCTTATAGATTCTGTAGAAATGAAGATTTACCTGACAGAAGACAGGTTAACAAAACTTCAAAATGCATGCCGCGTCCTTCATTCCATTCAACACCCGTCAGTAGCTCAATGCATGGAGGTGATCGGCTTAATGGTAGCGGCAATGGACATAGTACCTTTTGCACGCCTACACCTCAGACCGCTGCAACTATGCATGCTAAGTCAGTGGAATGGGGATTACTCAGATTTGTCCCCTACTCTGAATCTGAATCAAGAGACCAGAAATTCTCTTCTATGGTGGCTTCATCGGCCACACCTGTCCAGGGGAATGCCATTCAGCAGGCCAGACTGGACAATTGTAACAACAGACGCCAGCCTACTAGGTTGGGGCGCTGTCTGGAATTCTCTGAAGGCTCAGGGACTATGGAATCAGGAGGAGAGTCTCCTTCCAATAAACATTCTGGAATTGAGAGCAGTTCTCAATGCCCTTCTGGCTTGGCCCCAGTTAATAACTCGGGGGTTCATCAGGTTTCAGTCGGACAACATCACGACTGTAGCTTACATCAACCATCAGGGAGGGACAAGAAGCTCCCTAGCAATGATGGAAGTATCAAAGATAATTCGCTGGGCAGAGTCTCACTCTTGCCACCTGTCAGCAATCCACATCCCGGGAGTGGAGAACTGGGAGGCGGATTTCTTGAGTCGCCAGACTCTTCATCCGGGGGAGTGGGAACTTCATCCGGAGGTCTTTGCCCAAATACTTCGACGTTGGGGCAAACCAGAGATAGATCTCATGGCGTCTCGCCAGAACGCCAAACTTCCTCGCTACGGGTCCAGATCCAGGGATCCGGGAGCAGTTCTGATAGATGCTTTGACAGCACCTTGGAACTTCAGGATGGCTTATGTGTTTCCACCCTTCCCGCTGCTTCCTCGATTGATTGCCAAAATCAAACAGGAGAGAGCATCAGTAATTCTAATAGCACCTGCTTGGCCACGCAGGACTTGGTATGCAGATCTAGTGGACATGTCATCCTGTCCGCCTTGGTCTCTACCTCTGAGACAGGACCTTCTGATACAGGGTCCATTCAAACATCAAAATCTAACTTCTCTGAAGCTGACTGCTTGGAAATTGAACGCTTGATTTTATCAAAACGTGGTTTTTCTGAGTCGGTTATTGATACCCTGATTCAGGCTAGGAAGCCTGTTACCAGAAG
Organism: Bombina bombina; assembly: GCF_027579735.1. Taxonomy (NCBI): domain Eukaryota; kingdom Metazoa; phylum Chordata; class Amphibia; order Anura; family Bombinatoridae; genus Bombina; species Bombina bombina. The sequence goes on along the minus strand of NC_069502.1, from coordinate 904,543,807 downwards.
GATTTACCATAAAATATGGCGGAAATACCTATACTGGTGCGAATCCAAAGGTTACTCCTGGAGTAAGGTTAGGATCGCTAGGATATTGTCTTTTCTACAAGAAGGTTTAGAAAAGGGTTTATCAGCTAGTTCATTAAAGGGACAGATTTCAGCTCTGTCCATCTTGTTACACAGACGTCTGTCAGAAAATCCAGACGTCCAGTCCTTTTGTCAGGCTTTAGCTAGGATCAAGCCTGTGTTTAAAGCTGTTGCTCCACCATGGAGTTTAAACTTAGTTCTTAACGTTTTACAGGGTGTTCCGTTTGAACCCCTTCATTCCATTGATATAAAAATGTTATCTTGGAAAGTTCTGTTTTTAATGGCTATTTCCTCGGCTCGAAGAGTCTCTGAGTTATCAGCCTTACATTGTGATTCCCCTTATCTGATTTTTCACTCAGACAAGGTAGTTCTGCGTACTAAACCTGGGTTCTTACCTAAGGTAGTCACTAACAGGAACATCAATCAAGAGATTGTTGTCCCATCCTTGTGTCCAAATCCTTCTTCAAAGAAGGAACGTCTTTTACACAATCTGGATGTAGTTCGTGCCCTCAAGTTCTACTTGCAGGCAACTAAAGATTTTCGCCAAACTTCTTCCTTGTTTGTCGTTTACTCTGGACAGAGGAGAGGTCAAAAAGCTTCTGCTACCTCTCTCTCTTTTTGGCTTCGTAGCATAATACGTTTAGCCTATGAGACTGCTGGACAGCAGCCTCCTGAAAGAATTACAGCTCACTCCACTAGAGCTGTGGCTTCCACTTGGGCCTTTAAGAATGAGGCCTCTGTTGAACAGATTTGCAAGGCTGCAACTTGGTCTTCGCTTCATACTTTTTCCAAATTTTACAAATTTGACACTTTTGCTTCTTCGGAGGCTATTTTTGGGAGAAAGGTTCTTCAGGCAGTGGTTCCTTCTGTATAATGAGCCTGCCTATCCCTCCCGTCATCCGTGTACTTTTGCTTTGGTATTGGTATCCCAGAAGTAATGATGACCCGTGGACTGATCACACATAACAGAAGAAAACATAATTTATGCTTACCTGATAAATTCCTTTCTTCTGTTGTGTGATCAGTCCACGGCCCGCCCTGTTTTAAGGCAGGTAAATATCTTTTAAATTATACTCCAGTCACCACTTCACCCTTGGTTACTCCTTTCTCGTTGTTTCTTGGTCGAATGACTGGGACTGACGTAGAGGGGAGGAGCTATATGCAGCTCTGCTGGGTGAATCCTCTTGCATTTCCTGTTGGGGAGGAGTTATATCCCAGAAGTAATGATGACCCGTGGACTGATCACACAACAGAAGAAAGGAATTTATCAGGTAAGCATAAATTATGTTTTTATTGGTGATACCATCTTTTGATATCATTAGAGTTGATGTCAGGTATATGTCTCTAGCTATTTTAGCTAGAAAAGCTCTATGGATTAAACTTGGAATGCTGATATGTCTTCTAAGTCAACTTTGCTTTCCCTTTCTTTTCAGGGTAATAAATTATTATCTCTGTTTCTGGAAGGAAGGGAACTTTTTTACCAAAGGATAAAAAATCCAAGGTAAATTTAGGTTTAATAATCATTTTTCGTTCTTTTTCTCACAACAAGGAACAAAAGCCTGATCCTTCATCCTCAGGAGCGGTATCAGTTTGGAAACTATTTCCAGTTTGGAATATATCCAAGCCTTATAGAAACCTATAGCCAGCTCCTAAGTACCCATGAAGGTGCTGCCCTTATTCCAGTTCAGCTGGTATGGGGCAGATTACGTTTTCTTCAAAGAAATTTGGATCAATTCCGTTCTCAATCTCTGGTTTCAGAACATTGTTTCAGAAAGGTACAGAATTGGCTTCAAGTTAAGGCCTCCTGCTAAGAGATTTTTTTCTTTCCCGTGTCCCAGTTAACACAGCAAAGGCTCAGCATTTCTGAAATGTGTTTCAGATCTAGAGTTGGCTGGAGTAATTATGCCAGTTCCAGTTCTGGAACAGGGGCTGGGGTTTTATTTTATCTCTTCATTGTACCAAAGAAGGTCAATTCCTTCAGACCAGTTCCGGATCTATCAATATTGAATAGTTATGTAAGGATACCAACATTCAAGATGGTTACTGTAGGACTATCCTGCCTTTTGTTTAGCAAGGGCATTATATGTCTACAATAGATTTACAGGATGTGTATCTGCATATTCCGATTCATCCAGATCACTTTTAGTGTCTGAGATTCTCTTTTTAGACAAGCATTACCAGTTTTGTGGCTCTACCGTTTGGCCTAGCCTCAGTTCCAAGAATTTTTTTCAAAGGTTCTCGGTGCCCTTCTTTCTGTAATCAGAGAACAGGGTTTTGGTATTTCCTTATTTGGACGTTATCTTGATACTTGCTCAGTCTTCTCATTTTCGAAGAATCTCATACGAATCGACTTGTGGTGTTTCTTCAAGCTCATGGTTGGAGGATCAATTTACCAATCAGTTCATTGATTCCTCAGACAAGGGTAACCTTTTTAGGTTTCTAGATAGATTCAGTGTCTATGACTCTGTCCTTGTCAGACAAGAGAAGTTTAACATTGATATCAGCTTGTCAAACCTTCAGTCACAATCATTCCCTTTGGTAGCCTTATGCATGGAAATTTTAGGTCTTAGGACTGCCGCATCAGATGCGATCTCCTTTGCTCGTTTTCACATGCGACCTCTTCAGCTCTGTATGCTGAACCAATGGTGCAGGGATTACTCAAAGATATCTCAATTAATATCTTTAAACCGATTATACGACACTCTCTGACATGGTGGACAGATCACCATCGTTTAGTTCAGGGGGCTTCTTTGTTCTTCCGACCTGGACTATAATCTCAACAGATGCAAGTCTTACAGGTTGGGGAGCTGTGTGGGGGTATCTGACGGCACAAGGGGTTTGGGAATCTCAGGAGGTGAGATTTCCGATCAATATTTTGGAACTCCGTGCAATTTTCAGAGCTCTTCAGTCTTGGCCTTTTCTGAAGAGAGAGTTGTTCATTTGTTTTCAGATAGACAATGTCACAACTGTGGCATACATCAATCATCAAGGAGGGACTCACAGTCCTCTGGCTATGAGAGAAGTATCTCGAATTTTGGTTTAGGCGGAATCCAGCTCCTGTCTAATCTCTGCGGTTCATATCCCAGGTATGGACAATTGGAAAGCGGATTATCTCAGTCGCCAAACGTTGCACCTGGGCGAATGGTCTTCTTCACCCAGAGGTATTTCCTCAGATTGTTCAAATGTGGGAATTCCCAGAAATAGATCTGATGGCTTCTCATCTAAACAAGAAACTTACCTGGTATCTGTCCGGATCCCGGGATCCTCGGGCGGAGGCAGTGGATGCATTATCTCTTCCTTACAAGTGTCATCCTGCCTATATCTTTCCGCCTCTAGTTCTTCTTCCAAGGGTATTCTCCAATATTCTAAAGGAATGTTCATTTGTCCTGCTGGTAGCTCCAGCATGACCTCACAGGTTTTGGTATGCGGATCTTGTCCGGATGGCCTCTTGCCAGCTGTGGACTCTTCCGTTAAGACCAGTCTTCTGTCTCAAGGTTCTTTTTTCCATCAGAATCTCAAAACCTTAATTTTAAGGTATGGAGTTTGAACGCTTGATTCTTGGTCAAAGAGGTTTCTCTGACTCTGTGATTGATACTATGTGACAGGTTCGTAAATCTGTATCTAGAGAGATATATTATAGAGTCTGGAAGACTTATTTTTCTTCAGGATGGTTTAGATAAAGGTTTGTCCGCAAGTTCCTTGAAAGACAAATCTTTTACTAAATTCTACCATTTTGATGTATTTTCTTCTTCTGAAGCAGTTTTTGGTAGAAAAGTACTTCAGGCAGCGGTTTCAGTTTGAATCTTCTGCTTATGTTTTTCATTAAACTTTATTTTGGGTGTGGATTATTTTCAGCAGGAATTGGCTGTCTTTATTTTATCCCTCCCTCTCTAGTGACTCTTGTGTGGAAAGATCCACATCTTGGGTAATCATTATCCCATACGTCACTAGCTCATGGACTCTTGCTAATTACATGAAAGAAAACATAATTTATGTAAGAACTTACCTGATAAATTCATTTCTTTCATATTAGCAAGAGTCCATGAGGCCCGCCCTTTTTTTGTGGTGGTTATGATTTTTGTATAAAGCACAATTATTCCAATTCCTTATTTTTTATGCTTTCGCACTTTCTTATCACCCCACTTCTTGGCTATTCGTTAAACTGAATTGTGGGTGTGGTGAGGGGTGTATTTATAGGCATTTTGAGGTTTGGGAAACTTTGCCCCTCCTGGTAGGAATGTATATCCCATACGTCACTAGCTCATGGACTCTTGCTAATATGAAAGAAATGAATTTATCAGGTAAGTTCTTACATAAATTATGTTTTTTCCAGAAGTATAGAGGCAAGGGTGAGTAGTGAAATGAGGAGGTTGGATGAAGAGTTTTTTGAGGATAGGTGTGACTAATGCATGTTTTAAGAGCTCAGTGAAATATACTGGTTTTGAGGGGGATGTTGAAAGTGATGTGTGTAAGGATAGGAGTAAGAGTAGGAGAGAGGGAGGGTAATAGCTGCAAGGGGATGAGATTGAGGTGACGGGTAGTAAGGTAAGAGGACAATATACCTTCGGAAACGTCTTCCTCACTAACTGGAGCAAAAGAGTTGAATTCTTGGCTTTGTAGTTTTTGATGATTTTGAGCTGTTTAGGGGGTTGGATACTGGTAGAAAGTTCTGTTCTTGGTAGCTATCTCTTCGGCTCGAAGAGTTTCAGAGTTATCTGCCTTGAAGTGTGATTCCCCTTATCTGATCTTCCATGCAGATAAGGTAGTTACAAGTACCTGGGTTTCTTCCTAAGGTGGTATCCAATAAGAATATCAATCAAGAGATTGTTGTTCCGTCACTGTGTCCTAATCCTTCTTCAAAAAAGGAATGTCTATTACACAATCTTGACGTGGTTCGTGCTTTAAAGTTTTATTTACAAGCTACTAAAGATTTTCGTCAAACATCTGCATTGTTTGTTGTCTACTCTGGACAGAGGAAAGGCCAAAAGGCTTCAGCAACTTCTCTTTCTTTTTGGTTAAGAAGTATAATCCGCTTAGCGTATGAGACTGCTGGCCAGCAGCCTTCTGTAAGAATTACAGCTCATTCCACTAGAGCGGTGGCTTCCACATGGGCCTTTAAAAATGAGGCTTCTGTTGAACAGATTTGTAAGGCGGCGACTTGGTCTTCGCTTCATACTTTTTCTAAATTCTACAAATTTGATACTTTTGCTTCTTCGGAGGCTATTTTTGGGAGAAATGTCTTACAGGCAGTGCTGCCTTCCGTTTAAGCCCCTGCCTTGTCCCTCCCTTCATCCGTGTCCTATAGCTTTGGTATTGGTCTCCCACAAGTAATGGATGAATCCGTGGACTGGATACACCTTACAAGAGAAAACAAAATTTATCCAGTCCACGGCCCGCCCTGTCATTTTAAGGCAGGTGTTTTTTAATTTTTAAACTACAGTCACCACTGCACCCTATAGTTTCTCCTTTCTCTTGCTAGTCTTCGGTCGAATGACTGGGAGGTGGCAGTTAGGGGAGGAGCTATATAGACAGCTCTGCTGTGGGTGATCCTCTTGCAGCTTCCTGTTGGGAAGGAGAATATCCCACAAGCAATGGATGAATCCGTGGACTGGATACACCACAAGAGAAATAAATTTATCAGGTAAGCATAAATTTTGGTTTTTAATTTACCGGTACTTCTGTTTATAAATTTTTCTTTGTTCATTTGGTATCTTTATTTGAAAAGCAGGGACGCAATGCTTAGGAGCCCCTTATCAATTATAATCTATCTTATGTTTTGAGACCCAAGAGTGGTTTCAGCTTGGTTTGGGGGGTTTGTTTTACTAAAGTGGTTTTTGGTCACTCCGTTATTACCTATATATTTAAGTTTATAAAATGAGGTTATCTAAACTAGCCTCCCTACTTCTTGTAATATCTGCAGATTAGAGCTGCAACAACTAATAGTCATAATCGATCATAATCGATTACGAAAATAGTTGTCAACGAATCTCATAATCGATTAGTCAGTTTGCAATTAGTTGGTCTGTGCACAACACCAGCTGCTTCACTCCAATGAACTCCTGCATATGGTATTGTGTTTTATGGTTATGTCCTTAGCCTAAAGGACATCTACAGACGTCTACTTTTCACTTTTTCAGGACAGTATACGTTTACAACTACCCCAGGCTTATGTGCAACCCAGATATAATAGTCCTCATTTGGATTGTTTATATTAAATCAGGTGATTTGGAACTATGCTTTGCATAATATAGTGCTGAGCTTGTTATTTACACCTAGCCCCTAGACTGATGGGAGTTATTTAAATTGATGTGCATTATTATCTGTTTGCACAATTATTAGCGTTTTGCTTGTTATTGCTGATTATATGTACTGTAAAAATAAATGTGTAAGGCTTTGTCCTGTTATTGATATACAGTCCTTAGCGCGTTTGATTTGTTTTTTTATTGTTTTTTATATTTTTAATATATTGTGATAATATGTACCAGATTCAACCTATATAAGTATATATGTTATTTTTAGAGCGGACTAGATATTTCCCCTAACCTTATAGCTGGTTATTTACCATTGCATATAGATATTCAAGTTATTTTTTATGTTAGAATGAAGTCAAGGGTTACTTTATCGAGAGGCCCCTTGCCATGGTGAAAACCCCTTTGCGTTGGTGAAGAGCTTAACAAAGATAAATATCCGACTTTGGTGAAACCCTACTTATACATCTCAACACCATCTTAGTGCCTTTTCTCTGCTGCAGGAAATATAGCTGCAAACAGAGAACCAGCCTCAGCCAGGAGAATGTGGACATGTTGAGATTTTTGCATTTCAATGCAAAGTTTCTGAAAGAGTGAATAACAGAATGTTATTAACAGTGATAGTCTAACTCTTTCTAGTTCTACCTCTTTTCAAACAGGTTTTGTTTTTGTTTTGTTTAATTATAAAACTGTTCTCTGCTGCTTAAAAATTGGACAAACAGTTGTTTAATGTAAAGTTTTAGTCTGAAGTTTATATTTGTAACACTCAGTATGTGTATTTTATTTAAAATATAGGAAACAATTATTGATTCTTTTTTTTAATCTGATTAGTCGATTAATCAAAAAAATAAAAGTCCGATAAATCGATTATGAAAATAATCGTTGGTTGCAGCCCTACTGCAGATATTCGCTGAATAATCTTGTTACATTCTCATGTTAAATTATGTACCTGTTGTAACTTCAATAAAAACTTATTTACACACCTCCACGCCTAAAATGTTCACACTCCTCCAGGCTGTTTCACACCTTACACTTTGACAGGGCTCGACAAACCCGGGAGCCACTGGCTCCTATCTTTTTGGATTATTCTCTATATATCTATATAAAACTACCAATCTCTGGCTCCTAAATATTCTTACTGGCTCCGAATTTTTATACAGATTTGTCGATCACTGTTTTCCTTCCTTGATTGTTTCTTCTTCTTTCAGATCTTCCACTTTATTTTACCTTTTCCGTCAGTTTTCCATTATTATTATTTGAAGCTCACAAACCAATTCTGTTAAAGGTGATTTAACTTTCGTGCTCTATAATCTTATCACCAAATGTCAAAGCACTGTTGATAAATATTCTCTTTAAAAATAAAGGATTATGGTCATAATCATGCCATGTTTATGCATCATTAGAATTGTCCTAAATGTTATGGTTACACCGGAGTTCTTTAGTTTAATACTTGTTTTAAAGTTTGTTTTTAGTTTTTAATTAATCTAAGAAATAAAATGTTTGTTTTTGTACGATGTTTGTCTACCAGTAGAGTGTAGAATCAGAACTGAAAATTCCACATACCAAAGAGTCACAATAGTTAGCTACAGCATTCACAAACTATTCGAGGAATGCTGTATGAATAGGGTCCTGTGTAAACCTACAAAGTCTCTAAGAAATTGATATGATGTTTTCAAATTAGATCATATCTTTGTGCAAAATATCAGCTCTTAGAAAATGTCTGCATTTTTTAATTCCGGTTTAAAAAGATTGTTCTATGCATTTACTTCCACAAAGAACTTTACATCATTTTTTTCAGTTACCCTCTTGCTAAGAGAAACCAGCAATGCATTCCTTTTGAATACAGCATTTTACTTTCGTCTCCAGCACAACTTCCTCTAGGCCTCCACTACTGTTTTGTTAAAGGGACATTTTAAACTGCACTGAGTACAGCTCTGTCTGATAGCGGGAGCGAGCTGCATTGAGTGTAATGGCGCGATCGGGCCGGGCTGTGACTAGACAGCTGCCCAGATGTGCTCAGGGGGAAAACCAGACTCGCTCAGTAGAGCAAGAGCGGCGGTCTGAAATACCCTCTCTTATAATCTGATTTTACCGGCAATATTATGTTGAATAAAGTTTGGCTAAAATAATGTTAAATAATTCTGCACTATGATAATTTAGATGACATGATTTCTATGACTTACTAATTACAAAAGTAATTACTGCAATTATGTTATTAAAATATTTTTTTGAGTTTTGCTAATGAGGTAGTGCCGGTTAGTAACCATGGTGTTACTGATTACTTAACCTGTGCACTGATTCAGTTATAATGAAAACCTGGCCTGTTGGGGGTACTTGAGGACCACGGTTGAGAAACACTGTCATAGAGGGCACTGTGTTGAGGGCTACAGGTCCTATAAATTGTTATAGCCAGAGAGATGGTACGTGAGGCAGCAACCTTAACGCTACATAGAGCTACAAGGCTCCTAAAAGGAGCAGTGTCAGGGGCATGATGAAGACTTTGAGGTTTAAATAAGCTAGACACTTTGGGAGATACCATAAGTGCCAGAGAAAAGAGACTGGAAGTAAAATCGGACAAAGATGGAGAGGTAGCAGAGCAAACCACAAGACAGGACAAACAGAAGACAGAAATAGACAAAAGTGAGAATGAGGGAAAGCAGTATGACTTATCACAAGTCTCAAGGTTTATATAATTTGTGCATAAACAAACGCAAAAGGGCTCACTTGCACAGCTTGTCCTCCAGTCTTACACCACTCTATTCCACCAATACTCCCCTCCTTTTTCTACAGAACATGATTCAGGAGTATAGTCCACAGGAAGGAAATAAGTGCACAGTTAATTTTGGCTGCCAGGTGTTTATTGATTTTGTGTGAATTTTTAAAAACTTGTGCAAATTTCTGTCCAGCATACGTCTCTAAGACTCCTTGTTTTAATATTTCTGTTTTTAATTGGTGTTAAAAAAAATACACCAACCCTGGTTATAGGTATATTATAGATGACATTTTCAAGAGACATAGCGCTTTGAAAATTTAAATTTCATGATTCTGATTAAATTGGAAATTTTGTTTACAATTGCATATATGTGTATGTGTATGTATGTGTGTGTGTGTATATATACAGTGGGGCAAAAAAGTATTTAGTCAGCCACCAATTGTGCAAGTTCTCCTTAAAGGGCCACTGTAAGTAAATATTTTCTATGCCTGTTACTAACTAACTAACTACCCCAAATACGCTTTTTATCAATAGCATTTCATTAACATATCTCTACCGTATATCAGAAATCTTGTCTGCAAATTTAATTGTTTTCCAAACCCACTCCGTGGGTATCCTTTTGCTCTGTACCAATCCGTTTACATTACCTAGGTTTCAAAATGGCGCTTTAAACACAAAGTTATTGGTTTAAGTATTTTGAACACTCAGTGCTGAAAATAGTGGGCAGGATAACGTGACATCATCGGCGAATAAAAGATATAACTTTTAGAACGTTATGAAACTTCGTTTTGGAGAAAATATAGGTCAGTAGGTTTTAATTAATGTTTATTAACTTTAATATGTTAGTTGTTTAGCTTAAAAATTATAACAGAAAGTAATCCTTTAAGAAGATGAGAGAGACCTGCGATTTTCATCATAGGTATATCTCAACTATGAGAGACAAAATGTGGAAACAAATCCAGACAATCACATTGTCTGATTTGGAAAGAATTTATTTGCAAATTATGGTGGAAAATAAGTATTTGGTCAATATCAAATGTTCATGTCAATACTTTGTTATATATCCTTTGTTGGCAATGACAGAGGTCAAACGTTTTCTGTAAGTCTTCACAAGGTTGTCACACTCTGTTGCTGGTATGTTAGCCCATTCCTGCATGCAGAGCTCCTCTAGAGCAGTGATGTTTTGGGACTGTCTCTGGGCAACACAGACTTTCAACTCCCTCCAAAGGTTTTCTATGGGGTTGCGATCTGGAGACTGGCTAGGCCACTCCAGGACCTTGATATGCTTCTTACATAGCCGCTCCTTCGTTGCCCGGGCGGTGTGTTTGGGATCATTGTCATGCTGAAAGACCCAGCCAGGTTTCAACTTCAATGCCCTTGCTGATGGAAGGAGGTTTGCACTCAAAATCTCACGATACATGGCCCCATTCATTCTTTCGTGTACACGGATCAGTCGTCCTGTTCCCTTTGCAGAGAAACAGCCCCAAAGCGTGATGTTGCCACCCCCATGCTTCACAGTAGGTATGGTGTTCTTTGGTTGCAACTCGGCATTCTCTCTCCTCCAAACACGACGAGTTGTGTTTCTACCAAACAGTTCTACTTTGGTTTCATCTGACCATATGACATTCTCCCAATCTGCTTCTGGATCATCCAAATGCTCTCTAGCATACTTCAGACGGGCCCAGACATGTACTGGCTTAAGCAGGGGGACACTTCTGGCACTGCAGGATCTGAGTCCCTGGCGGTGTAGTGTGTTACTGATGGTAGCCTTAGTTACGTTGGTCCCAGCTCTCTGCAGGTCATTCACTAGGTCCCCCTGTGTGGTTCTGGGATGTTTGCTCACCGTTCTTGTGATCATTTTGACCCCACGGGGTGAGATCTTGCATGGAGCCCCAGATCGAGGGAGATTATCAGTGGTCTTGTATGTCTTCCATTTTCTAATTATTGCTCCCACAGTTGATTTCTTCACACCAAACTGCTTGCCTATTGCAGATTCAGTCTTCCCAGCCTGGTGCAGGTCTACAATTTTGTTTCTGGTGTCCTTCGACAGCTCTTTGGTCTTCACCATAGTGGAGTTTGGAGTGTGACTGTTTGAGGTTGTGGACAGGTGTCTTTTATACTGATAACAAGTTCAAACAGGTGCCATTAATACAGGTAATGAGTGGAGGACAGAGGAGCCTCTTAAAGAAGATACAGGTCTGTGAGAGCCAGAAATCTTGCTTGTTTGTAGGTGACCAAATACTTATTTTCCACCATAATATGCAAATAAATTATTTCCAAATCAGACACTGTGATTGTCTGTATTTGTTTCCACATTTTGTCTCTCATAGTTGAGGTATACCTATGATGGAAAATTACAGGCCTTTCTCATCTTCTTAAGTGGGAGAACTTGCACAATTGGTGGCTGACTAAATACTTTTTTCCCCCCACTGTATGTATATATTAGTGATGCACCGAAATGGAAATTCTTGGCCGAAAACCGAAACTGATACCGAAAATGTATTTTTTCTAATTTTTTTTTTTTTTTTGCATAATTAGAGCCAATAAAAAAGCCCACACTTTTATTGAAAGTAACACACTAAAATTGGACAAAAATATCTTAAAACAATAATATGCTACACAATAATTTTACCAAGTAAAAAAAAAAACAGGCAAAAAATGCCATTTTCGGCCAAAATGTTTCTGCGACCAAAATTTTGGTGCATCCCTATTAAAACAATTATAAATATCAATATACTGTATTATTCTTCATTTAGTTCTATGTAACAGAATCATATATTTAACAGTTTATTTGGATTATTGGTAAAAAAAAAATATAGTCCTAGAAAACTCATTATATGCAGAACAGTAAGTCAAGTAATAAACTTAAACAGCAGCTCTAGGCTAGCATCAAATTTGAAACATGCTACACAATAATTTTACCGAAAATAACAGGCAAAAAAACCCGAAAACCGAAATAGCCAAAAATGCCATTTTCGTCCGAAACTTTCTGCGGCCGAAATTTCGGTGCATCCCTAATAAATATATATATATATATATATATATATATATATATATATATATATATATATATATATATATATATATATATATATATATATATATATATTTTCTCTCAATGTACCAAGAAGGATAAGCACAGTCTTACAAGTCACAGCTGCCAGGGTGCACTTCCTGTTGGTGTAGATAATTCCCATCATAGAAAAAAGGCACTCACTGGACTTAGAACAATATCCAATTTTTCATTCAAATTCAAGCACATATCATAAAAACATAACGTTTCGATGTTATATTAACACCTTTGTCACACGTCGGGTCACAGAACAAAACATGTCCCCATAAAAACTCCTGGGCAATATGGGCAAAAAAAATCACGATTTAAAAAAAAAAACAAAAAAAACGCGATTGCGTTTTAACCGCAATTTTCTTATAAATGACTAACATCTTCATTTTGCATTATAAAGTTTATTTAATGCTACAGAATCTTAATGTACATGTTTCTCAATGTCCATTACACTCTTGGAGCAAAAAATTACAAACCACAAAATACTTAAAATAAAATTTGCTGCCTGTAAATAGTAGCCACTAGCCAGTTATTAGGTCTTATGACACACAACATCGTCATGTTTTCTTGGACAGTCATTCTAACTGTGGACAGTGGTATGATTAACAAATGAAGCAGTGTAAGACACACACACATATATATTTTTTTCTTCTTTTTTTAAACATTTTAATTTGACTGAAAATGAGCCCTGCTCCTGTCCAGGAATCCATTACAGGCATATAGCAGTATGGGTGGGGGGCTGCTACTTTTAGAAATGCTGTGCCTCGCTGATATAAAATACATTGTAGATGCAGTTAAAGTTAACCCAGCAGCAGAGGGGACTGCAGTTTTAGCCTTTTTGGGAGCCGTGGGGTTAACAGAATCTACGTATTTAAGCCGTTTCTCAGAGAGTAGGAGATTGTGTGGGAGGTTCCATAATGTTTACATAGCCTAAGTTTCAGACTGCATACGTCCCTAGGGGGAAATATAAGTGGCTTTCCCTCCTCTTCATTCCTGCATTGGCTCTGCTTTTAGATTTCTAGATTGATCAGCTGCTTATGAGAACAGAAAGTGAAAGTAAAAGGGCCATTTTACAAATGTGTGCTAAAAGGAACCACTAGATGGAGCTGGTTTGCAAGAAATCACAAATCAATGCATTACAGCCACTTCTAAAGGAATTTTTTATGTAGCAAAAAATCACGACTCCTCTTGGTTTTAAAATCGCGGCGATTAATCGCGGTTTTACATCGCATATGTGATAAATCGTGCAGCCCTAAAATATATATATATCATACATATATATATATATATATATATATATAAACTCATTGTGTAGTTCATTAACAAATCTAGACAGGCCCAGAGGCTTGTTTTCCCACAGAAAACCTCTGAATTACAATTTTCCAATGCAGCAAAGGATTCTGGGATGTATAGATATAGATAGATATAGATATATATATATACACACACACACACACACACACACACACACACACACACACACACACACACACACACACACACACAATAAAAAGTCTACACACCCCTGTTAAAATGTCATGTTTCTGTGATGTAAAAAAATGAGACAAAGATAAATCATTTCAGAACTTTTTCCACCTTTATTGTGACCTATAAACTGTACAACTCAATTGAAAAACAAACTGAAATCGTTTAGGTGGAGGGAAGTAGAAAAAAAAACTAAAAAAATATGGTTGCATAAGTGTGCACACCCTTAAACTAATACTTTGTTTAAGCACCCTTTGATTTTATTACAGCACTCAGTCTTTTTGGGTATGAGTTTTTCAGCATGGCACATCTTGACTTGGCAAGATTTACCCACTCTTCTTTGCAAAAACACTCCAAATCTGTTAAATTGTGAGGGCATCTCTTGTGCACAGCCCACTTAAGATCACCCCACAGATTTTCGATTGGATTCAGGTATGGACTCTGACTGGGCCATTCCAAAACTTTAATCTTCTTCTGGTGAAGCCATTCCTTTGTTGATTTGGATGTATGCTTTGGGTCGTTGTCATGCTGAAAGATGAAGTTCCTCTTCATGTTCAGCTTTCTAGCAGAAGCCTGAAGGTTTTGTGCCAATATTGTCTGGTATTTGGAACTGTTCATAATTCCCTCTACCTTGACTAAGGCCCCAGTTCCAGCTGAACAAAAACAGACCCAAAGTATGATACTGCCACCAAAATGCTTCACTGTGGGTATTGGTGTTCTTTTGTTTATATGCAGTGTTGTTTTTGCGCCGAACATATCTTTTGGAATTATGGCCAAAAAGTTTAATCTTGGTTTCATCAAACCAGAACACCTTTTGCGACATGCTTTTGTGAGACTTCAGATGTTTTTGCAAAATTTAGCTGGGCTTGGATGTTTTTTTTTTTTTCCATAAGAAAAGGCTTCCATCTTGCCACTCTACCCCATAGCCCAGACATATGAAGAATACGGGCGATTGTTGTCACATGCACCACACAGCCAGTACTTGCCAGATATTCCTGTAGCTCCTTTAATGTTGCTGTAGGCCTCTTGGTAGCCTCCCAGACCAGTTTTTCTTCTCGTCTTTTCATCAATTTTGGAGGGACGTCCAGTTCTTGGTAATGTCACTGTTGCGCCATATTTTCTCCCCTTGATGATGACTGTCTTCACTGTGTTCCATGGTATATCTAATGCCTTGGAAATTCTTTTGTACCCTTCTCCTGACTGATACCTTTTAACAATGAGATCCCTCTGATGCTTTGGAAGCTCTCTGCGAACCATGGCTTTTGCTGTAGGTTGCAACTAAGAAAATATCACGATAGACGTACTAGAACAGCTGAACTTTATTTGGGGTTAATCGGAGGCATTTTAAATGATGGCAGGTGTGTACTGACTCCTATTTAACATGATTTTGAATGTGATTGCTCAATTCTAAACACAGCTACATCCCCAGTTATAAGTATGCAACCATATTTTATTTTTGTATTTTTACTTCCCTCCACCTCGAAGTTTCAGTTTATGTTTCAATCAAGTTGTACAGTTTATAGGTCACATTAAAGGTGGAAAAAGTTCTGAAATGATTTATCTTTGTCTCATTTTTTGACATCACAGAAACCTGACATTTAAACAGGGGTGTGTATACGGGTATACCTCACTTTACAGCGCTTCACTTTACAGCGCTTCGCTAATACAGCGCTTTGTGGAGCTGAAGTTCAACCTCCAAGGTTTTTAAAACAGTGCTGTAATCATCGTGAGATTGCGAGAAAAGTGACTGGCACCATCTTGTTATGCACTGTTCACTCTGTTTACAGCATTTCAGTGCAATCTGTGTCTCATTGTTGTAGTCTGGCAAAATTTACTACAGTAATTGTCACTATTTTATAGGTACAGTATTTATTGAATACTGTGCTGTGCGATTGTTAAACTAAACGTAGCACTATTGCACCCATAATATATGTTAGTTCAAACATGTTTTCAATTTTTTAAACACACTGGCAAGTGAAAAGAAAGCTAAAACTTCCTTGTTTCCCTTTAAGGCGGTTTTCACTTTACAGCGGGGCTCTGGTCCCTAACCCGCTGTTTGAGCGGGGTATACCTGTATGTATATGTGTATGTGTGTGTGTATATGTATATATATGTGTGTGTGTATATGTGTATATATGTATGTATATGTGTGTGTATAATATATATATATATATATATATATATATATATATATATATCTCTTTTACAAAGATGAGACGAGTCCACGGATTTCATCCTTGTGGGATATTAACCTCCCTGCTAACAGGAAGTGACAAAGAGCACCACAGCAGAGCTGTATATATAGCCCCTCCCTTCCCCTCCACCCTCAGTCATTCTCTTTGCCTGTGTTATACTAGGAAGACATGGTAAAGTGAGGTGTTAGTTTTTGTTTCTTCAATCAAGAAGTTATTTATTTTAAATGGTACCGGTGAGTACTATTTTCCTCAGGGGGATATGAAAGAAGATTTCTGCCCTGAGGTTGATGATCTTAGCAGTTGTAACTAAGATCCACGCTAGTTCCCACAAGACTTCTGAAGGTAACCATGAGACATCTTCAGGGTGGAGACCGGTTTCTTTCTACAAGCAGCATTAAGGTATGTGCAGCCTTTTTTATTCTGAGGAGACTTGGTATATCAGAACTGGCTGGCAGTTATTTTCCTGTATGGGAATGGGGTAAGCAGAAATCCTAATATTACTGGAATACCTAGATTTTATTATAATGGTTGACTTTATATGGGCATTATGTGACTTGGGAGAGACAAAGAAAAACGATGTATAACGTTTTTATTTTTGGCATTTAACATCCATATGTTTGATGGTGTATTTGAGGGGTTATATTGTTTTGCATCACTCAGGTGTAAAACCGCTTTCCCATGCGGTTGTGTTTGGGCCTACTCTGGCTTTGACCTTAAGGGGCGGGGCTTTTTTTGTGCGCTCAGATGCGCACTTCCTCCAGGCTAGACAGCAGCAAGCAGTAACTCCGGTGGCTTCTGGCTGTAGCAAGTTGTTCTGGAGTGTTGGAAAGTTGTTTCGAAGTACCCTGGGGGCAGGTAGGTGCCACAGAAAAACTGTGGCGAGGTGCAGAGGGTATTTTTGACTGTAAATGACAAATTGTTGTTTTAAAGTACTTTAAGAGCCTTATTTCTGCCCTTCTGGGTGCAGTAATGTTTGGATGAACCAACGATTTTAATGTTAAATTTAGATTTATTTAACGTTATTTAAGCATTTTGGGAAAATTGTTCACTTTTTCTCTTCTAGAATATAAAGAAGACAACAATGGGCTTGCTTAACTTAATGATGATGCAGTCACCTTGATTGAGAAGAGACAAGATACCACCGGCTTACACTTGAAATGATTGGAATATAAACTTTAAAGACGACAACATTGGGGTTGCTCATATTCATGTTTATTTAGACTGAGGCAACACTGGCTTTCACTGGAGGAGACTGACCTTGCAGTTGTAGAATACACTGGCTCTGGAGGACTGACCTTTCTGTTGTAGAAGACTCTGGCTGAATGGCTGACCTTGCTGTTGTAGAAGACACAAGTTTTCAGAGTTGTAGTGCACCTGCAGGATGACTTTGCTGTTGTAGAAGAAGAAACAGGCTGCACTAGGATGTGGATGACCTTCCTTGTTGTTGTAGAAGAAGAAACAAGCTGCAGGATGTGTGGATGACCTTGCTGTTGTAGAAGAAGAAACAGGCTGCAGGATGTGTGGATGACCTTGCTGTTGTAGAAGAAGAAACAGGCTGCACTAGGATGTGGATGATCTTGCTGTTGTAGAAGAAGAAACAGGATGCAATCTGGAACCACAGCTGTTGGCTGACTGGTGAACTGAGTAGACGACACAGTCACTGTCAGGCAGTATCTGCTGTTGGTTGAACAATGAACATAAAAGATTTTTAGAATAAGGTGGTGGTGGCACACTGGTTGAAAAACACTGCACTAATATAAAAAGATCTTTTTTCATTATTTATTAAAAATGATTTGTGTTATGGTACACTACTGGACTGCAAACTGGTATAATAAGGGTAATGGTAATGTAAATATAAAAGTAACTATTTAAAATTAGAGGAAAAATATTATAAAAAAACAAAAATATGTGCACTGACTGCACCACTGTGTACTGTTTAGGAAATTAATCATCTATCTTCTGGGAATCTAAATCAGTATCTATTATTAAAAAGTAACTATCTCATTATCTATATCATTATCATGACCATCCTCTATATTCTGATGATGGAGTAGAGCTAGAGACTGTTCTGTAGTAGTAAAATATATTATATTTATAATATTATTTTATGTGTAACATAAATAATATAAATTCACAAAGCAATACATCCTTCAAGCAAGTAGTAGTAGCAAGTGCAACCCTTAATGAATGAACCTGTTTTCAAAATCTCAATGTTTACATTCACAATTTCACATGCATCACAGAAAAAAAAAGTGCACTTTAAAAGTTTTTTAATTTTTTTTTTTTTTTTAATACTTTATTGCTCGCATCTTTGATCTGTCCCACCGTTTGACCAACGCTTGACCACCGCCACACTACTCCCAGATGACTGCAGGATGAAAGCCAGTTGCTGCCACACACTCAGAATTCTCGGCAAAAATGGCCGTTTCGTGGGCATTTTCAGGTCCGCCCACAGCCGCACCCTGGTCCGCCTCTCATCCTCCCTCTCCGCCCTCAGTTTCATGAAGAATAAAGAATGTGTTTTTTTCTAATGAAAATCGCATACTCTCGCAGTTTTTAAACCGCGGCGATTAATCGCGGTTTAAAACCGCATGTGCGGTTAATTGTGCAGCCCTAATAAATTATATAATATATAATATTTCTTTCATGTAATTAGCAAGAGTCCATGAGCTAGTGACGTATGGGATATACATTCCTACCAGGAGGGGCAAAGTTTCCCAAACCTCAAAATGCCTATAAATACACCCCTCACCACACCCACAATTCAGTTTTACAAACTATGCCTCCCATGGAGGTGGTGAAGTAAGTTTGTGCTAGATTCTACGTTGATATGCGCTTCGCAGCAGGCTGGAGCCCGGTTTTCCTCTCAGAGTGCAGTGAATGTCAGAGGGATGTGAAGAGAGTATTGCCTATTTGAATTCAATGGTCTTCCTCTAGGGGATCTATTTCATAGGTTCTCTGTTATCGGTCGTAGAGATTCATCTCTTACCTCCCTTTTCAGATCGACGATATACTCTTATATACCATTACCTCTACTGATTCTCGTTTCAGTACTGGTTTGGCTGTCTACTATATGTAGATGAGTGTCTTAGGGTAAGTAAGTCTTATTTTTTATGACACTCTAAGCTATGGTTGGGCACTTTATATTTAAAGTTTGCGTCGTTTGTTTCGGCGTCACAGGATGTGGCGTCATACTTGGCGCCAAAAAATATGGGCGTTGTACTTGGCGCCAATAATGTGGGTGTCATTCTTGGCGCCAAAAATGTGGGCGTCATTCTTGTCTCCACCTTTTTTTCACATTATTTCAGTCTCATTTTTCATTGCTTCTGGTTGCTAGAGGCTTGTTCATTTGGCATTTTCTTTCATGTAATTAGCAAGAGTCCATGAGCTAGTGACGTATGGGATATACATTCCTACCAGGAGGGGCAAAGTTTCCCAAACCTCAAAATGCCTATAAATACACCCCTCACCACACCCACAATTCAGTTTTACAAACTTTGCCTCCGATGGAGGTGGTGAAGTAAGTTTGTGCTAGATTCTACGTTGATATGCGCTCCGCAGCAAGTTGGAGCCCGGTTTTCCTCTCAGCGTGCAGTGAATGTCAGAGGGATGTGAGGAGAGTATTGCCTATTTGAATGCAGTGATCTCCTTCTACGGGGTCTATTTCATAGGTTCTCTGTTATCGGTCGTAGAGATTCATCTCTTACCTCCCTTTTCAGATCGACGATATACTCTTATATATACCATTACCTCTGCTGATTCTCGTTTCAGTACTGGTTTGGCTTTCTACAAACATGTAGATGAGTGTCCTGGGGTAAGTAAATCTTATTTTCTGTGACACTCTAAGCTATGGTTGGGCACTTTGTTTATAAAGTTCTAAATATATGTATTCAAACATTTATTTGCCTTGACTCAGAATGTTCAACTTTCCTTATTTTTCAGACAGTCAGTTTCATATTTGGGATAATGCATTTGATTTAAGAATTTTTTCTTACCTTCAAAAATTTGACTTTTTTCCCTGTGGGCTTTTAGGCTCGCGGGGGCTGAAAATGCTTCATTTTATTGCGTCATTCTTGGCGCAGACTTTTTTGGCGCAAAAATTCGTGTCGCCGGAAGTTGCGTCATTTTTTTACGTTATTTTGCGCCAAAAATGTCGGCGTTCCGGATGTGGCGTCATTTTTGGCGCCAAAAAGCATTTAGGCGCCAAATAATGTGGGCGTCTTATTTGGCGCGAAAAAATATGGGCGTCGCTTTTGTCTCCACATTATTTAAGTCTCATTTTTCATTGCTTCTGGTTGCTAGAAGCTTGTTCTTTGGCATTTTTTCCCATTCCTGAAACTGTCATTTAAGGAATTTGATCAATTTTGCTTTATATGTTGTTGTTTTTTCTCTTACATATTGCAAGATGTCTCACGTTGCATCTGAGTCAGAAGATACTACAGGAAAATCGCTGTCTAGTGCTGGATCTACCAAAGCTAAGTGTATCTGCTGTAAACTTTTGGTAGCTATTCCTCCAGCTGTTGTTTGTATTGATTGTCATGACAAACTTGTTAAAGCAGATAATATTTCCTTTAGTAAAGTACCATTGCCTGTTGCAGTTCCTTCAACATCTAAGGTGCAGAATGTTCCTGATAACATAAGAGATTTTGTTTCTCAATCTATAAAGAAGGCTATGTCTGTTATTTCTCCTTCTAGTAAACGTAAAAAATCTTTTAAAACTTCTCTCCCTACAGATGAATTTTTAAATGAACATCATCATTCTGATGACTCTTCTGGTTCAGAGGATTCTGTCTCAGAGGTTGATGCTGATAAATCTTCATATTTATTTAAAATGGAATTTATTCGTTCTTTACTTAAAGAAGTTCTAATTGCTTTAGAAATAGAGGATTCTGGTCCCCTTGATACTAATTCTAAACGTTTGGATAAGGTATTTAAATCTCCTGTGGTTATTCCAGAAGTTTTTCCTGTTCCTAATGCTATTTCTGCAGTAATTTCCAAAGAATGGGATAAATTGGGTAATTCATTTACTCCTTCTAAACGTTTTAAGCAATTATATCCTGTGCCGTCTGACAGATTAGAATTTTGGGACAAAATCCCTAAAGTTGATGGGGCTATTTCTACCCTTGCTAAACGTACTACTATTCCTACGTCAGATGGTACTTCGTTTAAGGATCCTTTAGATAGGAAAATTGAATCCTTTCTAAGAAAAGCTTATCTGTGTTCAGGTAATCTTCTTAGACCTGCTATATCTTTGGCTGATGTTGCTGCAGCTTCAACTTTTTGGTTGGAAACCTTAGCGCAACAAGTAACACATCATGATTCTCATGATATTATTATTCTTCTTCAGCATGCTAATAATTTTATCTGTGATGCCATCTTTGATATTATCAGAGTTGATGTCAGGTTTATGTCTCTAGCTATTTTAGCTAGAAGAGCTTTATGGCTTAAGACTTGGAATGCTGATATGGCTTCTAAATCAACTCTACTTTCCATTTCTTTCCAGGGTAACAAATTATTTGGTTCTCAGTTGGATTCTATTATTTCAACTGTTACTGGTGGGAAAGGAACCTTTTTACCACAGGATAAAAAATCTAAGGGTAAAAACAGAGCTAATAATCGTTTTCGTTCCTTTCGTTTCAACAAAGAACAAAAACCTGATCCTTCATCCTCAGGAGCAGTTTCAGTTTGGAAACCATCTCCAATCTGGAATAAATCCAAGCCAGCCAGAAAGGCAAAGCCTGCTTCTAAGTCCACATGAAGGTGCGGCCCTCATTCCAGCTCAGCTGGTAGGGGGCAGGTTACGTTTTTTCAAAGAAATTTGGATCAATTCTGTTCACAATCTTTGGATTCAGAACATTGTTTCAGACGGGTACAGAATTGGTTTCAAGATGAGACCTCCTGCAAAGAGATTTTTTCTTTCCCGTGTCCCAGTAAATCCAGTAAAAGCTCAAGCATTTCTGAATTGTGTTTCAGATCTAGAGTTGACTGGAGTAATTATGCCAGTTCCAGTTCAGGAACAGGGGATGGGGTTTTATTCAAATCTCTTCATTGTACCAAAGAAGGAGAATTCCTTCAGACCAGTTCTGGATCTAAAAATATTGAATCGTTATGTAAGGATACCAACGTTCAAGATGGTAACTGTAAGGACTATCTTGCCTTTTGTTCAGCAAGGGAATTATATGTCCACAATAGATTTACAGGATGCATATCTGCATATTCCGATTCATCCGGATCATTATCGGTTCCTGAGATTCTCTTTTCTGGACAAGCATTACCAGTTTGTGGCTCTGCCGTTTGGCCTTGCTACAGCTCCAAGAATTTTTAAAAAGGTTCTCGGTGCCCTTCTGTCTGTAATCAGAGAACAGGGTATTGTGGTATTTCCTTATTTGGACGATATCTTGGTACTTGCTCAGTCTTTACATTTAGCAGAATTTCATACGAATCGACTTGTGTTGTTTCTTCAAGATCATGGTTGGAGGATCAATTTACCAAAAAGTTCATTGATTCCTCAGACAAGGGTAACCTTTCTGGGTTTCCAAATAGATTCAGTGTCCATGACTCTGTCTTTAACAGACAAGAGGCGTCTAAAACTGATGGCAGCTTGTCGAAACCTTCAGTCACAATCATTCCCTTCGGTAGCCTTATGCATGGAAATTCTAGGTCTTATGACTGCTGCATCGGACGCGATCCCCTTTGCTCGTTTTCACATGCGACCTCTTCAGCTTTGTATGCTGAATCAATGGTGCAAGGATTACACAAAGATATCTCAATTAATATCTTTAAAACCGATTGTTCGACACTCTCTAACGTGGTGGACAGATCACCATCGTTTAATTCAGGGGGCTTCTTTTGTGCTTCCGACCTGGACTGTAATTTCAACAGATGCAAGTCTCACAGGTTGGGGAGCTGTGTGGGGATCTCTGATGGTACAAGGAGTTTGGGAATCTCAGGAGGTGAGATTACCGATCAATATTTTGGAACTCCGTGCAATTTTCAGAGCTCTTCAGTTTTGGCCTCTTCTGAAGAGAGAATCGTTCATTTGTTTTCAGACAGACAATGTCACAACTGTGGCATACATCAATCATCAAGGAGGAACTCACAGTCCTCTGGCTATGAAAGAAGTATCTCGAATTTTGGTTTGGGCGGAATCCAGCTCCTGTCTAATCTCTGCGGTTCATATCCCAGGTGTAGACAATTGGGAAGCGGATTATCTCAGTCGCCAAACGTTGCATCCGGGCGAATGGTCTCTTCACCCAGAGGTATTTCTTCAGATCGTTCAAATGTGGGAACTTCCAGAAATAGATTTGATGGCTTCCCATCTAAACAAGAAACTTCCCAGGTATCTGTCCAGATCCCGGGATCCTCAGGCGGAGGCAGTGGATGCATTATCACTTCCTTGGAAGTATCATCCTGCCTATATCTTTCCGCCTCTAGTTCTTCTTCCAAGAGTAATCTCCAAGATTCTGAAGGAATGCTCGTTTGTGCTGCTGGTAGCTCCGGCATGGCCTCACAGGTTTTGGTATGCGGATCTTGTCCGGATGGCCTCTTGCCAACCATGGACTCTTCCGTTAAGACCAGACCTTCTGTCACAAGGTCCTTTTTCTTCTGTTATGTGTGATCAGTCCACGGGTCATCATTACTTCTGGGATATAACTCCTCCCCAACAGGAAATGCAAGAGGATTCACCCAGCAGAGCTGCATATAGCTCCTCCCCTCTACGTCAGTCCCAGTCATTCTCTTGCACCCAACGACTAGATAGGATGTGTGAGAGGACTATGGTGATTATACTTAGTTTTTATGACTTCAATCAAAAGTTTGTTATTTTAAAATAGCACCGGAGCGTGTTATTACTTCTCTGGCAGAGTTTGAGGAAGAATCTGACAGAGATTTTTTACTATGATTTTAACCGGAGTCGTTAAGATCATATTGCTGTTCTCGACCATCTGAGGGAGGTAAAGGCTTCAGATCAGGGGACAGCGGGCAGATGAATCTGCATTGAGGTATGTGGCAGTTTTTATTTTCTGAATGGAATTGATGAGAAAAGCCTGCCATACCGTTAAAATGACATGTATGTATACACTTCAGTATTCTGGGGATGGTATTTCACCGGAACTACTGTGTTAAAGGTCACTAATCCTTTTAATAACTATTCTCATGTTAAACGTTTTTGCTGGAATGTAGAATCGTTTACATTGCTGAGGTACTGTGTGAATAAATGTTTGGGCATTATTTTCCACTTGGCAGTTTTTTGCTTTAATTGTGACAGTTTCGTTTCTCTTCACTGCTGTGTGGGAGAGGGAGGGGCCGTTTTTGGCGCTCTTTGCTACGCATCAAAAAATTCCAGTCAGCTACTTTTATATTTCCTGCATGATCCGGTTCATCTCTGACAGATCTCAGGGGTCTTCAAACTTCTTTGAAGGGAGGTAAATTCTCTCAGCAGAGCTGTGAGAATTCTTATAGTGACTGTGTATAAAAAACGTTGTTTTGTTTTCTTATGTACAAATTTAATTAGTGTTGTTTTTTACTAATGGGAACAAACCTTTGCTAAAAGTTGTGTTGTTTTAAAATTTGATGCAATAACTGTTTTTCAGTTCATTATTTCAACTGTCATTTAATCGTTAGTACCTCTTTGAGGCACAGTGCCTTTTTTTGCTAAAAAAGATTATAACCAAGTTGTAAGTTTTTTTGCTAGTGTGTTAAACATGTCTGACTCAGAGGAAGATATCTGTGTCATTTGTTCCAATGCCAAGGTGGAGCCCAATAGAAATTTATGTACTAACTGTATTGATGCTACTTTAAATAAAAGTCAATCTGTACAATGTGAACAAATTTCACCAAACAGCGAGGGGAGAGTTATGCCGACTAACTCGCCTCACGCGACAGTACCTGCATCTCCCGCCCGGGAGGTGCGTGATATTTTGGCGCCTAGTACATCTGGGCGGCCATTACAGATAACATTACAAGATATGGCTACTGTTATGACTGAAGTTTTGTCTAAATTACCTGAACTAAGAGGCAAGCGTGATCACTCTGGGGTGAGAACAGAGTGCGCTGACAATGCTAGGGCCATGTCTGATACTGCGTCACAGCTCGCAGAGCATGAGGACGGAGAGCTTCATTCTGTGGGTGACGGTTCTGATCCAAACAGATTGGACTCAGATATTTCAAATTTTAAATTTAAATTGGAGAACCTCCGTGTACTACTAGGGGAGGTCTTAGCAGCTCTCAACGATTGTAACACTGTTGCAATACCAGAGAAACTGTGTAGGTTGGATAAATACTTTGCGGTACCGGCGAGTACTGACGTTTTTCCTATACCTAAGAGACTAACTGAAATTGTTTCTAAGGAGTGGGATAGACCCGGTGTGCCGTTCTCACCCCCTCCAATATTTAGAAAGATGTTTCCAATAGACGCCACCACTCGGGACTTATGGCAAACGGTCCCCAAGGTGGAGGGAGCAGTTTCTACTTTAGCTAAGCGTACCACTATCCCGGTGGAGGATAGCTGTGCTTTCTCAGATCCAATGGATAAAAAATTAGAGGGTTACCTTAAGAAAATGTTTGTTCAACAAGGTTTTATATTACAACCCCTTGCATGTATCGCGCCGATTACGGCTGCGGCAGCATTTTGGATTGAGTCGCTTGAAGAGAACCTTAGTTCCTCTACGCTAGACGACATTACGGACAGGCTTAGAGTCCTTAAACTAGCTAATTCTTTCATTTCGGAGGCCGTAGTACATTTAACCAAACTTACGGCTAAGAACTCAGGATTCGCCATACAGGCACGCAGGGCACTGTGGCTAAAATCCTGGTCAGCTGATGTTACTTCTAAGTCCAAATTACTTAATATACCTTTCAAGGGGCAGTCCTTATTCGGGCCCGGTTTGAAAGAAATTATCGCTGACATTACGGGAGGTAAGGGCCACGCCCTACCTCAAGACAAGGCCAAAGCTAAGGCTAGACAGTCTAATTTTCGTCCCTTTCGGAATTTCAAAACAGGAGCAGCATCAACCTACCAAAACAGGAAGGAGCTGTTGCTCGTTACAGGCAAGGCTGGAAGCCTAACCAGTCCTGGAACAAAAGCAAGCAGGCCAGGAAACCTGCTGCTGCCCCAAAGACAGCATGAACCGAGAGCCCCCGATCCGGGACCGGATCTAGTAGGGGGCAGACTCTCTCTCTTCGCCCAGGCCTGGGCAAGAGATGTTCAGGATCCCTGGGCACTAGAGATCATATCTCAGGGATACCTTCTAGACTTCAAATTATCTCCCCCAAGAGGGAGATTTCATCTGTCAAGGTTGTCAACAAACCAGATAAAGAAAGAAGCGTTTCTACGCTGCGTACAAGATCTGTTAACAATGGGAGTGATCCATCCGGTTCCGTGGTCGGAACAAGGACAAGGGTTCTACTCAAACCTGTTTGTGGTTCCCAAAAAAGAGGGAACTTTCAGGCCAATCTTAGATTTAAAGACTCTAAACAAATTCCTAAGAGTTCCATCGTTCAAAATGGAAACTATTCGGACAATCTTACCCATGATCCAAGAGGGTCAGTACATGACCACAGTGGATTTAAAGGATGCTTACCTTCACATACCGATCCACAAAGATCATCACCGGTATCTAAGGTTTGCCTTCTTAGACAGGCACTACCAGTTTGTAGCTCTTCCATTCGGATTGGCTACGGCTCCAAGAATCTTCACAAAGGTTCTGGGTGCCCTTCTAGCGGTACTAAGACCGCGAGGGATTTCGGTAGCTCCGTACCTAGACGACATTCTAATACAAGCTTCAAGCTTTCAAACTGCCAAGTCTCATACAGAGTTAGTTCTGGCATTTCTAAGGTCGCATGGATGGAAAGTGAACGAAAAGAAGAGTTCTCTCTTTCCTCTCACAAGAGTTCCATTCTTGGGGACTCTTATAGATTCTGTAGAAATGAAGATTTACCTGACAGAAGACAGGTTAACAAAACTTCAAAATGCATGCCGCGTCCTTCATTCCATTCAACACCCGTCAGTAGCTCAATGCATGGAGGTGATCGGCTTAATGGTAGCGGCAATGGACATAGTACCTTTTGCACGCCTACACCTCAGACCGCTGCAATTATGCATGCTAAGTCAGTGGAATGGGGATTACTCAGATTTGTCCCCTACTCTGAATCTGAATCAAGAGACCAGAAATTCTCTTCTATGGTGGCTTTATCGGCCACACCTGTCCAGGGGGATGCCATTCAGCAGGCCAGACTGGACAATTGTAACAACAGACGCCAGCCTACTAGGTTGGGGCGCTGTCTGGAATTCTCTGAAGGCTCAGGGACTATGGAATCAGGAGGAGAGTCTCCTTCCAATAAACATTCTGGAATTGAGAGCAGTTCTCAATGCCCTTCTGGCTTGGCCCCAGTTAATAACTCGGGGGTTCATCAGGTTTCAGTCGGACAACATCACGACTGTAGCTTACATCAACCATCAGGGAGGGACAAGAAGCTCCCTAGCAATGATGGAAGTATCAAAGATAATTCGCTGGGCAGAGTCTCACTCTTGCCACCTGTCAGCAATCCACATCCCGGGAGTGGAGAACTGGGAGGCGGATTTCTTGAGTCGCCAGACTCTTCATCCGGGGGAGTGGGAACTTCATCCGGAGGTCTTTGCCCAAATACTTCGACGTTGGGGCAAACCAGAGATAGATCTCATGGCGTCTCGCCAGAACGCCAAACTTCCTCGCTACGGGTCCAGATCCAGGGATCCGGGAGCAGTTCTGATAGATGCTTTGACAGCACCTTGGAACTTCAGGATGGCTTATGTGTTTCCACCCTTCCCGCTGCTTCCTCGATTGATTGCCAAAATCAAACAGGAGAGAGCATCAGTAATTCTAATAGCACCTGCTTGGCCACGCAGGACTTGGTATGCAGATCTAGTGGACATGTCATCCTGTCCGCCTTGGTCTCTACCTCTAAGACAGGACCTTCTGATACAGGGTCCATTCAAACATCAAAATCTAACTTCTCTGAAGCTGACTGCTTGGAAATTGAACGCTTGATTTTATCAAAACGTGGTTTTTCTGAGTCGGTTATTGATACCCTGATTCAGGCTAGGAAGCCTGTTACCAGAAGGATTTACCATAAAATATGGCGGAAATACCTATACTGGTGCGAATCCAAAGGTTACTCCTGGAGTAAGGTTAGGATCGCTAGGATATTGTCTTTTCTACAAGAAGGTTTAGAAAAGGGTTTATCAGCTAGTTCATTAAAGGGACAGATTTCAGCTCTGTCCATCTTGTTACACAGACGTCTGTCAGAAAATCCAGACGTCCAGTCCTTTTGTCAGGCTTTAGCTAGGATCAAGCCTGTGTTTAAAGCTGTTGCTCCACCATGGAGTTTAAACTTAGTTCTTAACGTTTTACAGGGTGTTCCGTTTGAACCCCTTCATTCCATTGATATAAAAATGTTATCTTGGAAAGTTCTGTTTTTAATGGCTATTTCCTCGGCTCGAAGAGTCTCTGAGTTATCAGCCTTACATTGTGATTCCCCTTATCTGATTTTTCACTCAGACAAGGTAGTTCTGCGTACTAAACCTGGGTTCTTACCTAAGGTAGTCACTAACAGGAACATCAATCAAGAGATTGTTGTCCCATCCTTGTGTCCAAATCCTTCTTCAAAGAAGGAACGTCTTTTACACAATCTGGATGTAGTTCGTGCCCTCAAGTTCTACTTGCAGGCAACTAAAGATTTTCGCCAAACTTCTTCCTTGTTTGTCGTTTACTCTGGACAGAGGAGAGGTCAAAAAGCTTCTGCTACCTCTCTCTCTTTTTGGCTTCGTAGCATAATACGTTTAGCCTATGAGACTGCTGGACAGCAGCCTCCTGAAAGAATTACAGCTCACTCCACTAGAGCTGTGGCTTCCACTTGGGCCTTTAAGAATGAGGCCTCTGTTGAACAGATTTGCAAGGCTGCAACTTGGTCTTCGCTTCATACTTTTTCCAAATTTTACAAATTTGACACTTTTGCTTCTTCGGAGGCTATTTTTGGGAGAAAGGTTCTTCAGGCAGTGGTTCCTTCTGTATAATGAGCCTGCCTATCCCTCCCGTCATCCGTGTACTTTTGCTTTGGTATTGGTATCCCAGAAGTAATGATGACCCGTGGACTGATCACACATAACAGAAGAAAACATAATTTATGCTTACCTGATAAATTCCTTTCTTCTGTTGTGTGATCAGTCCACGGCCCGCCCTGTTTTAAGGCAGGTAAATATCTTTTAAATTATACTCCAGTCACCACTTCACCCTTGGTTACTCCTTTCTCGTTGTTTCTTGGTCGAATGACTGGGACTGACGTAGAGGGGAGGAGCTATATGCAGCTCTGCTGGGTGAATCCTCTTGCATTTCCTGTTGGGGAGGAGTTATATCCCAGAAGTAATGATGACCCGTGGACTGATCACACAACAGAAGAAAGGAATTTATCAGGTAAGCATAAATTATGTTTTTCCATCAGGATCTGAAATCCTTAAATTTAAAGGTATGGAGATTGAACGCTTGATTCTTAGTCAAAGAGGTTTCTCTGAGGCTGTGATTAATACTATGTTACAGGCTCGTAAATCTGTATCTAGAGAGATATATTATAGAGTCTGGAAGACTTATATTTCTCCAACATAGGTGTGTCCGGTCCACGGCGTCATCCTTACTTGTGGGATATTCTCTTCCCCAACAGGAAATGGCAAAGAGCCCAGCAAAGCTGGTCACATGATCCCTCCTAGGCTCCGCCTACCCCAGTCATTCTCTTTGCCGTTGTACAGGCAACATCTCCACGGAGATGGCTTAGAGTTTTTTAGTGTTTAACTGTAGTTTTTATTATTCAATCAAGAGTTTGTTATTTTGAAATAGTGCTGGTATGTACTATTTACTCAGAAACAGAAAAGAGATGAAGATTTCTGTTTGTATGAGGAAAATGATTTTAGCAACCGTCACTAAAATCCATGGCTGTTCCACACAGGACTGTTGAGAGCAATTAACTTCAGTTGGGGGAACAGTGAGCAGTCTCTTGCTGCTTGAGGTATGACACATTCTAACAAGACGATGTAATGCTGGAAGCTGTCATTTTCCCTATGGGATCCGGTAAGCCATGTTTATTACGATCGTAAATAAGGGCTTCACAAGGGCTTATTAAGACTGTAGACTTTTTCTGGGCTAAATCGATCATATTTACACATATTTAGCCTTGAGGAATCATTTAACCTGGGTATTTTTTGTAAAATAATATCGGCAGGCACTGTTTTAGACACTTTATTCTATAGGGGCTTTCCCTAATCATAGTCAGAGCCTCATTTTCGCGCCGGTATGGCGCACTTGTTTTTGAGGACAGCATGGCATGCAGCTGCATGTGTGTGGAGCTCTGATACATAGAAAAGTCTTTCTGAAGGCATCATTTGGTATCGTATTCCCCTTTGGGCTTGGTTGGGTCTCAGCAAAGCAGATTCCAGGGACTGTAAAGGGGTTAAATATAAAAACGGCTCCGGTTCCGTTATTTTAAGGGTTAAAGCTTCCAAATTTGGTGTGCAATACTTTTAAGGCTTTAAGACACTGTGGTGAAAATTTGGTGAATTTTGAACAATTCCTTCATGTTTTTTCGCAATTGCAGTAATAAAGTGTGTTCAGTTTAAAATTTAAAGTGACAGTAACGGTTTTATTTTAAAACGTTTTTTGTACTTGGTTATCAAGTGTATGCCTGTTTAACATGTCTGAACTACCAGATAGACTGTGTTCTGAATGTGGGGAAGCCAGAATTCCCATTCATTTAAATAAATGTGATTTATGTGACAATGACAATGATGCCCAAGATGATTCCTCAAGTGAGGGGAGTAAGCATGGTACTGCATCATTCCCTCCTTCGTCTACACGAGTCTTGCCCACTCAGGAGGCCCCTAGTACATCTAGCGCGCCAATACTCCTTACTATGCAACAATTAACGGCTGTAATGGATTATTCTGTCAAAAACATTTTAGCCAAAATGAACACTTATCAGCGTAAGCGCGACTGCTCTGTTTTAGATACTGAAGAGCATGACGACGCTGATAATAATATTTCTGAAGGGCCCATAACCCAGTCTGATGGGGCCAGGGAGGTTTTGTCTGAGGGAGAAATTAC